>NC_044333.1:12635654-13005654 GCF_007399415.2 Gopherus evgoodei | reverse complement strand
ATATGGTCTACTGGGAGTGGTTAAGGTTTAATCAAAGAGCTGATGGAACAAGCTATACCACAAAGCATCTGAACTTCTTGCTTTAAATAATTTAAATTGAGCTAGTTGTTGAGCTATCCATTGAAAAGCAGATAAGAAAAACAAAGTAAGTTTCAAAATCTCAAACTGATTGAGTTGTCTCCTTCCAAAGAGACTCACAAGTTATCTAAAGTAAACAGCATCTCAGAGATAAAGAAGGTTCTTCCCTGTAACAAACAGGAAGTCGGCATAAATGAAGTCATTCCTGCACAGTTATTATAAAGAAGTGCTAGTTTGTTTTTCGGGTTGTTTTTTTTTTTTTTCAGAATGACAGAGTATTCTTAATAAAAACTTCAAACAGGTTTTATAGCTGCATATTATCCATTGAAACCAGTCATAAACTGCACTGTAGCATTATTTAGTGCAACTCCAATACAGTCACAACTCATTTTATTTATTGTGCTAGCTAAAATGTTAGTTCTGGGCTTTACAGTAGCTGCCATTTCTGTAGCTGTTATTTCCCAGCACATGGCAATCTGGATCTTGCTACCTTGTTATAGGATATGAAAGAAGATCTCGGGAAACTAACACACTGTAACTGGAAAGAGAATACTCAAATACTACACTATGTGTTAGTCTATAAAGAATACAGCATGAAGAGTACACAGACGAGTTTTGTGGATGCCAAGCGAGAATACTTCAGAAGTAATCTGTAGTGAATCTGTGACAGGAATGCCTACGAACGCTGTAGAAGTTACATGCTTATCAATGGGAGAAGTTGAATATTGCACTTATGAGAAAGAGGAACCCAGGAAGAAAATTAACTGTGGGGAGGGGGAGGGGGAAAGGGGGCAGAAGGAGTGAGACTCTACAGCTGTAATCTTTTTATGCAGGAAAGAGAAGTTCATATCTGGATCTGTTATAGTCACCTGGATATGACTCACTTAGCCAGCTTTTCTTTGTAAGACAAGTATTATTATAGCAACAAATGAAGATATCAGATGAACACACACATTACAGTTAACGTGCAAGAAACAACTGCAAGAATTGATGACTGTCTATTGGCTACATTTGCACTAGTCACATTTCTAGTTTATAATCTGTAATAAGTCAGTGTTAAAAAATAAGGAATTAACAGCTGATAAAAAAAAGAGTTCTTTGTGTTTGAAACTAATAATGTCTCCCTGAAGTTTCTGGGCAAGAGATATAGTTGACCTTCCACACAAACAGGTACTCACTTTTACATTTCAATAAAATAAGGTAGATAAATATGAAAGAAAATCATGATGAAAATAAAATACAACCACTTTTTGAACATTACATTGTTATTAAGATCAAATTATTTATATCAGACATCTATTACTCACTCGGGACCAGATTCTGCCCTCAGTTACACCCATGAATCCTCAGTGACACCAGTTGAACTGTATGGGTATAGCTGAAGAGAAAGTTTGGCTCTATCCTGAGAGATACTGGGTACCTGTGACTCCAGCTAGAAGTCATTAGAGTCAACAGGAGTCACTGGTGCCCAGCTGTCCTTCAAATTTTGGCACAAACACTAGCAAACAGCATTGTACATCCTCTTTCAAAATGCAAACTGAACTGAAATTGGATTAGGGGCTCAGTTTAAATGCAGAAGCCTATTTACTGAGAAAGTCAAACACTGTCACTCATGTTTAACATTACCATTAGGGGAAGTTCTCTCCATACATGCACTGAACTCAACAGGAGTTAAATGCATATATGGAAAGGAAAATCATCTCTCAAGACATATTACACTTGGCCTATACATAAGCCAACAAATTTAAGCAGATAATTAACATAAATGGTACTATGTGAATATACAATAAAACAAATAAAGTTCCAAGTTCACCCACAATATCAAGATATTTCTAGTTAAAGAAATGCCATTTTAGCCCCTGAATAAAGGAGAATATGCTCAAAGCATTTAAAATAAATATATGGTTTTGTCCTGTACACTATAAAATTAGAGCTTATATGAGTTAACCACAGGTTACTAAAATTTATATCACCATATTTTTTCCTATGAGACAAAAAGTTGATGTATAAAATACTGCTGATTGGGGAGGAGGGCGCGGGGGGGGGGGAATTCCAAACTACATAATACCTGAAAGTTAGGCATGAGACAGGCAGAAACTGGTCAGTGCTTCCATTTCCTATGAATTGACTCTTAAATTTCCATGATTATGAGCAACAGAGTGCATTAACAGGTGGATTTTCAGACCAAGTCAATTCAGGAAGAATAATATTGAAGGAGTTAGGGACACATCCTACAGAACCCTTATGTATAACAAACCATTTAGCACAGATAGTTTTCAGTCTTAAGTATAGATTCTGCAAGCCATACTCATGTAAGTTATCCTTTGGAAGTCAACAGAGCTACTCACATGAGGAAAAACTACTTGTGAGTAAGCACTCTTTACTTTTTCTGCTGCAACTTCTGCCAATGTTTTTTGTGCATTATTTTGGTTATCGCTCAGCTAATAAATTGATTTAAAGTAGCAGCACATAATTTCCCACTTTTCTGCACTAATCAATTTCATTTCCATGGAATTTTGAAAGTTAGAATGATAAGTTTTTCTCTGACCCTCACCCCCCCATCATGTCTATTTTTTAAAATAAACATTTTAAAATCACAGAAAACCTTTTTTTTTTTAAATAAAGGGAGGGATATTATCTGGAAGTCCCAATACTTTTTTCTAATTATTATTTTTAAAACATTTTTTCCTCCCTTATCCTCTCTCACTCAGAGAAATAAATTTCCTAGTATTTTCTTGCTTGTTAAATTTTGAAGTTTAGATTCAATAAACGAATATGCTTGTAAAAAAGCCTTCTCTCCCTTTGATGTTCTGTAGTTATATCCTCCCAGTAGCAATTTGCACATCAAGATTTTATTTTGTAGTTAGTCAGTGAACACGTAAAGTCTAATAATTTGGTATAGATATATCATAAAAGGTTTTATAAACATTGGAGTTTTCCTCTTCCTCCACCCCTGCAAAAAAAAAAATAAATAAATAAAAAATAAAAATTACATCCCCTTTCATAATTCATGCCAAAAGATGACATTTTCTCAGGATCTTAATTAAGATAATGATGAACACCTGTGTCGGCATTCTTTGGCAAGACAGCTTTATCAATCATAATCTTTTAAGTACATTCAAAAAACCAACAAAATCATATGACAGAACCAATCTGTTGCCTTCCCCGTGCTAGTTTTAGCTCACTCTCTCTTCACACACACAAGCACACATTCAAGAATGATTAAGTCTTTAAAGACTGTAATAGAAATAGGAGCGTTGGATTTTAAAGTTCAAACTGAAAGTAACTATTAGAGTAAGTCAGTTAAGACATATATCATCCAAGATTCCAACTTTTTATCTAAAAAAAATCACCGGGGTACATCATTTGTATTTATAAACTATTAGTGCTATGGTTCTGAAGTATGCTACTTACTGCTCTATTCAAAATGTTTTCCCCGCTCTAGAAAAACCACAGCTAGTCCCTATTACATATTCATAAACTTTGTTTTATTTACTGCTTTATGCAGTGCACCATATGTTTGCACATTGTGAACCAAGTTAGCCAAATGAAACCATGGTATAGAAACTAATATATAGATTCAACTGCTGCTACGTTTGTGTTAAAGTTCTATGCAGTCTTTTCAGGTCTGATCTTCTAAACTCTCTCTCATGCCAATAATCCCATTGGAGTCAAGTTTATAAAGGTTTGCAGCATCAGTCCCTCAGACTACATGTCACACACAAAAGAACAGTTTTGATTATCTATACAGGTAGTTTTAAATTCTCAATTTAAATAAAATGAAGGATGCAGACTAAGCCTGCAAATCCTACTCATCATTACCTAAAACCCATAAATTCAAAAGCTACTAATTACAATAAATGCATAAAGAGGAAGCATATGCACCATCACGGCTGTTAAGGGAAAGTTAATCCAATGTTTGTCAATATAACTGTTAAAGCAACAAAAATAGCCTTAGAATCAACTTCATATTTCCCTTGAATCAAAGAGCTGAACAGTCCGTAAAGCAGATTAATTTTAGGCTTTCCCATTTGAATATACTTCTATCATAGGAAAGTGACTAGTAATTCAGTAGAGCTATCAATGTGCAAATAAAGCAGAAAATAGAGACATCCTTAAAAAATGAGTCTCAAATTTGACAATAAGTGAAGGTGACAATCACAGCAATAGAACCATAAACTAAATGTTCCAATATCTTGAAGAATTATCTCCAGTTCTTTTAAAACTGCAAAGGATATAATAGTGGAATAATGCAGCGAGGATGTCTGTTTCATAGACACGTTCATGATGGCATAAGCCCTCTCTTGTTACATTTCATTAATCAACCCTGGTATTATACTGCAGTACATGAAATTGGGCATAAACTCAGTACAATTCGGGGGCGGGGGGGGGGAATGTTACTTTAACAGAATGTTGAAAATTAAGAGGATAATTTTACATGACATTAATCTTACCTCCGCCTCAAAAAAGTCAGATACACAGGAAAGAAGGCAGTTAAAACTTTTGCTTCTCTCTACAAATAAATTGGCAAGGAAGAACGGTTACTCATTCTACTCACATATAAACCGAATGTTAAACATATAAAACTTTACCAGATGATATCTTACTCACTGAACAAGGGATATTGTCAGAGGATTATGACAGAAGCTCTTTCCAGAGGGGGGGAAAAAACAGAGCACTTTAGAGCAATAGCTAAAATTAACCCAGTGACAAATACCAGTGACATTGTGCAGCTGAAAACTGATCAAAGTGCACACCTGTGTGGCTTGAGTATGTAAGAATGTGTATGAACCTGGTTTTAACAAACCTTCATGGTTACTACAGGCAAAAAAAGGAAACCATGCACACCTCAGCTTAATTAAAAAAAAAAAAAAAAAAAAAAAGGAACAAGACAAAAAAAAAGAAGAAAAAAAACAAGCTAAAATCCCATTATATACTAATCATATATATAGAATAGAAGAGATATCAGCCTTCTCAGCATCATGACTGAGAGATTCCAGGAGATGCATTTAATCTAACCACGATTTCAATAAATCATTTTTTATAACTGCATGAATTATTACAAAAAACATAACGCAAATAGGGGCCTCGTTTATTTGCTCCTGAATACTAGAACATTTTGCACAAGCATAAAAAAGGACAACTGATGTGACTCAAATCCTCCAAAATACCGGCGTATTTTGATTGTCCGCATAAGAATTTGGAAGCTTTAATAGATGTGGGTTTAAGTTATTAGTTAATAATAAAAAAGAACCACAAGGGGAAACGGGGCTTTTTTTCCCCCCCTCTCAGAAGCTATGTTTAGCCAAGGGGATGGCTGCTGATCCCTTCCCTGCCCCAGTACAATTGGAGGTGGGATTTGAAAAACCCACTACATCAGTTTTGCAAAATTCTCGTGCAATTTTACCAGCCTAAGTACAAGCTCCACTTGCGCACCCTTCACCGGGGGGACTGAAAGGAGCCTCCGGAGCCCGGCTTAGCTCCAGCAATGGCCAGCGCACCAGGGCAAGGCTCTGGGGCTGCTGCCCCGAAGGGCTGCAGGGACAACCGGAGTCCAGGCTCCTGGGCGGTCACACCGAGAGGGGCCCCCCAGGGAATCCCCAGGCAGCTCCCTCCATCCCCCAGCCCAACGCCCACTGCCCGAGGGCGCCCCCTAGCCCATGCAGGGGTGATAGCCCAGGGGCTGCTGCCCGCAGGGATCCCCCGGGGCCGGGCCACCGCCCACCCCGCCCCAGCCGGACCCCACAGCCCGGGAGCCGGCGAGCGCAGCCGAACGAGCCCCCGGCCTGGGTCGCTCCGGGGGAGGAACCCCGGCTCCTCACCTCTCGGCCAGGTGCCTGGCAGCGCCGGCGCCGCGGCCCCGCAGCAGAAACGGGCGGCCGGGCAGGTCTCTATTGGCCTGTAGCGCCTGCCCGCCGTTTCCGGACTCCCCGGCAACCACGCCGCGTTCCGCCTTCCCAGGGAGAGTGACAGCCCTAAGAACCAATGAGAGAGCTATAAAAAAAGGAAACAGAAGCCAGTAACCAATCAGCAATTGAGATTGGGGAAGGGCGGGACTTCTAGGAACAGGGGCTCTTTGGAAATGTAGTCCGTCCTCGTGGTGCCTCTGGACCAAGCACAGGTACAGAGAGGAACGCTGCTTTCTCCTGTCCTGTTTTCTTCCCCTTTCTTCTTCCCCTCTGTCCTTGTTTTTCTCACGTTCTCTTCTTATGCCTTCTTTTTACTCCTTCTTTATCCTCTTTCCTCTCTCTCCCCTCACTGTCCTTTCATCTACGTTCGTGCCAGCGGCAATCATTGCTTCCCAATCGTTGGTCCTGTAGGACTGTAGGGTGTACAAAGGGGGTGATTACATTTTCAGGGCTTCTGCATATCACTTGAAACTTCTGCACCGCAAGATCGTGTTTGTAGTCTTTGACCCGGGGCTTTTCTGAGACATTCATTGAAACAGAAAATATTGTTCTGTACAGAGAGGTATTTAGCTGTAGGAATGCACAGAGCGAGGGCGGGAGATGAAACGCAAGCGGAGGGGAATGTCTTTTTCATGTGGCAATGGTGTGAATTTCTGTATATGTGCCATTGTCACGAGCACACGCACACAAAAGTTGATGGTCCGGTGTTGTTTGAGGGAGCCACGGCGTAGGAGAACTACTAGGATTTTCAGAGCAGCAGTGAAACTATAATGCAACCATAGCAAAAATTTATTTTTAGTTCTCTAATAACCTGTTCGTGCGGATGTTCCCTGTGCTGAAGGCAAATCCCTACCCTAAAATGTTGCAGCCGCATATGTTCATTTCATTGCTCTCTTCTCTGGAAAATACTCTTGGTTAATCACCTTTTTATTTGAGCAGTTTTCAAAACGCCACACGTGTTAAAGGCCCCTTCTCGGTGAAGAAATCACTTTCTTATAACTCATAAAGAGCATTAGCAGCAGCAGCGATCAGAGAGAGGTAATCAATGAGAAACCCCCCTGGAGGTCTGAATCCTTTGCCAGGCTTGCTGGAAGGAAGAGATTGTCAAACCCCACCACCACTCCCATCCCTCTCTTCGGCAGAGAGAGTTAATCGCCACAAGAAAACAAACTGGGGGAAAGACATGTTCCCTCCACTTCAGCGGGATCTGCTGGGGCATGAAACCTTTTGCTGGTGACACATTCTGTCAATCCCATTTAGTTTGAAATGGGGGAGGCAGGCATTGTATGGCAAAGCAAGAAGCAATCTGACTTCTCTGCTGTTGGAAGAATGGGTGCTTGTTTTGGGGCGCGCACTATCACTTCTAAACCCGTACCGCATGTAAGCATAACTATGGTCTAAGACCTTGACAAGAGGGTTCTCATTCAGAGCGTTAGATAACCTCAACACAGGGGTCGCTGCCAGCTCCCCCTATAACACAAGTGGGTACATAGCCACATGTCCCGCTGTCCCACCCACCCTAAACAGATTTCCAAATAAATAAAGAGGAACCTTCGCTATCTCTTCCCTTAACACAGACACACACAAAAGGAAAGAAAAGAAAATACATTTGGTTGACATATGGGCAAAACCAACACACCCGTCCTTGCTCCTTTTTCCAACCCTAAAGCAGCCAGGGTTTTCGAAATAAAAATCTGTCGCGTGAATCTCCACTTTCCTGATCCACGACTCCTCTCTGCTCAGTACGTGGCGTACATTAAACTTTACGCATTGGCTAAACTTCAGCATTTTGTCTGCCGTTTGTTTACTGAGATCTGGCTACTGCTTGCAGCAACTTTTGCTGTTCATTTACTAAATTGAAGGGCAGTCGAGATTTCTTACTCCAATCACAGCCGCTTTGGATCTTCCAGGAGCCGACTAATTTTAAGCAAAAAAATTCTCCAGCCGACACCCTCGGAACAGGACCGAGGGTAATTAGAACACGAGAATGTACCAGTAAATAATTCAAATGCAGCCTCTTTTGGAAAGGCACCAGACGCTTTGAAAGCGATCCAGGTAAGAGCAGCACTTGACATCCCCCCTCCCTCCCCGTACGCCTCTGTGTGTGTATTTAGCTGGAGTTATGGGTGAAGGGCAGAGCCCACAAATTGCAGGGAAAGCGGCTTGCCTTAGCTGGGGGAGTAGGGGGATGAGAGAGAAGAGAATAAATCGGGATATGTTCCTGTTGGGAAATATATCTGGTGGAATCAAAAGAGATTACATCCTCTGATCGGCAGGGATTTATCCCAGTTCATATGGTTTTAATCTGCTTTCGCTTCTACCCTTTTATGAGTTTCAGAGAGAGAGAGAGAGAAAATACCTGGTTTATTCTTCTAGATCCGCTGGTAAACCCTCATTTTGAAGGCTTTCTATCCACCCCTCTCTCATTCCCCACCCCTCTTACCTCCCCTGTCCTTCTTCCCCTCCTCCCAGGACTGGTGCGGAGAAAATAAATGCTTACATTTTCTTATAATGAGAAGTCACAGCTTAATGATTCATCAAAAAAAAACGCCAACCCCTACCCAGAAACATCATATTTGGAAATATCCTCAGATCCTTTATTATCTAGGGAGGGAAGCGAGGGCAACATTTCGGGCTGCAAATCCGGACAGCATTTCACATTTCCCTTAAAATTGCAACAGGTACCTTCTCTGGGGCGCGATCTCTGACAGAGATGAAATGAGCAAACAGCCTCCTTGCCTGAAAGCATTTTTAAACTGTGGGGGAAGACAAATATATATCAGATGATATTACACATTGTGTGTCTACACACACACACACACACACACACACACACACACACACACACACACACACACACACACCCACCAGCCATGAGTGGGAGAAAATATAAATAATGTGTTGATATATATAAATTCCCATCCTAGCCGCGAAACATAATTTTCCTGTTGAAAATAGATTTTTCTTTTTTTTTAATTGGAAGTTTATTTCACACCCCAATCTTCCCTGGCCCTTTTAAGGGATCGGATCAAATTATATTCTGGTCGGAGAGAAGGGGAGGAAGGGAATGGGGGCAGAGCGTAAGGGGGGGGAGAATGGATAATAAATCTTATTAAATATATATTTTTTCATAAACTGATTGGCTTGCATTCTAGTGCAGCCCGGCCATAAATCAAGAGGAAAATGTGATGGCTCCGCACAGTATTTAGCAAATGAAGAAAGTTGGAGCTGATCTTAAATGGCTTGGATGTGATTGCCAGCCAGGGGCCGGCGCACTTGAGCCTAAGAGCTGTGGAAGAGAGAGAGGCTCTCCTGCTGGTTGGGTTTGGTTGTGGCAAGCCCCGCAGGATCCTGCCATTTCTTCCACTGACAACACCCCGGGAAGGAGGAGCTTCCCCCGCGCCGCGTAGAAGGCGTCAGAATCCTCAATTTCCAACTTAGCATCTTGGCAGGACCTTTCGCAAAGCCAAAAGCAGATCTCGAAAAAAGCCTCTCGGGCCAAAGGCAAAAAAAGAAAAGAAAAGAAAAGAAAAAAAGGCAGCCCTGCTAGCTAGCGAGCTGAGCGAGCAGCAGCAGCACAGGGGCGCTCAGCTGCAGCACCCGAGAACCAGAAGCAAGGTGCTGGACTGCTGCTGCTGCTGCTGCTGCTAATCCGCCAGCTGCCCCACCTGGCAATAGGGCTTGAAAAATAAGTCACCTAGAAAAATCAAAGCGAGTGGCAGCGCCTGGCTATTTTGCTGCCCGTGTATATGTATGTGTTTGGCCATGTCGTATCCTCAGGGTTACTTGTACCAGCCCTCCGCTTCCTTGGCTCTCTACTCGTGCCCGGCTTACAGTACCAGCGTGATTTCGGGACCCAGGACTGATGAACTTGGGCGATCTTCTTCGGGCTCCGCTTTTTCGCCTTATGCCGGATCTACCGCTTTTACCGCCCCTTCTCCCGGTTATAACTCCCACCTCCAGTACGGCACAGACCCGGCAGCTGCCGCCGCCGCCGCCGCCTTCACTTCATACGTGGTAAGCGCAACAATGAGCGGCAGAAAGCCCGGCTCGCCAGCCCTTGCTGGAGCAGGGGTGGGTTGTGTTCTGCTGGGGAGCGCTGCAGCGGCCAGGGGAAATGCAACTTGCAACGTCTTTGGTACTTGTATACACTGTAGCTAGATCAAAAGTGTCTCTGTGGAGGGTGGGGTGCCGGGTTCTAGCAAAGAAGTAGTAGAGGAATAATTAATACAACTATTGTGTTTTCAGTTAAGGGCTTTGCAAGGGGAAGCACACGCCAAACGGCCAATTCAAAGAAAGCCTTTGACTAATGTCTTTTTTTTTTAATGATCTGTGTGATTCCGCTCCTCAATTTTTTTTTGAATTGTAAAAAAATAAAATGAACCCAACAGCCAGCCTCGGAATCAGGCTGATCAACCCATGTAAGTTTCTTCTGCACAACCTTCATTAGGCTTCCCAAATACTGCAAAGCAGTAATCCCATCTCTGCAATCCGATTTGGAAGCATTAATAACAACAACAACAAAAATTGTAGGATGTGGCCATGTATTCCCCTGTTTAATATATTTTCAGCTTAGAAGAAAATTTTTGTTTATTTGGGGGCCCATCTGGGGTATCTTTTATTTATTTATTTATTTTTAGAAAAAACAAGTTAGTCTGGTTTTGTTTTTCTTTCTCCGGCGAGAACAAGTCTGTGGCTGCAGCGAAAAACCCTGCAGCCCTTTGGAAAAATAACAGTCGCCCATCTTCACTCACCCAGCGTGGGGTTCGGCAGAGTTTAGCAGAGTTTTTCTGCTTTCTCTTTTCAAGCGAGTGCCTCCATGGCGGAAAAAAAAAACCGTCCTGGTGCGGCGGTTGTGTGAAAGGTTATGTTCAATTAGACAGTGGGAAAAGCAATTGGTCGCTGCTTAGCACAATAATATGTCAGGGCAGAAATGGATTGTCAGGTTAGAGTTTCTTCACAAGTCAGAAACTTGGCTATTGCTGGGGGTGGGGGGGAATGAATGAAGAACAGTCTCTGTCTGCAGTTCTGCCCTTTGGGCTAACGTGTACAGATGTGATAGAACAGATGTGCTCCGTAGCCTTTGTGTGTCTGTTGTATACAGAGACACATGCACAAAAAAAAAAAAAAAAAAAAAAAGTTCTAGGCCATTTTTCCTTGCTGTTTGAAACAGCTCAAGGTGGGGGGGGGGGCGAGCCCAGGCGTGACTGCCCCACTCTAGGAACAGCCTCTTGGATTTTCCTGTTCCCCAAACTTTAATAGGGGGAGCGAATAATTGTTGGGGCTCTTTCGGCATTGTGTTGCCCTTATGGCACTGTTGGTTGTGTTGTGACAGTTGCGCTGCTCCCTGACTAGCGATTTCACTGTCTGCTCTGTGCCCACTTCCCCCCACCCCCTCTCCAGGGCTCACCCTACGACCACACACCAGGTATGGCAGGTTCCCTGGGGTACCATCCCTACGCGGCGCCTCTGGGCTCCTACCCCTATGGAGATCCAGCCTACCGAAAAAATGCCACCCGGGATGCCACCGCCACCCTGAAGGCCTGGCTGAACGAGCACCGCAAGAACCCCTACCCCACCAAGGGCGAGAAGATCATGCTGGCCATCATCACCAAAATGACCCTCACCCAGGTTTCCACCTGGTTCGCCAACGCCCGCCGGCGACTCAAGAAGGAGAATAAAATGACCTGGACCCCAAGGAACCGGAGCGAGGATGAGGAAGAAGAGGAGAATATCGATCTCGAGAAAAACGACGAGGATGAGCCCCAGAAGCTGGAAGAAAAGGGCGACCCGGAGGCTCCCGAGACAGGTAGGGGGGGATTGGGAAGAGGGCGAGCACATCCCAGGGCAGGAGCCCAGCGGGGCTGGCGCCTGGGGGGATTGCTCCGGCGTGGCGGTCTCTGCAGCCAGCTGCCTCGAGGGAGCGAGGGGAGATCTCTGCGCGTCAGCGGGTGTTTCTGCGGGGCATGGCCTTGTGGCCTCTTCCCCCCCTGCCAGCCCCACTGAGCCGCAGCTCGTAGGCCAGGGCGGAATGTCACCGGCGACCTGCGGGGAGGTGTGTGCGCGCAGAGGGGCATGGCAGCCCAGGGATGCCCCTTTCCCTCCCTCCCTGCTCCCTCTGCTCCTGGGGGGGTGGGAATTGGGCTCAGGATCTGGAGCCCTCGCAAACTTTCTGTCGCCCCCGACTTTGCACACAGGAGGAGAAGAGCAGAAGGCAGCCCCGGGCTGCGAGCGGCTGCAGGAGCCCCACTCCCCGGCGGGCCAGGAGGCCGAGGGCGGCCTAAGTGACTCGGATTGTAAAGCGTCTGCGGAGGAGAGGCTGGAGGGGAGGCCGGCCCCACCCAAAGCGGCCGGCCCTGCGGCCTTGGTGCAGTGCCCGGCCAGCCGGATCCTGCAGCAGGCGGCGGGAGGCGAGGAGCACCAGTACCGGCCCCCTTCGGCAGCCGCCGCCGCCGCCCTCCACCCGGGAGAGCTGCACCCCATCGCCCCCTCCAGCAACAGTACGTCGGTGATCCACTCCCCGCAGCAGGCTGCCCTCGCCAAACCCAAACTCTGGTCCCTGGCCGAGATCGCCACCTCCGCTGACAAATCGAAAGAAAGCAGCAGCGAGGTGTCTCCGGGAGCAGGGCCGACCCAGGGCCCTCCCTTGGCCGGGAGCAGCACCTCGCATTCCCCGTCGCGGTCCCCATCCTCCCAGTGCCCCTTTCCTAACAGCGCCGTCCTCTCCCGGCCCCTTTATTACGCGTCTCCTTTTTATCCGGGCTACACGAACTATAGCACCTTTGGGCACCTTCACAGCCACGCTGGCACCAACCCTGCAGCCGGACCCCCCGGCAGCCATTTCAATGGATTAAATCAGACTATTTTAAACAGAGCAGAAACCTTGGCTAAAGAAACTAAAATGATCAGAAGCCAATCCCAAGTAGATCTTTGCAAAGACTCACCTTACGAACTGAAGAAAGGTATGTCCAACATTTAATATTGGCTTCTTCTCCGATAACTCCCCTTGGGACTTTGGTATTTTTTTTTAATTTATTTAATGCTTTGGCAGTTATTTTTCCACTACCAAGAGAAAAACAACACAAACAAACAAAAAATCAAAGACACACTCCTAGTCAAAAGTTTATAGTTCATAGGAAATGGCTGAGTATAAAAGAACTCAGAAATGTCTTAATCAACTGAAAACAAAACAAAAATTACACACAAAAGGAGAAAGATTTGTATTAAATCTTAGTCTGTATATTTAATGTAGCTTTTTGTATTTAAATTGATAATACGGTATCTTTGAAGTAACTTATGAAACCAAGACACCTGTACAGGCATTAATGTTGTTTTTTTCCCGTAATATAAATATATACATTTGTGTCTTTTCCCGAATTGTTTCATAGTTTTAAAATATAAATATATATATATATTATATACACAAGTTTATTTTAACTTTTTTGCCGCCTATTGATTTTTGCCCCTTGGGTGTGAGCTAAAGTATAATAAATTAATAAAGGAAATAGGTTATACTTATTAGATTAAAAAAAACCTACAGTCGCCATTGTTAAATGCAAATATTTTAATTAAAAGAAGATTGTAACCGAATCAAACGCACTTGTTTTTGCACCGAGAAAATACATACATAACTAGTGACAAAAATAACTTTTGAAATACTCGTTTGTTTAAATGTGAGTTTTAATTTAGAACATTAAATACCTGAAACTGATTTTCAAAGTGAGAGATGATGTCTAAATGTGCGGATCTTTAACAAGAGCGCCTACTTGTTGTGGTAATTTAGGCTAATTTGAGGGGGGAAATAGTCAAAGAATGAAAGGATGGCATAGGAGATAAAATGACGAGATGTATTTATGAGTAAGAGATTAAATAAGGATGTATATAAAAATACAGAATAGAAGCACCAAATTGAAGTACAGTACCAGCTTTTAACCTAATTACTTCCAATCAGTGTCGTGTTTTATGCAAAGTAATCAGCTGATGAACTTTGCTAATGAGTTCGATTTTATGCCAGATTTAGCCCTTATTACTATTTCAAAGGTGCTGCAAAGATATTAAGAAGAGAGCCGGGGAATACACATTAAGATATACACTAGGGGAAAGATTCCCCGTCCAACTCATTCCCCCCTCCGAATTTTGCATTGATATATTTGGTTAATTTGATTAAATTAGTGCTTCATCGCCGCTGCATATTGCAAGTATTGATAGGATTTGTAAATCTGTCTGTCCGGAGATTATTATATATAAACGGAGATTGAGGGTCGGATTGGAATGTTTCCCCACATTCACAGGTAGGTGTCACACTTGTCCTGAATTTCAAACCTACCCACTTTGAAACTGGTGCTTAAAAAAAAAGAGGGGGGGAGAATAGAAGAGAGAGAATCAAAACGTAATCAAGGAGCCTTCAAATACACAATTCCACTATACTATACGACTCGAAAACAAAGGAAGATAGATTTCAGCTTTACTAGATACAAATTGGGCCAGGAAAGTTTAATGCTCTGTTTAGCGGATCAGTTTAGCAAACTGGTAACATTTACCAGTTTAGGAATTTTGTCATCTCTCTCTTTTGTAAATTTAAATCTATCACTGTAAAACCAAAGTAAAAAAGGAAATCCATAGTCAGATTAGATATTCTACATTAATTGAAGCCTGCACTTCAAACTACCTCCCACGGGTATTTCAGGTTCTCAAATCTTGACTTTCGCTGCCTTTGCAATTAACTAAGCAGTGTGTTTTATTCCAGAGCAAATTTTCTAATGTTCAAAAACGGTTACATCACAAAGCTATAGGAACAAATTTGCTCTATTCACATCGGATTTTCTGGGTGTCAATTGTATTCGAACATATCAGTGACATTAATTTGACTGGGGTATATCTGGTATCATTTAAACAGAAGAGTACTGAAACACCCATTTATTTTTTAAATTATTTTTTGTTTTTTACAAGCCAGATAATTATTTTGTAATCGCTTCAACTTTGTCAGAGCTATTTATTAGCTGTAACAGGTTTATTCATGCATTTTATGGGATATTAAATAGTAGTTTGTATATTATGTTTTAAAAATACAGTAAATGTTTACTTGCTATACCATCTTTGTCGATAATCTGGTTTAAAGTCAAAATTGTTTCAAGCTGAAAGTGTAAATAATCAAATATTCATGGAATAATAGTATGTTATTTTGTCACTTTATAAATTATAAATGAATTTTTAAAAAAAAATTATTGAATTCCACAATCGGATCATTTATTTACACTGGTGAAAAAATTATACTGAGCTGCTTTTTGGGTGATGGGGAGGGGATTGAGAATAAATCAAAATTATTTAACTCACCTGCCTTGTTTAAATTTGGAGAAAGTTTGGCTAGTTCTGGTAAACGAACTGCAAAACAGTGACATCAGTTCGTGGCATCAGATTGCCTTTTTTAAAAAAAAAATCACATAGTATTTTATAAAACTTAATCTCTCGGAGCCCTTTTATTAAAGATGGAGAGGATATTTGGTTGAACCCTACGTTAAAAAGTCCAAAGTTCTCATTGGAATAGGAAAGTTGATAATCCCACACAACGGTGCTTTAGAGACAACAGGTTTATACAGTTAAACAAGCATTCCTAAAATTAATCTTTTGTACTTAGTCATTTAGCGATGGATTTTGTTTTGTCACTATATATACACCTTTCTCCCAGATGCTCTTTCTACCTCTGAAAAACTACTTTGGGAATAAGTTTAGGAACCTCGTTTGTTAAAAAACCAAGTTCCTTATAATAAGGCGTATTTTGAATAAGTCTATTAGCAATCTCAATAGGGTTTTCGTTTGATGTATAAATTCCTAAGGGAACTAATCCAATTCCTCTAGGTTGCAGCTATTCAGTTTGTCGCCTGTTTTTACCTAGTTCAGTCTTAACTGTGATTGTAGATTTAGTAAAAATAGTTCTGAGCTTCCCTTATCCCTCTCCTGTATGAAATCGTAGATGTAATTGTTTGGTCTTAATATCAGCATAATGTTGTTTTTCTAATTAAAGGAGCATTTTTCCTTTAAGAAAAGAAAAGCAGCATTCATATATTTTTGACAAGTTGAGATGACCTCTCAATTTTGCAGCTCCGCTGTTACTTTTATGCAGTCTCTTTAAATTGAAATATCTTAGGGTCAACTTCTTCAGACTGTTGGCGCAGTGTGCGGTGGTTAATATCTAAAAATCCACCAATGACTTTGGAAATATCTTACCTTGTTTATAAATATCACCGTTATAACGTAACATGATTATTTACATAAGGCTGGTACATACAGCCACATACTTGAATGCATAGACATACTGTATGCGGACGAGTTTGACTGTATTTTTGTTATGATAAACACAAATTAGGTTTAACTATTTTGCTGCAGATATTTAAGACAAGGTTTTATTTTCTGGCTGCTGAGTATTTAAGGAAATGGTTTAAATGCAGAGTAGATGAGAAACTAGGAGTGACAATAAGGGTTCTCTCAAGACTGGTTTCAGGGTGGTTTTAAAAAAATACGTATATTGACTTCTATACAGTCAATAGAAGGCAGTTCACTCAATGTTTTGAGGGGGTTCCCTGACAGATTTCTCAAACTGAATGATTTGATAGGAAAGCTTGGCCTTTTCTCCAACCTGCATCTCTCTGATTTTGCTCGGAAATGTCAGCGTTGTCACAGAATCAGTATAATATAGACACAGTAATGCAACTCTTGAGCCTCCTCTGCCAAGTGCGGTGACTGGCCCAGTGAAAGGGGCATACGATGGAGGTTGGTGGCGACTTATATTATTAAAGCAGCCATTGGCAGAGGGCATTTTCCTCAAAGCTAAATCACATTACGATGCTGTATCCTTGTAATCGTTAACTGTGCTGCCCTTATAGGTTCGGGTGAATCTAACACGTGCCGTAGGTCCTCCCAAATCCTTCACGTCTCTTTGACAACAAGGATACAAACAAATTTAAAATGCTAAACGGTTTTTAAATAATAAAAACCTAATACCGATATCCTGACACTTTAAAATTCGAGACCAGTCCACGCATTTTCAGTTGTTCACGCAGCCAGTCCCAAGTGCTGGCATGGTGCAGAAAAAAGATCTTCTCATTCCAACCCAATTAAGAGTGCCCAGAAAGGTGGCCAGCAGAATGGCCCATAAGCCAGTTTCTGAGTGGGCGTTGCAGTTTTCCTGGGGCTAGGGTAGGGCTGGAGGAAGGGGCAGTTGTGTCCGAGCTGCTGTTGGGGGCTATTGTGAGGAAGCCGAGAGGGTTAAGGCGTCCTCTAGCCTGCAGAAACAGAGTGTTAACATGTTAATAATCTATCAGGAATCTTGCTCTCAGATGCTTCCCTTTACTGCCCCTGTGCTTGCGCGTTTCCATGTTCTCTCACAGCCATGGGTCCAGCTAGGGGTGAGGGAAAAGCCGCTTGGCTAGAAGAAGGGATGTGGTTTTATACTCTGCTATAGGACCCAGGCTGATTAGGCGATTGGAGGATGTATTTTATAGCGCTTGTTCCGTGTGAAACACGCCTAGAACACGGAGCACTCTTCAGTAACACACTGCTGGCCAGGTAAAAGCACCTCAAACAGCAACTCGGAGATGCTGCCAACTCCCTGGTAAAGTTAAAAAGATTCGCTCTTTTTGTTTCAAATTAATTCCCATTAGAACCAGATTTCTCCATTCTCATCCCTCCCGCTCTCAGTGGCGTCGGTTACTTCGTCTGCGGCTCAAGGCCAGTGGGGAGAAGGTTAAACTGGGCGAGATCTCCCGCAGGAGCAACTTAAGTTCGCCCAACTTTGCCAGAAGTTGGGCTGGGCCCGGTCCGCGTTCCCCTGGCCCCACGGAGCGCCCTGCTGGAGTCCAGAACCACGCTGGAGCCTAAGGTCGGGGCGCGCCCGTGCGGGGCCTGGCAAGGAAAGACGTCACTCCGCTGTCTGCGAAAGGAGACAGAGCCGCTCGGAGCCCGATCCTGCTCTCCCCGCGATCCATGGCCACACTCCCACCAGCTCCAACGGGAGTCGGATCCAGTCCGCTGGCTCGTGCGACTCCCCCATGGTAGGCAGGGGCCCCGCTGCCCCCCCGGGACAGGCACACAGGTCGCGTGTAAGGACAGGGCACTCGCACACGGGCGGGCATCCACGCAGGGAGTGAGTGGGTGAAGCCATCCCAGAGACTGGGACACTACTTGGGCCTCTACTAGTGCACTGACTTCCCCAGTCCTCAGCTGCAGGACGCTAGGGACTGAATTCGCCGAGACCTTAGGCAGAATAAAAACGAATGAACTGATGGGCAGGTGAACCCAGGAAGGTTACAGGTGTTAAAAGCGGTTGGTAAAGTAGCGTCGCTGTGGCTTCTTTCTGCTTTGGGGGGTGCAGGGGGAGAAACTCCCCTTGAAATGCAGAGCGGCCACTAAGACTACCCGGGATGCTGGAGCTGCCTAGTTCAAGGCCCTATCCAGGGGGAACAGAAAGTTCGCTTTGATTTTTAAACGTGTGTGTGGGTGTATGTCTCAGACAGCCCTAGGCTCCAATGAGAGAGGCTTTCCCATCTGGTAGCTGGCCTCTGCAAGGGGCGAGGGGTGTGTCTGCCCCTCACCCTAAAGCATATTTGCAAATGAACACGACGTCCAAAGCAGAGGAGCTGCTCACCCGTTCGGGCTTAGCGAGCCACCCCCCCGCCTATCGAAAGCAAAGCACCTCCTTGGGTGAAATCCCATCCTCCAGAGCACGCTGGAGTTCGCGTTCACTGAACACAATATCGGAACCATAATCGGGAAGCGTCTGGGCACGGCCACGAAAGGCCTGGTCAATAACACTAAGCCATAATGGGACCTCAGTCGCCATATTTTTCCCTCAGCAAATACTTGTTATGTCCATTAGGAAACTTAACAACAAAACCCGGGGATGGAGGATGCATTTATTCTTGCTGAGAGGACCTGGATGGAGAAGATCCAAGGCTACCGCACCCAAGTCAGTTGAGATTGAAGTATTCCTTTTCCCTCCCCAAAATAAAGTTCAGCTTTTCAGTGAGAGTCACTGACTGACTCTGATTATCCCTCAGCCTACTGGTTCCTCCCACGTTTGAAATAGAAAACAAACCCTAATTTTGATCCGCAGCACACTGTACTGCGTTTACATACACCCAACTGCTTTTTCAATTGTCTATATTAACCGTCTAGAATGTCCTTGCCATCTAGCATACCGAATACTACTCGGAGAGCGAGTACAGTAACAGCATCTAGCTTTCTGTGGAAGGCATGTTTTGATATAATTGTCTTAACAGTTTTTTTTTTTTACCCTTTCCCTTCCTCTAGTAAGATGATCTAAACAGAATATTTTCTAGTCATGCCTAGGAACGACTTCCAAGTTCTTCCAGAGCACGGAAATGCGCTTGGTCAGTAGGTTTAAAAGGCAATTGCAAATAAATTTAGCCTTCGTTTCGGAAGCAAAGGAATCATTGTTTAAAACTAATTCCCCGCCTCTCCCCAAATCTCGCCAGTATGAATGTTAAAAAAAAAAACCCCAAACCCGACAATCCACAAACCCCATAAGAATCGGCTTGATAGAAGATAGGCTGCAAAAAAAAGTTTACATAGGTCAAAAAGGTAGAGTAGCTCAAACGAGACGCTGTAAATGGCAGCCAGACACCCAATCCCACAACTCAATCAGCTGATTGCGGATAGCTTGGCTATTTAATTATACAGTTCGGTTCTGTTGACAAACAGAGCGCTGTGCTGTTAATTATTGTTATTACGCAGATGTAGAAGTCAGGTTTCTTACGTCCGGCTTTGCATTAACAAACCACTAGAGAAACATACTCAAGCCAGCCTGGTCTCTAGCGCGGAATCGAATTCAGCACAGAAAGTGTAAAGAGACCTCCCCCCTCCCCTTTCCCCTTTTTATATGACTTGCTTAGATTATTAGTAAGGACATCTGTGGCTGGCAGTGGAACAAGTGTTACCAAAAACAGAACCGGCTGTTTTTCCAAATGAGCAATATGTTAATGCCTCATCCCCCCCCCCCCCCCGGTTTCTTTAAAACCTGGCACAAATACATCAATAGCGGAGAATAAGGAGCCTTTGCAGAGAACAAGTGGCAGTTTTGAATTTACCTTTTGTGTGTGCCTCAGATGCAATCTTGAGGCATTTTTCGCCCTCTCTCCCACAGAAAAAGAGCGCTAATCTGCCCTATCTTGGGACCCAAAAGAATTGGAGTGGAGTAGATATTCACTGAAATCACATAGGGGAATAAGGGTCTTGCTTTATTGAATCATCAAATCCCAGGAATGAAGCTTTTAATTAATTATGGGTGCTAAAAATTCAGGCCAGCTGTTTCTTTTTACTTGGCTCCGACAAAGACAAAGTCTATGCTGAGTCTTCTAAATCACATTCATTATAAATCATCCCCCCTCAATGATACTTCTAGCCACGAAATGAACCTGTAACTGACAGATGGGTTATTGTCCCCCTGCATTCCTCTACCCTGTACCTAGCTAAGGATTTTTAAAAATAATTTGTCCAGGCAAGTTCTTGACTATTAATAAGCCAGCAATGCCCTTTCTCCCCTCGTTCTTTTTTTAAATCTGCTTTACAAATATTTATGAATAAATCCTTGTCTGGGTGAAGTGAGAGAGGGCAATTACAGCCGACTGCTACTTTAAATAGATTGTGAGAGACACTTAACCATAAAAACAAACAAAAGTAACAAAAATAAACAACCTAGAGCGGGGTTTTCCTAAATCTTAGAGTTCTGCTCGTGGGCAAAGGCTGCACAGGATTCTTGCAGCTGTTTGAGGGTTCATAAGAAAGCTGCTGCCCACTAACAAAATCCTTGCCTTAAACCAGACAGCTCCTATTAATAAGCGCTGCATTTTACTATCTAATACACATTCTGCGTAATGTCTCCTTCCCCTGCTCACGCGTCTGGTTTTTGAGAGTGCCAGCTACCCTGTCGTTTAAAGGGATCCGTTCTGCAGACACGTGGGGCCCGATCCTACAGAGGCTTACACGGGGGAGGACTGCAGAATCGGTCTCGTGCAATACACGACCGAGCGAAGATTGACCACGGTACGGATTTATTTCAGTGTAGCAGAACAGAACGAAACCCGCGCCCAGAGGTGCACTTTGAACGCGCTGCCAACCATTAATACCCAGGCTACTGTCACCCATCAGCAGGATTCGAGAAGAAAAAGCGCAGCACCAGACTCTAACCCCACCCCATACCTAACTCGTTCTGTTGAATCAGAGATAGAAATTCGATTCAGCTTTACAGACATCATCTATTTGCATCGATTCATTTAGTACTAACTAGTGTGACCAGATGTCCTGGTTTTATAGGGACAGTCCTGATTTTGGGTCTTTTTCCTATATAGCCTTCTATTACCCCCCCCCCCCCCCGATTTTTCACACTTGCTCTCTGGTCACTGGGGATTTCCCACCTCGCTCGAACGTATTTGGTTCCAATAGTTTGATTACGTTATTCACGACTTTTACCCTATTAAAGTTACCTTATTCAATAGTTAATTACGGGACACTGCTCTATGCATTTGCTGGCAAAAACAGGCGCAACGTTTCTTTTCAAACCTGCTATTGCTCCTCCCCGGGTTCTAGTGTATAAGGCACCGGGAATAGGTTCTGATCCTTTCGGACCCAGCATTCCCCATGCTCGCAGGGACAAGTGTTGAATGCTGGAGGAACGCAGGATCAGGCCCAGACGACCCCATCCTGGAGTCATGGAAGTCCTTGCCAGCTTCCAGGGGAGCAGGATTGGGACCAGAGTTTCTAAAGCAGTGCTTGGTTCGAACCGCCTAGATTCCACTGGGGAGTTCGCAAGGGTCTCAAAACGCGCTACATCACTAACCAACTTATTGTTTGTTTGTTTTGAAGACGAAACTGGACTCGGGGACGTAAAAAGAGTTTCCAACCCATAACTACCAACAACCAGCGTTTTGAACTAATTTGTTAGCGATCCCGCTCTATCAGATGGTTTATCTCATTCTGATTTTAGATAATGTTTTAAAACATTCTGGAGACAATTAGCTTATTTTTGTAACGTGTATATACGTATTAGTTTGGCCTACAGGTATATCGCCACCCCCAGAAAATACTCCAGGAAACAGCATCACTTGGCTGTAGCTAGTTTCTTTGAGGGTGGCGGATTTGTTTAATTGTCTTAATTGCCTCAGATGAAAGCAATTTGTATTATTTTTTAAGGTTAGTTTACAGAAACACGTAGAGGCAGCCAAATGATTATTTAACTGAGTTTTCATTGCTTACGTTCAAAATGTACAACGTTTCTACAAACAGGCTGAGAGCCGAAGAACAAATTCTGCGCCTTTTGGTGGTACTAATTTAAGGAAGCTGTTCCTTCCTTTGTTGTCTGTTGGCTAACTCTTCTTCCGTACTCATGCACCCCCACCCTTTAAAAAAAAAAAAAGCAGGTTTGGTGTATTTCCAGTAGCAGAACCATGTGTAAGCGAGCAAGACAAGTACAGATCCAGACTTAATGTTCTGTGCGTTGACTCCATCGATTTAAAATAAATAAATGCCTTGTGTTTGGAAAGCCGTCGGTGTTTTTTGATTGACAGTAAACCTCATGCCAAGGAACTCTAGTGGTTTGATAGACTACTTGTAAAGGCTTCAGAAATCAGTTCGCCCCCAAATACCAGAAAATAAATGTCCTCACCACACTGTTACTCATCTGTTATAATTAGAACATGTTGGAACTTGCAAAGAGTGTTCTGAGAACAGGTCTGCTTGGTTGATGCAGGCTATTGTGGAATAATCCTCTCTCTTTTCTTCGTTTGTGTCGGTTTCTGTAGACTTATGAAAAAGATGTTTTGGTTAATGAGCATCTTTGCAGACACCATTTACTGACTTCACCTGTTCCACGGTATTACTTTTAAATCTCTTTTGCCTCCCACCTTCACTTCAGGGGATTCTAAAGTCACCCTTATTTAACATGAGCTGTGATATTTTGTCCAGAAACCTCTCAATGAAATTGACTTATTTGCTTAAAGCAAACCACAGAACTCCCCACACTCGTGCTTGATGGATACAACTTTAAATGTGCACTTATTTAATTGGATCAGGTCCCAAGATAAAAGAGATAAACGGGCTCCCAGTTTGCCAAGTTATTTTCAGAGGCATGCAGTGATGTGTGGAAGGAAAGTTAATGGAGAGAAGAGACACACTGTACTTAAAATACCTTGGGTCTAGACGAGTTGAGAGGACGCCTAGCCTTTACCACTTTTGAGCAGAGTAATTATTTGCCGCTTATTAGGACAAGTGGTGTTTGGAGAAGGGAAATCAGCAACACCCTTTATTAAATTATTGGAACTTAGCACCTTACACGTGGTCACTCACTTCCCTACAGCTATAGCTGAGCGTTCTATTGATACTGCTAAACCCTGCCGTTTTTCTAATAGAGTAATTAGTCTACCTTAGCCTACGTGGGGAAGGGATTTGCTTCAACAGGCAATTAATACCCCCCTCAAAAATTGTTCCCCTTTAATGCTGTCTTTCCTTGTTTCTTCTCCGTGTTCTACAGCCTTATGCATGAGACATTAACAGACGGTTATTGATACAAACATAGTTTTGGTTGCTAACGGCCTTCCAAAACAAATTCTCCGGCTGAATGCCAATGCCTCCATGTTGGCTGGTGACAGCTGATTAGTGAAATGATTTACGGCCAAGTTGTGTGTGTGTGTGTGTGTGTTTTAAATAGGATGATACCGTCAAAGGCAGCAATTTGAAAAGATGATAAGACTGCGCACCCTCCAGGCTTTCCACTGGAAAGCCACCCAACAAATCTAAACCTACACTACAAATACCCGAAACGTTCTAGGAATCAATTGGTCGCAGATTAAATACAGTCTCTATTACGACTTTTCCGGGTAATCTGTTACTCCTGACAACAGCAGCCTCTAGATTTATGCAGCCACCCCTCACCTGTCCACCTGGCTCACACGGAATATATTTCACAGCGCTCCAGCAGGGCTACCTTCGTGATATTGCTACCGCTTCCCCAGAACAACGGGATGAGATTGAGCGCAGGCCCCACCACGCACAAGGTCATCTGACATCATTGCAGTGGGAGCCTCAGCCCTCCTTTTTGTTTCAAGACTTTTTTAATGCTCATTAATTGATTAAAAAGCCCCCTCCCCCGTCAGCTCCTCTTCATAAAGAAAGCTTTCGCTCTGCAATAAAGTAAAAGACTTTGATCCCAGATCATCCTCTTAGGCCTTTCCAGCTGAAATCAGCGCAGAAACTATGTGGAGTTATTGTTCGCACTTGCTGCACTTCTGATTCAGAAAGGGCTGATTTATTAGCTTGTCAAGGGAAGCATTGTTCAGGAAGGCAATCAAAAAGCACTTACCTAGCTAAACTAAAATTACTGCCTTTTCAGTGGCTAATTTGTATAACTCCCATGGAGGAACTTGGGAAGTGTTTGATGAGGCATAAAATGATGATTAATGAATTTATTGGCCTGCTGCTCATCAAACAGGAGTAGTATATCTTTCCTCTATTGGATGTGGGGGTCTCATGCTACATGTCTGTGTAAAGCAAGTCCAATATGATCTCCTTTTTAGCCCCCTTTTAACCCACATGACCTGAAGAATATCTCCATGTAACAGAGGCAACATCAGGGGACTGCGCAGACAAAGGGCCTGTTTGATAAAATGGTAAATGAGAAATGTGAGGAAAGTTGCTGGAGGGATGGATCTGCTCAGTTTTCGGCTTTTCAATCACTTTGACTACTGAAGTGGGAAGAATGTAGAAACTAGATAAGGTGTGAGAAGGGGGAGGGAGGGAGGGAGACAAACCAGTTTTAACTTTCATAAAGTTGGATCGAGCCAAGCAACTTTATTGCTGCTTGAATGAAAGAGCACAGGGAAAGGCGTGGAACTGCTAAGCGCACGCACCGCACTTAGCTCAGCAACGTGGCCTTTGCAGCAAAACACACCCAGTTTGCATCCAATCTTTAACATTAGATTAGTGCTCTGGTCAGACTAGTCACCAGTGATTCGATCCCATTGACTGCGGTTCTTTTTCTTATGCTGAAATGGCTTTCCCTGAATGGGGCTAGTGCTTGAATGATTATTTTGGGGCACGTGAGCATGTTCTCCTTCCTAAGAGTTAGGAGGAGATATAAACACATGAAGTACCTATGTAAGTGCAAATCCCCCGCCATTCCGTTTTCCTAAATGCCCGTGGCTACACAAAGGAGGTTATACGAACAGGATGCCATACTTACTGCTGCGATCACAACGTCTCAGTTAAAATACTATTTTCCCCAATAGCTCTTAAAGATTGAGCTTTCTTTGCGTGCTGAAGTTAAACATCTTGCCAAGTGTGAGAACACATTTACCCCTTACGTCTGCTTTTCACTAGTACCGAGGTTCTCAAAAGTAAGATAACATGGGGGCGTATCTGTTTTGCAGAATTACTGATGATTTTGCTAAAATAATATGGGACATTTTAGCCTCTGATGAAGTTCAGAGAAGTAGGTAATTAGAGTACAAAAGGGCTTGGAGATCACAGCAGCCCCCCTTTTAGCCTTTCCTTTCCCCCCGCCACGCTCCAGCCCGAGCCCATGGACTGTGATGTGATCCTTGGACAGGATTCGGAAAGGAAAAGGCCCATCCCATACTCTCACCTATCTGTCCTGATGAGCGGCCCCATTCTCCTCCTTGCCTATGAGCACTTGATCATTACCTATTAGGCTGACTCCCTCTGGGGCACCTGGTACTGGTCACTGTCGGTAGATAGGATACTGGGCTGGATGGACCTTTGGTCTGACCCAGTATGGCCCTTCTTACGTTCACCACTGTCTTGGGCTAGGCATCAGAGGATCCTCTTCTTCTAGCGGTCTCTCAGCTTCAGGATCAATCTAGTGGGAGGGAGCTTGCCTCTCAGCGTGCTATTGTCTACAGCCATTGTACCGAATTTGTTGCCTGAACCCGAAGTCAGGGGGGAAAAACTCCTGTCGATGTCAATGGGCTTTGGGATCAGCCCCCTCCCAGCGAAGGGGATGCGCATTTGGGGGCTATTTGTCTGTACTTTAACAGGGCTGTAAATTCAACAGCAAATATTCGCAAAACTTTCCGGGCTCTCTATAGTAAAAAACGTGCGTTGGTTTCCACCGAGCTGTTTTGAAATGGTTTCTGTAGCAGTACAGCAAGAAATCCCTGACAACTCTCCGTCTCTCTTCGGGGCAGCGTCTGCGGAAATAGAGCAAAAACGTCTGGAGCCTGCCTGTGACATAACGAACCAGGCACTCACCTGATGTTTAAAAGAGCAGAAAACATTTATTTTAACGCTGGCAAATTGGCTGCTTGTCTCGTTATCTGCGACATTTTTAGCTAAAATTATCCCCTGGGAAATAAATGTTTATAAACACGTTCAAATAACACCCCTGACACAAACCTCCCATCAGCACACAGCTCAACAAGTTTTATCTTCAAGTCCTTGACCTGTGACTGCTTTTACAAATGCTCTCTGTTCATTAGCAATTTCAGGTCACGTTCAGTACCTGTGTCACCAGCACATAGTGCAGCTGTAAAATATACATATTGAATACCAGCTGCAATACTATAGTGGCTTATTTTTGCCCATCAGCCAAAGCAACAAGATTTTATACGTAGCTATAGCTGCATAATTACGGCAATATTGTAGGTCTTTAGTGCAACAGACCTAAAAGGCTGACTTATATGATTAAATATGTATTGCTAAAAGTTACCAAGCTGCATAGTGTGCATAGCATTAGACAATGACAGTTTTGGGGCGTAATTGCTTTAATGTGGGCAATTAAGACTAAGTGCATGCGATTTTAGTGTCTGCCCTACATTCCTCTGAATGATTACAATGATCAATACACATGATTTGTAAGTCGCTTCCTATTGATCGAATGGTAAAATGTTTGACCTTCCTTTGAGGAAGTAATTTGCTAAATTATGACACCACGTAAAGTCTTTCTTAGTTCAGAGGTGAGGGGTAATGGTGCACAGGGAAAGGGAAAAAAAACCACTTTTCTTTTGCCTGCAAGTAGGACTAAATAATATTTCTGCCAATCCTCTCTCTGACTTCTCCTTTGTAGCAGAGAGCCCATTAATTTTGTCTTTGAAACCATCAGAGGAAAAATTACATTGAAAACTTTATTTTTCTTTACTTTTGAAAACTTTCTCAAATGAACTACATCCATTTACGCTTGCATGCCAAAGCACTGAGGATCCAAGCTTGATAGTTCTTGACCATGTGAAATGTAGGCTGTTTGAGTGGTAATGGGATAAAGTGTGCTAAGGCAGAGCTAGGAAAACAGAGCATTTTGCCATTGCTAAGAGCTGTAATTATATATATTTATGTATGAAATATCAGTACTTCTCAGGTTCTTCACCACAACTCTTTTTGATTTGTATCATCAGTGCAGGATAGGCGTTAGCAGATCACATTATCATGTAGTAAAAGCTGTTCTTACAGAAACATAAGAAAAGTACTATACAGAAAGGCTCCATGAAGTTCTACCACAGAGTGAATGGTTAATAGACAAAGGTAGATCAATTTTGATATGAGCTCTGTGAAGACTTTGAGTTACAAAGCTGACTTTAGGGAGTGGAGCCAGTGTGTGACCCGAAAGAAGAAACACCCTCTGAGAAGCTACAGTACATTTGCAATGATTTATACCTTCAGAAAAGGGTTTTGGAACAAACTTGCATATTCCTACATGGTGAGATGCAAAGGGAAGACGAGGCCTCTAATATCATGTAGCTGGGCAGAAATTAAACCCATGATAACTCACTACATTTCCAAAACAGAACTCTTCCTTTAAAAAGTCAAAAACTTAAAATATGAAGTCTGTGCTGGGAAAACAAGCCTCATTTCCCAACTGGGAGACATTCAGAAAGACACTGTGAAAACGCTAACAAACCCCAAACACCTGGGAACCTGTCATATTCCTTTCACATGGTTTTTTTTAATGCATGTAGTTTTCTTGCAAATCAAGGTGTGACTCTGCCCTTGGATGTAGTTCACTTTCTATCTTAAATGACAGGTCTCCAGTCATATAACAATGTGAAAAACTGATTGACTTACGGATAGTTTAGTTGATCTATATGCATTCCATATCTTAGTAATGATGGCATTTATATGCTATCCTACATACAAAGTCATGAAACACATGTGTGACGTGTAAATGCGCCTTTCCAAGTTCCTTTGAGTGTGCATATCCTGGGGAATGCAGGACTCCAACAATTGCCAAACACATGAGCGGTGGTTCAGTAGGACCCATTGTAATCAGCTACGAGTTCGTGAAAGAACTTAAGAATGAAGTAGCTGAGTTGCTTACAAACATATTCACTCAAAATCTGTCACTAAACCAAAGGATGGGAGGGTAGCAATCGTACCTATTTTACTTACTCTCAGATACACCCCATCCCCCACTCCCTGGAAATAACAGACTAGTGAGCCGTACCAGGCTCATTCAAAGTAGAACTGTAAACATTTAGATGAGCATGACATGAAAATTACCAACAAGGGTTCTCTAAAGGAAAATCTCGGCTCCAGGAGCATGTCAATTCGGTAGTGGATAAAGGATAACAGTAAAGTGGTTGACAATTTCAAAATGTCTTTCACAAAGCCCCTCAAGAGAGATTATTAAACAAAAAACATTAAGGCCCAGATTCTCAAATGTTTTCTCAGATTCTTTCGACTGCTCTAATTTATGCCATCTGGCTGCAGTCCCCAAAGGACCATAAATTAGGTGGGGAATGCCAGAGTGCACTCTGCTTCAGTCCCAGTATAGATAGTCTATGTGTTTGGGGCCTGGAATGCTCCACTCCTATAGAAATAATAAACTACTATCAGGGTAGATGCAGCCGCTACTTTTAGTAGGTTTTGAAGTCAGCTGGTAGCGTATAATAATGCCAACTACAAAGGCAGACAGTGACAACCACTTCACAGTTGAAGCCATCACAGAATTTTAGCCCCTTGCCAGGATATATATTACAAGTTGTGCACAAGGGCAGCAGGTTTGTGTAATTCTTGGTGGTGCCCAGAAAGGGTCTAAGTCCCCACCCCCATCTGCCTAAAACTCTGGGAGGGAGTTTGGGTTCAGGAGGGTGTGGGCTCTGGGCTGGGGCAAGGGGTTGGGGTGCAGTTGTGGGCTCTGGGCTGGGGCAGGGGGTTGGGGTGCAGGAAGGGGTTGGGTGCAGGAGGAAGTATGGGGGGGCGGGCTCTGGGAGGGAGTTTGGGTGTGAGGTGTGGGCTCTGGGCTGGGGCAGGGTGTTGGGGTGTGGGAGGGGGTGAGTGGTGTGGCGCTTACTTTGGGCAGCTCCCGAAAGTGACCCACATGCCCCTCTGGGAGTGGATCCTAGGTGGGAAGGGCAGGTGTCTCTGTGTGCTGCTGCCTTCAGGTACTGCCCCCACAGCTCCCATTTGCCACAGTTCCAATGGCAGAGTCGGTGCTCGGGTCTGGAGCAGCGCGTGGAAACAACCCCCTCCGAGGGGCTGCAGGCATGGTGCTGGCCGCTGGGAGTGGTGCAGAGCGAGGGCAGACAGGAAGCAGCTTTAGCCCCACTGCGCTGCTGGTGGTGACAGTGGGGGCCCCCAAGCCCTTTTAAATCGCGTGGCGGTGGCAGGCGGGGCCAGGAGATGCTCCGAGGGAGGTGCATGGGGGTGGCAGGTAGGGCCAGGGGAGAGATTTGGCCCCAAACATTGGTGGAGCTGGGCCCCTGTGCTCTGAATATTCCTGGAGCACGGGCACCACAGGCCCATACAACTCCCTGCCCGGGTTGTGCACATTACAGAAAAGGGATATAGTGGAAAAATAATTCTAATAGTTACCCATGAGTGCCAAATACTTAATGTTACTCGTAGAACTGTTCAACATTTTTCCAGCTGAATGTTTTTCCATTAGAAAATACTGTTTTGTTGAGGAAAAAAAATCACAATTTTCTGTGAGAAGGTGTCAATGTTGATGAAGTTTAATTTAGAAAAATATTTTTAAAAGGTAAGGTTGAAATGTTGTGCCTTTATTTCATTGGAATTAAACATTTGGATTTGGAACAACTTTTCATTTACAAAATGATTTTACATTCTATTATAATAGATATGGAAAAAGTTGACATCTGAAAGAAACATTTGATTTTTATCAAAACAGAAGGTTTGTTTGACTTTTTGGAAACTAAACCTTCTTGGAGAGTTTCATTACACTGGAAATTTTTTGGTATTGTTCCGATCTGGAATGAAAACAAATGTTGGAATGTCCCACAGAATGCATATTTGAGGTTCTGACCAGCATCTGAAGAAGTGGGTTTTTTACCCACGAAAGCTTATGCCCTAAAAAATCTGTTAGTCTTTAAGGTGCCACCGGACTCCTCATTGTTTTTGTGGATACAGACTAATGCAGCTACCCCTCTGATACTTGACCAGCTCTAGTTACTTGGTAAAGAAAAGGGGAAGCCACAGTTAGTGCCTACAGCAAATAGTCACCAGTTTACACCTTTGCAACATGTGTACTGATAAATCAGTGCAGTGATGCTGCCTGACAGACCAGAGCTCACCAAAGGAGTGGGTGGGGAAAAAGGAATGGAATTGCCCACTTGTCATGCTGTTAATTTCTTGGCCAGCCTATTGGTGGCAAGGGAAAGACCAATAAAAACAGCAGCCAAAAGATGGCCGATGATGATTAGATGGCAGAATGGGATTCCCTTGCTGCTCTATCTTGATACCTGTGCAATGGATCCCCTGTTATCTACTGTGGGGAAAGACTGGGCTGCAGGTACTGTTCCATTGTTTTTCACCTAAATAAAAGCTAACATGTCTCGAACATGGGTGCCCAAAATTAAGCACCTAAATCCATGTTTAGTCTGGATTATAGATTAGTGTGTTGATTTACAGAGGTGTGGCACATTCACAAAGCCCATTGAAGTGACTGAGAACCACAAGGGCTCAGAGCTTATGCAAGAAACTGCTGCTGAGCACAATGATGCTGCAGTTTTGCAATGTGGAACATAGTTGGATGTAATGGGACTTTGAAAGCCTGCACAATGTACATTAGCCAGAGTTGCCTGGCTGCCACAAGCACATCTTCCATATTCCATTTGGTGTCTTGGGCTTTTGAATTGTGATCATCAGCTTCCACGACTGGCAGATCTAGCAAAGCTGGGTTTCTTTTTGTGCTGCTGGCTATTCAGTATTATTATGTGTTTCTCCAGGGCTGCTGCTTCTGACTGGTATTTTAAGTATGCACCAGAGATATCTAGGCCTAGATCTTCAAAGGTATTCAGGGCCCAGATCTTGGAGGTATTTAGGTGTCTATCTCCCACTGATTATTTTATAAATCTAAAGAAAAAAACTTACATCAGCAGAATCTAGCAAGAAACAAGTACAAATATTTAGCTTGAACAGCATTTACTCTGTCTTAGCTATTACAAGGATTTTTTTAAATAATTATTGGTCAAAACATCTACCCGGTAAGTATCACACCTGTGAATTCAAGTGCTAAATAAAAATTGCAATAAAATAAGGTTATTATAAATTCATTACCTTGGGCCAGATTTTGACGCCCTTGTTTACACAGAGTACTACTCCAAGAAAGCACCCGATCAGGTGCTTAACTTTAGGCATATGCCTAAACCCCGTTGAAGTCAACGGGACTTAAATGCATACCTCAACTGTTGCCCTGAATTGGGGGTGTTTTCCTGAATTAGGACCAAAACGAATAAGTATACAACAATCTAGTCCATAGCATCATAGACGTGATCATTTATTTAGGGTGGATCTAAGGGCCCTACTTTACCAACACTACTTGCGGAATCAAATGGCTGCCTATGGTCTACACACTATGGCTGGCACTGGTTGCATGACTGCGTGTCAAGTTAGGATGAGAACAAATAGGAGAAGGTGGCAACATGGGGATGGGAGAGATGGAAGGGAGAAAGAGGGAATTCTCATTTGCAAAAGCAGGAATAAAATAAATAAAAACCAAGCTGTGTGTGTATGTGGAAGGTTTTGCAAGTTCAAAATATAATTCCCATATTTCTTTGTTACTATTAATTTTGTTCTGCCAGCTTATTAACTACACCACTTTGATGAGTATTTTAAAAAACATAATGGCTATCATTCAGTTAGACTGCTTTGAAGTGTCTGAAAGTTAAATGACTGGTAGCATTTATTCATTTCATAATGATACTAAAAGTTTTGATATGGGATTTAAAAAAAAATATTTGAAGTTAAAAGAAGACATCTTGATTAAAGCCAGAACAAATTGTTTGGCTGAGAGTCAAACTCTGGTTCACATGCGTTTCCAAGCTTGTAGGCTCACTTGTTAGCTTGCAAAAGCCCATATGCTTTCAATGGATGAGTCAAAATCCATGCCATGGATCTGCTGACAAAACGATGAACAGATAACTGCTTCAAGTCTGGGAACCACTGGAATAGCTCAACTCATAAGGGAGTGATAGAACTTAGACGTTAGAAATGGGAGGAAAGGATGATCTTGTGGTTCAGGCATCAGACTGGGATTTGAAAGATCTAGGTCAAAGGTGGGCAAACTCCAGTGGCTCGTGGGACTGTCCTGTCAGGCCCTTGAACTCCCATCCCCCCTCCTATTGTCCTCCCACCCCTGCAGTCACGCCACTGTGTGGGCAGTGCTCTGGACAGTGGGGTTGCGCTCTCCTGCTGAGCAGCGCGGCAGCATGTCTGGCTCCAGCCAGGCGGTGCGGCTGCCAGACATGGTGCTCTAAGCAGCATGGAAAGGGGGTCAGGGGGTTGGATAAGGGGCAGGGGGCCCTGGGGGCAGTCAAGGGACAGGGAGTAGGGGGCAGTTGAATGGGGCGGAGGTTCTGAGGAGCAGTCAGGGGATGAGGAACGGATTGGGGGTGTTGGATAAGCGTGGGAGTCTCAGGGTGTAGGGGTGTGGATGGGGTCAGGGGACGGGGAATGGGGGGGAGGGTTGAACAGGTATGGGGTCCCGGTGGGCCTGTCAGGGGGCAGGGGTGTGGATAGGGGTCAGGGCAGTCAGGGGACTGGGAGGAGGGGGGTAAGATGGGGGTGGGTCCTGGGGTGGAGGGTCCCAGGAGGGGGCAGTTAAGGGACAAGGAGTGTGGGGGGGGGTTGGATGAGTTGGGGGTTCTGGGGGTGGCAGTCAGGGGGTGGGAAGTCCGAGGGGTTGGATGGGGCCAGGGGCCAGACTGTTTGGGGAGGCACTGCCTTCCCTACCCGGTGCTCCATACAGTTTTGCAACCATTGGAGGTACTCAAAGGTCTTCCAGGGGGTACATCAACTCAACTAGATATTTGCCCAGTTTTACAATACGCTACATAAAAAGCACTAAAGAAGTCAGTGGAAACTAAAATTTCACACAGACAATGATTTGTTTATACTGCTCTATATACTGTACACTGAAATGTAAGTACAGTGTTTAAATTCCAATTGATTTATTTTACGATATGGTAAAAATGAGAAATAAGCTAATTTTCAGTACTAGTGTGCTGTGACACTTTTGTATTTTTATATCTGATTTTGTAAGCAAGCTGTTTTTAAGTGAGGTGAAACTTGGCGGTATGCAAGACAATCGGACTCCTGAAAGGGGTACAGTAGTCTGGAAAGGATGAGAACCGCTGGGTTAGAGCAACCACCTGGAAGCTGAGGACCATGGGTCCAGTCACCCTGCTCCAATCATGCTTTCATTATTTTTCCACAGGAGAACAGCTTCAACAGGAAAGACAGAGGGAAGTCCACATCAAAATATCCCATAGCCCAGTGGTTACAACACCCTTCCCTGCGGAGGGAGACCCCTGTTCAAATCCTTTCTTCCCCTCTGGAAGGGAGGGAAGAATTGAATCTGGATCACCCACATCTCAAGTGAGTGCTCCAACCACTGGAGTAAAAGTCACAATGTAGGTACCTCCTGCCTCAATTTTGAATGGGACCCAAGCTAGTAGGCACAACTAATGAATTGGGCCCCCATACGCATTGGTGGCAGATGCGTGCTTGTCTTTTCATGCTTTTTGAATTACTCTGGGGCTCAGGTGGGACATAGAAGTTCAGACACCTAGAGGGAGGCAGCAGTGCACATGTCCGGAGGCAGAAACTTAGGCACATAGGGAAATTTTACGTGAAAGTTTAGGTGCAGAGTGCGTTTTGGCACCTACCAGGTTTGGTAGGTGTTGTGTGGATTGCAGAGGAGCTAACAGCAGGATTTAGGCCCCTATAACTGAGATTTAGGCATGCAAAGTAGGTCTGAGCTTTTGTGACTACTTGGACAGAAGACCTATTAGGGTACTGCTTCAAATCTGGAACAGGTTGGTAATGATGGCTAGGAAAGAGGCAGGGCGCATTCATTTGGTATCAGTAACTCTTAGGCCAATTCTGGTTATGTAGATTCCTGTAAAGCACCCCACAATCTCAACTGGCATTCCTTGGTGGCAGCCTCTGCAGAAAGGCTTTGGTGTGAATGAGTATAGAGTTCACTATCTTTACATATAGATGGGATCTTCCAGGATAGCAGGGAGGGTTTTTGTGCAGACCTGCAAGGCCAATGTCAGAAGAAAGCATCATACTCAAGGATGCAATAAAATCCTACAACTCTTTTTCTCATTCTAATCAAGTAGGTAGTGTCATATGTAGCCTGAGCTACACATTTTCAAAACGAACCAATATATTAGATCTTCACCAGTGATACCATGCTTGATCAAGCCATCTTCAGCCAACATTAATCCTTTGAGTCAGTAATCATTCCTTAAGTAACTGAACCAATACACTTACTAATGGATTACTACTTATACTTAAGGAGAAATGATATACTTGTGTGAAGTAAGACCTTACAGAATTGTGGGTGTTCATAGGAGCTAAACTGGACTTTGAAGGTACCGCAACATTTTGCCATTTTGGGGGCATGAGGAGAAAATACTGTGCCAGCTTCTACAATGGAAAATTGAAAACAACGTACCAGCACTATATTGACTGGGCTGTTAAACTTGGGGGTGGGGAACAACTGTTGGGTGAGCTGGTTAATATCAAGGGTCACCACTCACTTCTGCTTATACTGCAGTCCATGTCAAAAGCTTTCTAGTAATCAGTACAGCTTAGGAAAAGGCTTTGCTTAACTTTTCTTTCATCTTTCTCTTCTCCATCTGGTGTTAAAGATCAAACCTTCAGTTCCTCTACTCTTTTAAGCCTTGTCTGTTTGACAGCAAACTTCTCATCCATCTTAAATATGGGGCAAATTAGAGTGTCTTTCAGGAGCAGTTACAGAACAGATTTTTATCAGACGCTAAACTGTATAACCACTGCTCTCACTTTTGACTTCAGCCCGAATATTGTTGTTATGGGATTTTCCCAAGCTTTTCTGATTTTCAACTTCTGTCTCTCTAATGCACGTGTGGTTTGTTCCTTTAAAATTTTGGAATATACTTTTTGTGCTTCATATAACTTTTTCCCAAAACTTTCCCAGCAATCCATAATGTCCATTTCCTTCAGATGTCAGTACCTGGTCTCTTAGAGGTACTGCAGTATGGGAGTGAGGTGTAGGTTTTGATAGCATAGGTTCTATGTGGCTATAAACTGTACTCTTGCTGGATAGATTCTGCACAAAGGCTACATCCTGTCCTTTGATAGGATCACAGCAGAACTTGAATAATCAGCTACTCAGTGAAGACTCTAGTCTCCTGTGCAGGATATGAGTAGCTGCAATGGGAGCAATGGGATTGACTTACAACTTGCAGTTGGAGAATCAGACCCAAGACACTTACTACTATTCCTTAGTAGCAGAGCAAGGAAAGCAGATAGAAATATTTGTTAGTAGAGTTCACTTATGAAATTCTGCTTTTGTGAAGAAAAAGATTCCATTTAGTACCCACAAATTTCAACTTATGTTTTAAAATGATAGTTGATCATACTAACAATTGTCAGCATAATTACCCTGCAATGCTCTTGGCACCATCACAACCACATTGCCTTTCAATGTTGAGGCAAGAATTATTATAAGTAATGAGAATGGAGGAAGTGGGGAAACTAATATTAAATGCAAACACTCTGATTAAACAAGGGGAGGATTGTGACATAAACTAATAAAATTTAGGGAAGGGATATGGAAGAATGAAGTGACTCCTTGAATTGTGAATTTCAAAGCTGTGGTTGTTTTTATCATTAATATGACTTAGGTGTGAAATAATTGTCCTGATTCCGCACTGCATTACTTCAGATTTACACCAGTGTAACTTTGATTTTGGTGAGGTTATGCTGATATAAGGCTAGAGAGACAGGGAGAATCATGTCCACAGGGATTTATTTTTATTTAATTTGGTTTTTAAAATAACCAAATATTATCCAATTATTATCTACCAAAGAACTGAATGGCAGAAATAGTTGGTCTGCCATGTCAGTTAACCACATGTTTAAGTTATTTTCCAAAACCCTTGCATTCTACTAACTGTGCAGATAGTATTTGGTATGTGTATCACATGTATTTTAAGTTTGGTATTTTTTACACAGTAGAATGCAATGGCTCTTGATCAGAGGTGGGCAAACTACGGCCTGTGGGACTGTCCTGCTTGGCCCTTGAGCTCCCGGCCCCTCCCCTGCTGTCCTGCCTCCCCCTCAGTCACGTCACCACGCGGTCAGCGCTCTGGGTGGCAAGGTTGTGCGCTCCTGCAGAGCAGTGCAGCAGCATGTCTGGCTCCGGCTGGGCAGCGCGGCAGCCAGACATGCTGCTCTGAGCAGCATGGTAAAGGATCTGGGGGGCTGGATAAGGGGTGGGGATCCTGGGGGACAATCAGGGGACAGGGATCAGGAGACAGTTTGATAGGACGGAGGTTCTGGGGGGTGATCAGGGAACAGGGAACATGGGGAATGGGTTGGATAAGCATGGGAATCTCAGGGGGCAGGGGTGTAGATAGGGGTTAGGGAATGGGGAACGGGGGGGTTGGACAGGCGTGGGGTCCCGGGAGCCCTGTCAGGGGGCAAGTGTGTGGATAGGGGTTGGGGCAGTCAGGGGACTGCAAGAAGGAGGGTTGAATGGGGGTGGGGTCCTGGAGGCAGTTAGGGATAGGGGGGTCCCAGGAAGGGGCGGTTAGGGGACAAGGAGCAAGGGGGGTTGGATAGGTCAGGAATTCTGAGGGAGGCAGTCAGGGAGTGGGAAGTGGGTGGGGGCAGAGGCCAGGCTGTTTCAGGAGGCACAGCCTTCACTACCCGGCCCTCCATACAGTTTTGCAACCCCAATGTGGCCCTCGGGCCAAAAAGTTTGCCCACCCCGATCTAGAGCTTGTGGGGTAAGCATTCTGGTTTGGAAAATGTCTTGTATTTACCTAATAAAGATGACAGTTCAAGTGATATACTTTTTAACCCTTTGGAGACAGAACCACCTCCAAGGCATTTATTTGTCAGGCAAACTTGAGGATGCATCTTGCTTAAGTGTTAAAACTGGATTTGATTTAATCAAAATGTATCATGTAAATCTTTATTAGTTAATGGATTATTAACTCAACAGCCGGCACCAGAGCCATAATTGCTCTTGCCAGACTGGCTGCTTCAGATGCACACTAAAATCTTAGCCCCAGTGTCAGAGCCAAGTAGTTGGCTTAGGATCCCCGTCATCTATTCAGAAGGAATATTTGGACTAGGCCTTCATAGTTGGAGGAGACTTCACAGTGCCTGAACACCTCCATTCTGCAGGGAGCAAGAGTTGGATCCAGGAAGTGGTGAATGCCCTGGCTCTGTTCTCCTACTGCCTTGTCCTCAAATCCCTGCACAGGAAATTGCTGAGGAGCTGGACTTCACACAAAGACAGATTTTATGTGAAAAACCCAGTCTTTCCATAAGGGCAGACTTGAAAATCATGACATAATTACCAACAGAAATACTATATTAGTTTGCTTTTAAAGGTTTTTATTGGCTCCCTCTGACCCATGCAGTCAGACTCACAATAACTAAGATATCAAGCTTCACAGGTGAAAGAGTAAAAAAATAAATCTTATAATACTTAAAAATGGAAAACATCCCTAAAATAACTTTCTGTCATTTGTGAGGAATATAAAAAAATGCAGGATGTGCATGTGTGACAAAGGTTCTATTAATACTCCTTTGGTATCTCTTGAGTTCGTTTGTGGTTTCTCCACTCACGTGTAACATGGCTTCCACAAACAGACTTTGTACCACGTCACACTGTCATACATTGTCTGTCTCTTGTGTCCATGCACAGTGTATATAAAACTCAGATACAATGAGAGGGGGGCCTTGTATACTGGTCTGGCCTTAGGACTGAGGCCAGGTTTGCACTACAAAGTTTTGGCAACATAGATTTCTATTCCTAGACTATCAGGGTTGGAAGGGACCTCAGGAGGTCATCTAGTCCCACCCCCTACTCAAAGCAGGACCAATCCCAAGACAGATTTTTGCCCCAGATCCTTAAGTGTCCCCCTCAAGGATTGAATTTACAACCCTGGGTTTAGCAGACCCGTACTCAAACTACTGAACATAACTACATAGGGCAGAGGTGTGAAAACACACCTTCCCAACTAACAACTATGCCAACACAAGAGGGGTTCTGGCAGCATAGCTAATGTCTTTTGGAGATGTGATGTTACTATACCGGCAGAAAAACTCTTTCTGTTGGCATACACTGTGTCTACTGTAGGGAGCTAATCTTTCAAAGCATTTGTAGTGTAGATAAGTCTGAAGAACCAGAAACTTCTGAGTTCTAATCTTGACTCTGCCATTAACTCACTCTCTGGCCTGGGGGCAAACTTTCTGAGGGCATGTGACTACATATTGCTGGTGCCCAGATGTACGAGGAGATGTGATTTATGACTAACAGACCTGTGGCAGCAGAAGCCCTAGTAGAGATGCAGTTAAACTGCTAAAACTGCACTGCTTTGGGATAGCTTGTGAAGTTTGGGGGTGGTGAAATAAGAGATAGTTATAGAAGCACAACTGTGCCAATAGAAACTGCAGCCACACTTTCTTTTATTGGTAGAGTGTATTGGTATTTCTATACCAGCAAAGCACTCCTTGTGTACACAAGGTCTTAGCTTCCTGGTACCTCAATTAGCCTGACAAACTTACCTGCCTCAAAGGAACAATTTTGAAGATTAATTTGTTAATGATTGTGTTGTGGTTTGATGTGTACAGTGGTACACATGCTAAATAAGATTTATTACGCAAATAAGATATTTTCCCCTCAGTGATGTTAACTAGATTAAAAAAAAATTAAGTTCAAGTCTCAGGGCTTGTCCACACCTCCATCACTGTAACAGCACAACTGCATCAGTGCAGCACTGTCAGTGTAGACTTGTTTCGCTGCAGTGCTCTGAGTGGAGACAAGCCTAGCTAGCTTCCTGGTTTCCTCTACAACATGAAAAGATGCCAGACTTTGTAAGAGTGCTGTGGAGGTCAGTAAGCAAAAAGAATCTGGGCAGATTCAGCACAAACAAAACATCCCCCAAAGTTATGTTTTGTCCTTGTATTACATACAGTGAAATATGGTATTAAAAACTGAAAAAAACCTGACTCTCTCCTGCACATTAGTGTGTAGAATTCAGAGATGCTCTAGGGTAGCTCTAACTTACAACGCTTATTCTTGTACTTTGTATTTTTTAAAAATATTATTGCAAGAACACTCAGCGCAAAATACAGATCAGGAATCATTACTGCAGTTTATGTGGTAAAGGACATAATGTCGCTGAACTTTTTTTTTTCTTTTTCCCCATACGTCATGTTTTCCCCATTGCTCAAATGGCAGGACAGATGTAATTATATGCTCTAAATTAATGTATTTCCAGTTGACGGAATGGAGATACGGGAAAATATTAATTATTTATATTGAGGTAGGACGTAGAGGCCCAAACAATGATCAAGACCCCATTTGCGCTAAGCACAACTGGGCACACAAGTAGAGAGTCCCTGCCCCAAAGAACTCATGTAACTGTCTTTCTGGACAGGTAGGCGCCAGGGACTGAACCCAGAATCTCTGGATTTTATAACTGCTTGAGACAACAAACCAGAGCTGGTAAAGTGGACTCAGTAGCCAACTCAAACCTCTATGATGTCGAACCACTAGATGACAGTTAGCCAGTGTAGTATAGGTTACCCACACAACCTAAGTAATGTGGCATCCCTAACAGTGCTTCATCCCCAAATTTGAGCACTGCACTTTTCCTTTCCATTCCTGGACGCTGGTGGTTCTGCTCCAAGTATTCACCATTTCCCCAAGCTTCTCAAATTCTCACCATGTTATGAGTGTCATCCTTCAGGACCAAGAACAGTGGATGGAAGGCCAATTTGAGCCAATGAGGCTCCTTAATCTTCTACTTCCAGACCCTGCCAGGTGAGGATTCTTTTCTCTCATTCACGTTTCATTTAAGCTGTTTACTTTCCAGTTTCCATGTTGGTTATTTTGTCATAGAGTGTCTGATGAACAGGCATTAATGCACTTTAAACTCCCTTTACCAGCAGCCACAGGCCAAGTACTGAGGGGCAGAAGCAGCACCAGACTTCCCATACTATCCCACCAAAGATCTCTTAACTGATCAGACAAGAACTTCCCACATGGGGTGAGGGATAGTTCTGTTTCCAAGCCAGTTTATTCCTAGGCCTTTACAACCAATTGTGCAATTTATACATACGTAGATGAAGACAGAATATACACATTGTAGTTAATATGTTGGCTTCAACTACAAGTCTGGGAAATAGCTTGAATATAAGCGTTCAAGGTTCTGAAGCCCAGATGTATGAGGCTAGGGACATTTCTTCAGAGGATGTGATTAACTGATTATATCCACCAATATATCCTAGTCTCAAATTAAATCAGTTAGAAAATAAGGCTCAATTTTTATGTTATAAAATTGAATTCAATTCCACATGAAAACCCAATAATGGTGTAACGCTAAGGTCATTGAGGTACATGCAAAAAAAGGCCAGGAAACACTGAATGAAGATTTCATGTTCAACCTTAACTCTGCCCTGCGAGGTTTATTAATTACAACATGAGGCCAGATCCTCAGATGGTGTAATTTAGTGTAGCTGCCTGGTTTTTGGTAGAGTGATGGTGCTCTACACTAGCTCAGAAACTGGCCCATAGTCATTGCACATGATCATGTAATATTCCTCAAATAAAACATTTCATTAATCCATTGCCCCTGAACACAAGTTCAGTATGGTCAGTGCTGCATAAGCACTTCATAGCAATAGCAGGAATAGAACTCAGATCTCCTGCTCTATGGGCACAGACTCCTCTGCCACTTGAAATACTTCCTTTAGCAGTAGGAGGCCTATGATACATAGCTGAGTATGTACTCAAACATAGCTGTTCGGATTCCATATAATACCGGGCAGTGTTACAGACATACACCAAAAAGCTCAAAGACAGAAGTGTTTGACTTGTAGTCTGCTTTACAGTATGCAAAGAAAGGTGTCACAACAGTCTTCTCTTGAGGACTTTTACAGAAAGTTGCAAATAATTAAAAATAGGAGTGTTAAGAAGATTGGCATTCTTTTATCCCATAGTTTCACTACTGGAGAGTAGCAAAAGACACTGTTTAGGCAATGCCAGCACGCATAAGGTGAATTTCACACCCCTTGCAGAGAGCCAGCACAAGATGTAGTAGGTCTTAAATGATACATAGGCCTTTGCTAAAAGCCTGATAAATGTCATACTGAGCATGCACTAGTTCTGTAATTCCCACCCCCCAAAATTCACTAAACTGAGGTCTAGCAACGTGCAAGGAGTTATAATGGAACAGTGGAACTTTAATTTGTGAAAAATAGGTTATTTTCTTCTTACTACTCTCATAGACTCATAGACTCATAGGTCAAAAGGGACCAATATGATCATCTAGTCTGACCTCCTGCACAAGGCAGGCCACAGAACCCTACCCGTCCACTTTTATAACAACCCCTAACCCAGGACTGAGTTACTGAAATCCTCAAAATTGGTTTGAAGACCTCAAGCTGCAGAGAATCCACCAGCAAGCGACCCATGCCTCACGCTGCAGGGGAAGGCGAAAAACCTCCAGGGCCCCTGCCAATCTGCCCTGGAGGAAAATTCCTTCCCGACCCCAAATATGGCGATCAGCTAAACCCTGAGCATGTGGGCAAGACTCACCAGCCAGCACCCAAGAAGGAATTCTCTGCAGTAACTCAGTTCCCATCCCATCCAACATCTCCCCGCGACCATTGAGCAGACTTATCTGGTGATAATCCAAGATCAATTGCCCAAATTAAACTATCCTATCATAACATCCCCTCCATATACTTATCAAGCTTAGTCTTAAAGCCAGATAAGTCTTTTGCCCTTTAATCTCATCTCATTCTTCTGTTACTTTCTCCTTCAGCCTGTGCTCTGGCACTCTTTCTAGCTGCCTGAGGAGTTTCCTGGCATGAGGGGTATCCTTGGTGGCACAGAGTCACTGTCTCATCCCCTCATCTCCTCCTTTCATGCCAGTGCATTCCTGAGATAAAGGGGATATGGCCAGGGTGCCTCAGCTCTCCAGCTATACCACAGCTGTTCTGGAGCTGTGGGCATAAGTAAAAGCAGCCTTTGAGGAAGTCCCAAGAAGGCTCCACAATGGTGGCATAAAGCACCTTTGCCTCCCCCGCCACCGTGCTGTTCTGAGTATAGTTTTATAGAGAATCTGACCTAATCATTGTAGGAGAAAAATGCTCACTCCAGTGAAGAATGTCTTTAATATGAAAAATGTGCCTGTTTTTAAGCAGATCTTTATTAGCTTGAAAGGTTAAAATAGAAGCTGTCACGGAGTCTAGTCTAGGAGACTGATGTACAGAAAAGCATCTATTTATGTATTTATATTCAAGCTCCCATAACAGAGATTGTGTTTGTTGAAGCCACCTCCTTCACATTCTGTGCCAACCAATATTTTGAGAACAGGAGCAGAACAGGAATAGGTTGCTTTTAACCAATGCACATAGACTTTTAACCCTACTCTATAAATTACATGATGTATTTTTATATGTGCTCTATTTTTCTTTCTGTAATGACAATATAAGCCTCTTTCAAGTAACTGAAATAAAGTTTCACATCTCTATACTTAACCTATCGAAATTATACCTGAACTGAATGCCTACAGAAATTTAGGAAAGATACTACTCTATACTAAGATCTGCAGGATATAAATGTCACTAAATACACATTACAGGATGTTTTATTCTGAATTTCACCACTTCATGGTTGTAACTGCATCTGTAATACAATTGTCAGAAAATGTTTCCTGAGGACAGATTCTAAACTCTGATAAAATACTCCAGCTACGAGGAAGTCAAAAGATCTCACACACTGTGCTATAAAAACCATTTACAAGAGGTAAGATCGAGCTGTGATTAGTTAATATAAGGTCAGCATTTTACTACGCATGTAAAATAGGGCCTAGATCTTCAGCTGATACAAATTCACATTGCACAGTACCATTGACTTCAGTATGTCTATTCACACTAGTTAAGGATCTGGCCCTCATGCTGATTAGCCCTTCTTTCGCACTAGCTGATGATTTATATTTAGATTCTGCCACACTTGCTCACACTGAGTTGTAACCTTACTCTGCAGACAATCCCTTTTTTACCCCCTGCAAAGCAACATGAGAAGGGGTGGCCGAACCTGGTCCCTAGTTGTTAGAATATAATGCATTGCCCTTTCATTCATTTTACACAGAATATGGGGGATGGGGAGAGACAGGGGAAGGAGATAATCTGCAACTGCATTCAATGGGCTGGAGTAATCCGCTAGAGAGGTGGGAGTGGCCATGAATTAAAAAATAATTTGCAATGTGATACAGTAGGAAAAGAAACCAATGAGATTTTGGGCTGTACTGGCGGAGGAATCATGTCAGAGACCAAGAAGTAAGAGTCCCATTCTGCCCCCCCCCCCCCCGTTTCTCTAACATGATTACATTGTATTCCGTTCTGGAAATCTCATTACCAGAAGAATATTGACACTTTGGGAGAAGCTCAGAGAAGAGTATTGAAAGTGATTTGAATGGATGGATGAGGAGAGATGGTAAGTGTATAGCTATAAACAGACTGTAATAACAGCACAAGGTGACTAAAATGAAGGGCCTGATTTTCAAAAATTCAGGTATACAATTGCATGTGAAAGAATTTATGCAACTGAGTGCCTGATTTGTCCACCCATCCCTGGTTACTGTGACTGCACATGACTACAGGATATCATTTGCCACACGTGTACCAGATTTCCACTCACAGTAGCATGCACAAGTTAGGTGGGCAGCAACTTCTTGAAAAACCAGGCCCATACGTTAATATTTATGATTTGCTTTGAAAATGTAACAGTCTTGCGTATCTCCTTTCAAAATAAACAGAGCAGTACCAATGAGAACTGCACACCAACTAAACTACTATGATCATATGTTTGACTATTTTAAGAGCACCGTTTTTTGACACATCCATTCTGCTAATAATATGACTTCCTGCCTTCTCCTTTGCATTTCTAATACAGTAGGCCTAGAGAGTAGTATTTTGCCAAAGTAGCATTGGGAGTAATGTAGGTAACATGATCACTATTATCAAAGTAATATTTGTTAGGGAAAGCTCTCATAATTTTACTGGGGTGTTTTTCAGGTAATCCAGTATTGAATGGTGAGACACTCAAATCTGCTAAAATGTGAACATTTGTTGTTTATTATCAACAGCAGAGTTCAAATGTAGTTACTCTGAAAACTTCAGATAATAAAAAATGAGACCCTCCTCTGATCTGTTAATTATGTGTCACACATTATATCTGAAAATCTGCTACCTAGATTATTGTACTCAGAATCCAGAGCATTGGGTGATGAATACACATCAGACAGACTTGACAGAGGCTTTGAGAAGCAAACAAAATTTTACTTGGAAAACATTAATAACCTTTTTAACACCTGTTGCTTGATCCGAAAATAAACTTTTAACAGCTTTCACCATTGAAGTCTCTGGGTGTTGCCACAAAAGAACAAAAGAGATAAGCAGAGGATCACAGGGTTTCCTCAGCTGGGAATGTGAGGTTGTCATGGCACTGGTCAAGGATGAAGAGGACTGCAGACCAGATCCCCCGGGGCATAAATTGGCATGGTTCCATTGCACTCCATGTGATAAAGCAGTAAGAATTCCACGGAGCTATGCCTTGCTCCAGAAGAGGATCAGGAGCTATATCCAATTTACACCTGCTGAGGATCTAGCTCTCTGTGCCACTTTCTTTCAATCACTCTGGTGCAGGGGTCTGGTACAACTAATGCTGGAGGGGGTTCCCAGACTGTGTTCCTGCCTAGATCTGCCCCGTTCCTTGGTCAGTTTTGGGGGATTTCTCTTATAGATACTGCCTGAAGGCAGCATTTCATATCTAAAGCAGAAAGATTAGAAATCACAAGTGATGGTACAAGCAAGCAGAGAATGATGAGTAGAGATCACCTGCTCTGGAGTGGAACTAAGAACTTCCTAGATTTAGAAAAGGGTAACAAGACTTGAGGAGAATCCAAAAGTTCAGATGCAGGACAGTGTTTCTAGAGGGTATTGGGGTGATGTCTCAATAAAAAGAGAAAAAAGATTAAACAAGAGTCTTGCTGTTTAAGAATCACAGGCTATATTACAAAGTCTGACTGAATAATATGCTTCTCTGGAGTAAACAGAATTACATAGCAATAAATACAGGAATCTTACATGGAAAACCCATTGTTTGGATTAAATCTGGGTCTCCAGCCTCCAAGACCAGTGATCTGCTACTAAGCTATGAGTGCTCATCCAGCTTCTCAGCCTAGTTATTATTATTAGCCACAATTCCACACATGGAATATGTTGTTGTTATTGTTTTATATAAAGATGGAGAAATGGATGGAAGCCACATGTTAAATTGCTTGTGCAATTCCTGTACTGACGCTTCAATTCTCACTGTTTGCATTTAGAAGATTCCTTCACTGCAATCAGATGTACCATTCACCCTAGATAATTAACTCAACGACTTATTATTCAGAGATCCACAATCATACCACAAAACTGATGCTCTTCTCTTCAGTTCAGTTCAGATATGCTGTAGAAGAATATCTTTTAAAGTCAATCTTACTACAGAAGAATATTCTTTAAGGTAACAGAAGAATCCACCCAAGAAATTTGAGAACCTCCTAATACTTGTGAGTTGTGAGACAATCTCATTGTAATGTAGAACCTATTTTAAAACAAACAAAATTGAACCAGTTCTCCCCACAGAACTAACTCATGATTAATAAATAAATCCCTTGCCATTAATACTTGGTCTCCACAAATCGTTTACTCTGAATCTAGCTTTTACAACTTAGTTGGTAGTTTTGTAATATCCAGAGGGTGGACACGAGATGCAGACATCCCAGATATTATAAATATGATTTCATACCCATTTTGTTTTGTTAAAGGACTGTATTAACACAAATTCATCTTCCCCGCAGTCCTGCCAGAGAGGTAAGAATCATCCACCCCACTTTACAGATGGAAGACTCACAATCCCACTTCCTAGATCATCAGCTTGCAGAAAGAGAACTCACATTGCCCCAAGTGCATAGATAGCCTGTGTTCCCGCTGTTTCATAGCAAGTTCCATGAGCTAGTGTGGAAAGGACCATAGTCCACTCCTTACCTCTGCCAGCTCTCTCTGGAGTGACTTGTGTCTTGGGGAAGGCTAGGAGGGAAGCAGCTCCTAAGCTCTCCATAATGACAAGAGTGCTATGCCAGAGGCACAAGACGGGAGGGAAGGTTCTTTCAGACCTCCTCTTGTCTTGTACACCTAGGTTATGGAGCTAGTGTGAGCAGCACTGATTTTGTCCTTTCTGGTTGGCTTGACAACTGCAGTTCTACTGAGGTGTTCACAGTCCTTAGGTGTCTCGTGCGGCACAAAGCTGTAATGTTTCGCAGGCACTCAGGATTTGAGTTGGAGACAGAGAAAACCCAGCACTAGTCTTGATTATATAAGCAGCCAGGTCAGATAGACCACTCCAGCTTCTGGAAACATTTAAATTGCAGCATAGACAGTCAGGTTCCGACTGGAGCCTGAGCTCTGGGACCCTCCTCACTTCATAGGATCCCAGAGCCCTTGTTCCAGGCCAAGCCTGAACATCTACACAGAAAGTTTAGAGCCCTGCAGCCTGATCCCCCTGTGTCAGAGTCAGCTGATACAGGGCAGCCATGAGTGTTTAATTGCAATATAGACATACTCTCAGGGTGTGATTAGAATCAATGGGAGTTCTTCCATCGACTACAATGGTTTTTGAATAAGATCCTGTTCATGCTCAGTGGCTTAACACAGGTATTAGCATAGTCACTTGCATACTATCATCTTATTAACATAGTTTTCAATGATTGTAATGTGAGACCTGTCCCTACAGAGCCCACCAACCAAGTGCCTTGAAGTATCTGAAAAATGTAACTAATTATGCATAACTTATCTTACTGAGTTATTGCTTCAAACACAGGAAATGGAAACTAGGACAACATGACAAATGAATTCCATGCCAATGCAGGAGAATAGAAAGTTTAAAAAAAAAAAAAACAGTTTGCCAGGCATGTTATTTTGTTAGTCCAATCATTTAAAGGGTTAAACTTAAAAAAATTGCACTTTTGTACAACATATTTATCTACAAAACAATAGATTTAAGACAGAGACATAGGGGAAAATATTTCTTCTTATCCCCTCCCCTATGGGTGTATTTACTTTGTGCATTTCACAGCAGTGTGTGTGTAGACAGTTTCACTGCTGCCCCTGTATATTCAATCTGTTCACCTTTGGTTTGGGTGGGTCTCCCCTTCATCAAAAGCCATGGAAAAGATTAAAACCTTGTTGTAAAATATTGGCAGGGTACTGAATGGGTGAAGCAGTCCCTAAAACCTACAGGTAACTCTTGAAATTGACTAGATTGCAAGTTGATTGCATTCCTTTAACATAATAAACTATAAAACACAATAGCATCTGCAGGAAGTCTGCAGATTGCTTTGTATACATCTATATTAATATTTGATACCACTGTCATCTCTGTCTATTCTTAGCCACCTCGTTATCTTGCACCGTCTGAAAGGAGCAGTTTAGCAATAGGCTACATCATGAGTGTGTGTGAAAATCATGCTTCAGCTAGAAGTGTTGTATCCAGATGCAGATGAGTCACTTGACCTTGACCCTCCCTTAAGTGTGCAGTGTCACTGCGTGGATTCATTAGAATATGGATCTTTTCCCTGGCTGCAGATAGGAGAGAGAGAACTTGAAAGAGGTAGTGGAACAAGAATAAACCAACCAATATTTTCTCTAGGCAGACTTGTCTACCTTGAATATAATGAATAAGTATGTGGATTTTTTTTAAAAGGAGCTAATGACTCCAAATATGTTGTTTTGAGATAACAGAGTAGGACTCAGCATGACAGTGTGAGACAGATGACATGAAGAGATGAATTATCAAAATAACTGAGACATAGAACTGTGTGCTCAGAAACATTCCAGGTATTTGCTTCTTAGTTTCGCTGCCCTGCACGTATCACCCATGCAGCGTTTTAAAAATTTACCTCTAAGTGACTACACTTAATTGAATGTGATGAAAGAGAGAGAACAAGAGCGCATTGCAGAGATGTAATAAATAATGTGCTAGGTTATCTGCAGATACCTGGACACAGCAAATGGCCCTGCTTGGAGGTAATCTATATTACTTCTGAATAGTTTGGTACAAATCATGTTTTCCTCTTTTCTCTTGCAGCTCCAGTGATGTGAAATGTGGAGTTGTCAGTGCTCACGCTGGATGAATTAAACCAATAAAGTTAAAACAATATTTAAGGCTGAGGCACAAACTAGTTGTGTTTGGGTGTTGTAGCATGGTATCCTTCTCCAAAGCCTCTCATAAGAGTGGGCGACATCACATTTAGTAAAGAGTGCTATACTTTATAATGCTGTAGGACAGGGGTAGGCAAACATTGGGGTTGCAAAACTATATGGAGGGCCAGGTAGTGAAGGCTGTGCATCCTGAAACAGCGTGGCCCCTGCCCCCTATCCGACCCCTCCCACTTCCTGCCCCCCTCAGAACCACCAACCCATCCAATCCCCGCCACTCATTGTCCCCTGACTGCCCCCTCCTGGGATTCCCCATCCCTAACAGCCCCCATCCAACCCCCTTGTTCCCAGTCCCCTGACTGCTCCAAACCCTATCCACACCCCTGCCCCCTGACAGGCCCACCGGGACCCCACACCTATCCAACCCTCCTCCGTTCCCCATCCCCTGACCACCACCCAGAACCTCTGGCCCATCCAACTGCCCCCTGCTCCCTGTTGTCTAATTGCCCCCTGGAACCTTCGCCCCTTATCCAACACCCCTCACCCCCTTACCATGCTGCTCAAAGCAGCATTTCTTGCCAGCTGCACTGTTCGGCCAGAGCCAGACACGCTGCCGCGCTACTTGGCAGGAGCCCGCAACCCCGCCTCCCAGAGCGCTGCCTGTGCAGTGGCATGGCCGTGGGGAAGGACCGGGTAGGACGGTCCCATGGGCCGGATGGGGCCCACTGGCCATAGTTTGCCCACCTCTGCTCTAGGATAAATTGTGTACAAAAGATCTGTGCCTGTTCACATACTTGCACAGTGGAAAACACGCTTTCTCAGTGGAACATAATATTGTCCAGTGATATATGACCCTATGCTAAGTCATCAGGTGTACTGCACTGACATCTTAAGTTCTGATCCTACTATGCACACCACACAGGTGGACTTATTGGATTCTCCATGGAGCTCACCAGAGAGGTAGTTGCCTGGAGCTCATTGCAGGACCAGGGCCCAAGTCCTTTCAGAACTCTTCAGTGATTTATTACTACAAGATTTAAAAAAATAAAAATAAAAAAAATCAGACCCTGATTACACCACCCCAAAAAACACACTAAAGGGGATACATAGACCAAGATCTATAAAATATTTACACACGCACGCACACACGGCCCCTCAGGAGTGAATTTCCAGCCTATTTACAAAACGGAAAGTGGTAAAAATGTGGTGATTAGGAATAGGGCAGTATCCCTTTAAGTAGTTTGTGTGACATCTAATGGCACTCAATGTTCTATAGAAGCTGCCAGAACCCATCCAGAGTAGCAGCATGTACATGTGGTTAGATCTTGCATGTTGGGTATACTCTGAAAAAAACAATCATTTGGAACTGACCATGCCTGAATGGTTCATTCCCATCATTGTTGTGGAAAGAACAAAAGACAGCAACCTATGCTGAGGACGGATGGGACTGCAGAAGTCTAGGGAAAGTAAAGATGAAAAGGAAACTGCAGCCTGCAGCCACTGAGACTATAAGTAAACTGCTCATTTGGGAAGGGAAAAAGAAGTTTAAAATATCTGTCTGTTGAAAATTGACTTGTTTGACCACTTAGTAGCAGCCTGGCTCAGCTATATAAAGAAACTGGAATAGCACCTAATTGCTAATGGTATAAACAATGAGAAAGTGTGGTTGTTCTGCTAAGTGTAAAGTGGGGATGCGGGGGGGGGGGGGGAACGTAGAGTCTGCTGCGCAGTTTAACAGCTCCTATTAAACCCAGAGACAGAACGTTTGCTGAGATTGAGGATATTCTATAAATCCCCAAATTCACTGGTGACTGTTGAGAGTTTCTCCTTCTATAAACGAACTCAAAAAGAAAATGAAATAATTTCTGAATAGGTGGCTGGATTACAGAAATTAACAGAGCAATGCCAGTTTGGAGAGAGATTAAAGGAGGCATTAAGGGATCAATTAGTGCATGGGTAGGCAAAATGAAGCAATCCAAAAGCGGTTATTGACTGAGGCTGACTTGACCCTATTCCTATACATTACAATAAAGTTACATGCCTGAAGAGAAACCAGGAGAGAAGAAGCATGATTTGCAACATCTGCCATGCCTCTATATGGCATGTTCCAAACTCACTATTGGCTGGTGACAGCACACGGATTAGGATTTCAGTATGGCTTGATCTGGAACTGATCTTTCACTGAGTTTTGAATAACTTAATGGCAGGGGTCAAGAGTGGCCTGAAGCTCATCTTCATATCACTCTTGATCCTTTGCCATACATTATTCCAAATCCAAGGGCATAAAAAGGGTATTTTTGTAAAGCACCTAAAGAATACAGAAATGAGACCTGCATCAACATAATTTTTCATTAGTGCAATTCATGCTTACAGCAGGGCTAATGATGTAATTTAGACACTTTGTAACTCCAGAGTGTCTTTACAGTGGATTGATTTGTTTTAAAAAACTCTAGGGTAAAAACTTGTTACCTAAATGTTAAGCTTACTGTGATTTAATATTTAGGACAGTAGTTTTCATCCACTGAACTCAAAGCACTTTACAAAAGGAAGGAGGGAAGGTACTTCTGCCTCCTTTTTACAGATAGAGAAGCTGAGGCACAGAAAGGGGAAGTAAACTTGACCAAGGTCACAAAGTGAGTCACTGGCAGAGCTTAGAATACAAACTCAGGTTTTCCCATCTAGACAGCCATGCTGCCTCCAAAGAGAAGTTTTTTGGGGACAGAATTTCAGAGCTAGTTTTCACTATCACTTCCAGAATTTGAGCTGGTTTTCACTAACACTGCTGCAATTGATGCAGCAGGGGTCCATTTAACAGGTCTAATGAAGACCCACTAAATCGATGGCAGAGCACTCTCTGATTGACCCTGGTACTCCACCTCTCCTAGAAAAGTAAGGGAAGTCGACCGGAGAGCATCTCCCATTGATACAGCGCAGTGAAGACACTGGGGGAAAGTCAACCTAAGCTACAGTGACTCCAGTTACTTTATTCATATAGCTAGAGTAGTGTAACTTAGGTCGACTTAACCTGGTAGTGAAGACAAGCCCTTTATAATGGAAGAGACAATGCTACCTTAAATGCAACTGCACAATTGGCACCATCCCACTACTGCAGGTAGAGGTCAGTAAAAGCTTGGTTCACATGATACATGTTTCCCTTAATCTTTCATTTAAGATTCTGCTGACTTTGATGACTGATGTCTAGTTTTTGTGAAGATCTCAGAGACAGAAGTTGTACAATCCTATTCCAGCCTGGGATGAGCAAACTTGCTTGGCTTCCTTTAGCACCTACTGAAACATTGTAGGTTGACTAGATTGACTTGAACTCTAAAGATACTGAATGTGTCTTCCATTAAATAGACTGAAAAAGGGAGCAAAGGGAGGGAGAAGGAAAAATAGTCCAATGAAAAATAAATCCATTCTATAGTTTGACTATTGAGCACCTACTTGTGCCAGCCCCGCTTTATAGAATGGTTCTTCTATCCTGAATGCACATCGCACCTTTTGCTACAGAAAGGGATATAGCGCTTTGAAAGTAATCTTTCTTGGAAAAATATGGGTTAGATTATAGGAGTGAGACCCCGCAAATTATCACAAGTTATATGTGCTTAAAGATTATTTGCAGAAACTTACAAAAGCTTTGAGCAGCGGATTGGACTAGATGACCTCCTGAGGTCTCTTCCAACTCTATGATTCTATGAAAAGAAAGACAACTACAATGGGATGCTGATCATGATCTGGCATAATTCAAGGGGAAAAAAACCCAAACCAACCAACCTCGGGTTCCAAATGTTTTTTTTTCTGTGCACCTACATCTGCATACACCCTTCTAGTAAGTGGGTGCAAATTGGATAGAGTGTGTGTGTGTGTGTGTGTGTGTGTTTTAGAACCGACTTGGTTTGCATATACCCAATATCCATGCATATGTGTGGCAAGCATGCTTTTAGATACAGCACCCAACTACCTCCAGGTCAATTTTTTTAAATTGAAAACCTGTTCCTCAGTGTAAAAACTTGAACAACTCCCATTTCCGTTAATTTCATGTTGACCAGGGTCTATTCAGAGGTAAAAAGTCACATTCTAGCTTCTCCTCTATCTCTATAGCAGGGCTCCAACATCATTATTCTGTCTCCCTAAGGTGGCTTTTCCAGGAATGACATTAAGATATGGCAGCATCCACTCATTTTTCAGGCTCTGCAGTTTGTTCAGGAATTTCTAGGTATTTCATGCTGGCTCACTGTCGGTTCTTACAATGCTGAAGAAAACTGAAGATGAACTAAAATGATCTCTCCAAGAATTGGTATGCAAAACAAACTTTTAGATCACTATTAGTGAATCAGAATATTTCAATTCCCATTATTTCAAAATGAATAATTTAATGTTCACTCCTTTTAAATTTACCACTTTTAAATTAAAAACTCATTAAAATGTTTCAGTAACAGTTAATATTAGCATACCAATAAGACATACCAAGTGGGCATTACCAGGAGATAATTGACCTGATCTGTAAATTGGTGCCCTTGACTTTACTTCTGGATGTCAATCAATTACAGCCGTCAATCATCCTCAAGAAGTGCCTGCCTCAGCAGGTCTTATTACTTAATCACATAACTGTTGAGCTAATACCATTTAAAAAAACTCTGCTAGGAATTCCCATTCATTATCACATCAAAATTAACAAGGTTTTGAAGCACATACTATATTATTCATAACATAATACTCTGCCAAATGGAAAACATCAAAATAGATTTTTAAACATCTGTTTTTTTTAATTAGCAATTCTTAAGAATGATCAAATGATTGAGATACAGGTTTTAGATTGGATTCATGGAGAGGATGTGATCAAGTTAGGAAGTCATGGTGAGACTAAGATGTCACTGTACAGAAAATAAGCTACTCTAAGAGTCAGGATGTCAGTTGGTGTATATTACTACGGCTCCACTGAAATCAACTGAGCGATACCAGTTTACACCAGGTGAGAACCTGTGGAGTATACATTGAATGACAGTCTTCTGCCTAAAGGACATGTTTCTCTTAATCTTTAGGGGAGTAAAGGTTTTCAGGAAAGAACACAGAGAAGTCTATATAAGTTAATGACTTGCAAAATCTTACTCATATGAGCAGTCCCCTTGAATTAAATGGGACTACTCCTGTAAGTAAAGACAAGCAGGATCAGTCTCTTTGTGTGCAGAAGGATAATAAAAGGAAAACCTCTTTCAAGAAAGTGAAAAGTGGACATGCAAACTCAGGAAAGTTAATCTGAATTAATTTGCTTTTAATTCACATTTTTAGTTAATTAAACTCATTAAGCTGCTGTGTGAATACACTCATTAAGAATTAATATATCCCTGTGTAGGCAAGCCCAAGATGAGTTTGGAGTCTTGGGCCTCAACCCTGCAAGCACTTATCCATGTGCCTAACTTCACACACAGATATGAGTAAAATTATGGGACTGCACATGTGCATAAAATTAAGCACATGCATAAAGTGTTTGCAAGATCAGGGCCCTAAGTTTTCATTCTGGATTTACTGGAGCAAAATGTACCATCTTTAGTATTAAATATGGGGAAAATCAGCCAGATGCTTGGTTTTACTGAAGAACAGAAAAAAACCTGCATTTTTGGAAGGCAACATACATAACTGTTAGACGCTCATTGAGGAAGAAGTAGAGAAAACATTGTTAATGATAACTGCCTGGACTGCATACAAAATCAAGATAGGAGTCAACATGTTTGGTAACAAAGAAAACGTGGCACCTTAAATATAAGATTAACAATTACAATGATCTGTACATTTGGCTGTCCCAAGAACCCTAACAGACACAGCCAGAAGAGACAATGAGTAACATTCTGGCACCAGGGTTCTCATGTACTTAATACAATCTGGCACTGTGTATAAACTCACATCACAGCACTTGCTTTAAAGCCTTCTAGTGCAGAAACATGGTTGAAAACGTGAAGAGACAGAAATGAGAGCAGTTAGAACATGCCTAGGGAATAGAGACAGGTATGCCTATTGGCACAAAAATACATCCGAAATTCTGAGTGAAGGCTTCAAGAGTAACATCTACAGCAGATTTTGCTGTATTCACTCAGATGCACTTTTGAGGAAATGCTGTGGATAGCAAGGGGATCTGGAGGATAACAAATTCAAGATTGTTTAGATCACAAGTCATTCTGCTGTTACAAGATTTATACTCAAGAACCCATACCAGACCATATTTTAATCCACATTTTCTCCTTAAATCTTCTAAAATAGAAGGTATCTATCTTCTTACCCAAATCAATAGATTGAACTAATGTTTTCACACTGGCACAGGCCATCTTTGGCAGCACCAAAAAACCAGAATCCAAATTACCTTTATGTGCAGCTGCTGGAAATGACAAGACTACTCAGAGATAATTAGCAATTAGTTAAACACCACATGTTAAAAGCCCCTTAAAATTTTTTCTTCCTAATTTCAGCTGGCAATAGCCAAGCTTAAACATTTAATTTAAGAGAAATGCAAACAGGAAAGAATAGAAACTTGCCCCCTGAATATATTTAATTAATTTTGAAAATTAATTTAATAATTGGAGATATACCAATCTCCTAGAATTGGAAGGGACCTTGAAAGGTCATTGAGTCGAGCCCCCTGCCTTCACTAACAGGACCAATTTTTGCCCCAGATCCCCAAGTGGCCCCCTCAAGGATTGAACTCACAACCCTGGGTTTAGCAAGCCAATGCTCAAACCACTGACCTATCCCTCCCCCCATTTGGAATAACTTAGTAAGAGTTTATTTATATATAACTCCTTATATGTGACTAGATGAAGAAAGGAATACTAGTGCTAATAAGTAGCATTTAGGGCCCAAGCCTGCTAGCTATTGCTACAGGATGCAGAGTTTGCTAGCCCCACTGATGTCCATAGTATGGGGCCCCCAAGATATTACCTTTCAAAGGATCTTTACAAAAGTAATGGATATTCACAACATCCATGTGCTAAGTATCATTAAAGCCATTTTACAGATGAGAAAAATGGAGGGATAGAGTTAAAGGGCTGAGTCACTGGAACAGCTGGGACTCTGCCACAGAATCCCTGACAGCCCATCCCCGCTTGATTAGAAGACCATACTTATTTCATAGAACCTTTGTTTTATGTTAAGGTTCCCAAGATTTTTGAAGGTGTGGACCACATGTTAATGGAGAGGGATTGCCAGTGGGAGATGATCTGTCTAAGACAATCATGTCACATTGTTGTGTCAATTACAAAAAAAAAAATTATATTAGAAAAGTATTCTTCTTTTATTGCAATTTACAGCTGGAAACAAGAGCCAGCACCCTGGGACCACTGGTGCATGCTCTGCAGATCACTAATGGCCCATAAACTATAATTGGAGAAACTTTCTTTTAGAAAATGCTGTGATGAAGAGTCCACTGTGAAGGTGTGTGCATTCACAGTGCAGCAAGGCCCTGATTGAAGAAGGGGGAAGAGCAAACAGGAACTGGGCAGAGATAGTAGGAAATGTCAGCCCAACTTCCTTAACAAGGTGGCCTGGAAAGAAGGGGAAGGATGCAGCAGTGTGAATGCTCGGTGGTTGCGGCTGCTGCAAGGGTCCAAGAGATTGAGCACCAGCTCTGGACTGGGGAACAGATCCAAAGAGCAGTTAAGTGTCAGAACTAGAGCGGAAAGGAGATCCTGGATTGGTGACTGAACAGGGCAGATGCACAGTGCCCTTTGTGTCTGATGTGGGTGGGCAGGTGACGTTGGACTGTATGTTGCTGCAGCCTCTGGAGAGAAAGCAGGGAGCAGGACTGCTGGAACCCACTGCTGAGGGGTTGACCCGGGGCAGTTGGACACTAATGCAATGTAGATGCAGACTCAGCACAATGAGTTCACACCATAGACTGCAGCTGGGGCAGTTTGGATTCAGATTTAGCTGGTGGCTAATCAAGGTGACATTTAATGGTATTGATGTGATTCCTGGGTGAATTCTGGCCTCAGAGGCAGAAGGTGAGGTGTCCACTAAAGGCCAGGGGGGTTTGAAACACACTACCAGCTAGGGCAGTGCTCACCTTACATCACTGAGATTACATTGAGATTTAGCTAGGGAAAGAGAAGCAAAAAGTTCCTTGAAGTCCTGGCATGAAGTAAGCTTCAGAGAGTTCCAACAGGTTACATTCATTTGCTTATATTATATAAGGTACAACTACAGTTACACAATTTAGTGTCATTTCCAAAGTAATTCTGTTTCACAATTATAAACTTGAATTTCTTCTCAGATGAAACATGTTAAATATTTGCCAATGCAAGAGTGCTTTGTACAAGACGATAGCTGCCCTTGCTATTAAAAAGTATAAAGGTAAGACCATTCATTACAGTATAATGACCTTGCAGTTCCATTATTAATTTTTTTTCTACAAAGTATGTTTGGAAACACTGTCACATGAATGATAGGGGTCAATTTCTGGATTATTCTGTATGAGTGATGGGTCAAACCTCAAAAATGGTTCAGAGATTTGGATGTGCATCCAGAAATTCATATGCTCATTTGAGCTATATGTGAATAACCAAATCCTATTTAGTCTGCAAAGCTCAACTGGAAATCTCACAAGTAGTAGTTTTCATGAGGTTTCCAGTAATTCCAGCTTTTGGCTGGGTTATTGACCCACTATTCTGGCAGTCCTCTGTTATTTGAGTAGAAATCAGAGTCGCATGCTCAGAAATATGTAGTATTTAACACAGAGTTAAAGTATTTTGACACAAAATTTTGGTTCAAAATGTGTGTTCCCCTCCCCCCATCTGAACAGATTTCACCACTTGCATTCACTGCATATAACAGATTAGAAGCCCCCGAGGGATGGGAGAATTTGGATCCACATCTGAACTTTACAGTTTAGGCCTATCTCTATGAAAGGGCAGAGCAGAACTCACTTCAAAAATCCTTGAATTAGGGGAAAGTTTGGATTCTGATCTGAACTTCATGGATCTGATCCATCTTATTTGTTAAGTCATCTGATCTCATCCTGGATAAGAAGCAGCAATTCTCTGTCAACAGACTTGTGACATTGGGCAAACCTGTTTGACAAGCAAGCTTGTTTAAACAACAGAAAAAGGTTGCCAAGCTCATGAGTCATGGAACATTTTAACCAAAATCAATGAAGAAGGTGTGTAGCTAATATTACCAGTGAGAATTAAAAGGAGAAACTAAAGAACTGGCGGTAAAAAGAAATGAAAAAAAATCAAGATATAGGGTCAGATCTTGCAGTGTGTGTTTGCAATGCCCACGTCCAGTGCCAAACAAGTCTATAGAACCCCCAGGCATCAAAAAAGCCTAAGTGGTGGAAACAAAGATGGGAATGAAAAAAATCTTTAAACAAGTATAAGACTTCCTGACTAAGCATACGGATGTGTGGAGGACAACTGATTCAAAGTAGAGCCAACACTGCTGGAAATGCCACACGAAGTCCTAGGAGTGATGAAATCAGTGCTGAAAAAGGATAAAAAGGGAGATTTGGTGGTGGAATCCTCAAGTGGCTTTGGCTAGAGCAGGAATGAGATGAGACACATGGAAGCAAAAAGAGGAGGACAAAATAAGCATTGCAACAGCTAAAAATTTGGCCTGTGAAGGGCTAGATGACAGAGGAGGAGGAGATGAGGGAGAAAAGACCATCCACAGACTCAGTAAGGTGAGAAAGAATGTAACAAGGGATGTGAACAAGTTTGCATATATTAGAAATGAACACAGTATATTGCAAGCAAATGGTGAATAAATCAACAAAGTCTGGAGTGATTATTTTGAAAGAGTAATGAATGAGAACCCAAGGGAGGAACTGAGAACACGTAAGCCAAATTGGGGTGTGATAGATTTCAAACAGGAGGAAGAAGATGTGGAGGCACTTAGGAAAATGGGAAAGAACAAAGCACCCGGCCCTGATGAAGTGCAGTGGATGTGCTGAAGCCATTGGGAAGGGAAGGCACTGAAGTATTTTACAAGTCTGTTCAACGATATTCTTAAGAAAGAGAAAATGCTGGATGTTGTAAAAATGTGTGGTGCCTATTTTTAAACATAAAGGAGATATTATACTGTGCTAATTATCACCCAAATAAGCTGACCTGCTATATAGTTATGGGAGAAGATTACTGAAAAGTGTCTGCATGGAACAGTTGAAATTTAGGAGGGTCAATATGGATATATGCCAGGAAGGAGTACAGTTGATGCCATATTTGGTCTCTGAACCCTTATAGAGAAGTTTAGAGAAAAGAGACAGCATCTGGGTCTTTGTGTACTTTGAGAAGGCATACAGTAGTGTACCAGGAGAATTAGTTGGTGGAGTTTGTGATGGATGTATCCTTCTGGAACACTTCTCCATCTTATCCAACACATGCATGGAGTGGTTACCAAAGTAAAAAACCAAATGGGGCTATAGTAGAGAATATCCAGTAAACATTGGCCTGGATCTGGGGTCAGCATTGAGCCTTTTTTGTTTTCTGTTGCCATGGCTTGGAGTATGCTGTTTGCTGATGACTTAATGATATATGCAGAAGATTGTACAAATCTGAAAACTGACTTAGAACAGTGGAAACAGATTTGAGCATGCAGGACTTAGGGTAAATGTTGATAGACCGAGGCTTTTTAACTGAGGGAGAAGGACCCACCAAAAATGATATTACAGGCCATGAGCTTAGGAGAGTGAAATAATTTAAAGTACCTAGGATCAATTGTTGCTGACAATGGTGCCCTCCTGAGTGAGCCCTGGTCTCCTCCCAAAGCTGCTTGGTGCAAATAGCGGAGCTGACCCCATTTCTCTGTGATAAAAGGATGCCATTGAAGTTAAAAGGTAGGGGGTATAAAACTAATTCGACCCATTCTAATATATGGAACAGAGATTTGGCCAATCACAAGAAAATAAATCAGTACACTCTCCACCATGGAAATGAAGATGTTAAGATGATGAAATGTTGGACGCTCCACGACAGGAAATAAAATGAGGTGAGGGGCCTTGTGTGGGTTGCTCCAACTGAAGACAAGTAAGGGAGGCTAGGGTATATTGATATGGACTTGTCCAGCAGACACCCAAGAATTATATCAGTAGGATGGCCCTTGCAATGATCAAAGATGATCAAAAGGGAGGCCAAAGACTCAATATATGGACTGGATATCAGCAGACCTTAGAGAGACCACTTTGCACAGTTGCCAGGCACACAATCAAAAGTTTTGGAAGGAGGATATAAAAGTTATCAATCCCAAATAGGGAAGTGACAAAAAGAAGATACATCTCAAGTGTTGAACACACAAGCTTTGAGCATGCTTGCACTCACTGTGTGTTTGCTTTCCATCAACATTCATGTGATCCAATTTCACTGGCACAAAAAATGTTCGTAGGGAACAAAATTCAAAGTCACCTTCACCAGTATTCACTTTAAACAAATTTTATAACATACATGAGCATGTGTGCTGAAACTCCATGTGCACTCATCCAGAGAGGGAACAAAAACAAGAACATGTGCTTTTGCTAATCCACCACAACTAACCGCCATGGCTCATCAAGCAAAAACTAATATTGAATGTTTGCCTAACTACTGGCCACCATGCCACAGAATTAAAATACAAAAATCACTGGATACACACAAAGAAATATATTCATTGAGAAAAATAAGAGACTAAATGCACTGGGCAAGTTGTTCATTGTGAATGATTCTCTCAGTTCTAGTCACAGCATCTTAGAGCAGCAGCATGCTAAGAGAAAGACTTAGCTGAACTTAAATACCATCATACATCAATTTGCCATCTTCTGGAAATTCAGACTTCTGTATGGAATTTAGAAATAATTCCTAGTAGCACTAAAGATATCCGTCCCGTGTTCTTCCTAACCATGTCTCCTATCCTGAATCATCCTGGGCAGCTTGTCATAAACAGATAGCTAAGGGTTAATGTTCTTTTACCTGTAAAGGGTTAACACAGGGAACCAAACACCTGACCAGAGGACCAATCAGGGAACAAGACTTTTTCAAATCTGGGTGGAGGGAAGTTTTGGGTGTGAGTCCTTTGTTATTGATCTGTTCTTTTCTCGGCTCTGAGAGTGATCTTTCTATCTCCTGGCTTTCTAATCTTCTGTTTCCAAGTTGTAAGTACAAGGATAGTAAGACAATAGGTTTATATTGTTTTCTTTTGTATTTACATGTGTGTAGTTGCTGGAATGTTTTAAATTGTATTCTTTTTGGATATGGCTGTTTATTCATTTTTCTTTTAAGCAATTGACCCTGTATATTGTCACCTGGATACAGAGACCCTTTTATGTCCTTTTTCATTCTTTTTATATAAAGCTTTCTTTTTAAGAACTGTTGGAGTTTTTCTTTAGTGGGGACTCCAGGGAATTGAGTCTGCAGCTCACCAGGGAATTGGTGGGAGGAAGAAGTCAGGGGGAAAATCTCTTTGTGTTAGATTTACTAAGCCTGACTTTGCATACCCTCTGGGTGAGGGGGAAGAGAGATTAGATCTCTCGGTACTTGTGTTGACTGGAAGCAGGGAATCTCCTAGGGTTGTCCAGGGAGGGGAGCCTGGGAGGAAGTAACAAGGAAACAAGGGGAGGGGATTATTTCCCTTTGTTGTAAGACTCAAGGCATCAGAGTCTGGGGGTCCCCCAGGGAAGGTTTTGGGGAAACCACAGTGAGCTAGGCACTGTATAATTCCTAGCTGGTGGCAGCAATACCAGGTCCAAGTTGGTAACTAAGCTTGGAGGTTTTCATGCTAACACCCATATTTTGGACGCTAAGGTCCAGATCTGGGAAGAAATGTTATGACACAGCTGTCTTCAGCTGAAGCAGTAGCTGTTTAAACTTGCTACCAGTCATCAGACAAGTTAATGAGACTCGCATGGCAACGTGGAGAAAAGTATGTCTTAGAGCTGTTCAAAATATGTGCCTTCAGATCTTTCTTCAAAATCCTGCTGAAACGTTCAACAGCACCACTTGCCCAGGTATTTTTAGACTCAAAGAAGGATGGAAATTAATAACTATAATTTGTGGTCAATCCTCCTATAATCTATTTTGAACAAAGCTGCCAATCTCTTCACTTTTCTCTATGACTTAAGCACTGATTAAAAGGGCAAACGTCCCACTATTTTTAGTCCGGTTCATTAGCTAATAGAAGTCATCTAACCTGGATCAAACGCCAAACTTAGTTCCAGCCATAAATTTGACTCTGACATGTGTTGATAGGTTAGAATTGAAAAAATGTAGGCAATGTGACATCTCTAGGCCTCAGCAAATACCAGTCCATCAAACCAAGTCACTGGAACGATACATAGTTCTCACCTTGGCAAGATGTCTTTCATGAACTACTTCTTTCATTCTTAATTTGTTAGTAGATAAGCACAATAATTAGCAACACTGTATGTTAGTAGGTTTACATACACACAGAATGATACATATGAACACAATATTTTATCAGTTACATAATATAGTCATAATGTATAAATAGCATGAGTCAGATTCTCAGATGGTATAAATTAACATAGCCCATTAACTTTGATGGAACTGTGCCAATTTCCAGCAGCTGAGAATCATGATATGTAATTATAGGGACACCAAAAGTAAACTAGAAATAACTCCAAAGTAAATTGGAAGTAACTCCCTTGAAGTCAGTGGAGTCACTCCAACATAAAACTTTTAAAAATGAGATCAGAATCAGATGCACAATAAAATGGCATCTGACATTCACATAACACTTCTCATCGCAGTGGAAAATATTATAAACTTTACATATCCAGAAATCACCACTGAAATGCAGCCACTTCTGGGGTGGAACATGGCAGTTGTTCAACAGAGCAGAGGTACACTATACATTAACTGACATGAGATTATCAGCTACTTCATAGTTTGACTTCTGAATCTTATTTGTTAACAAAACAAAACATACCACACACCTTCCCAGAATGAGCTGTTGGATTTACTCTTATACAGAATGTGAAAGCCAGACAGAGCACATTTCCTTCACAGACTCAATGAGCAGTTCAGGAGCCGCTTATGATGTCAATCGCATGTGATCCTATGCAATCCACACAGCTGACCTCATTAAGGGCCCAATTCTGGACCCACTGGAAGTCAATGACAAACTTTTTATTGACTTCCATGGAATCAAGACTGGGTTCAAACAAGCCTAAAGTTAGTGACACTCCACCTGGAGACCCAGTAATGGGCCCAAACGCTCCTAAGTCAGCCATGAGAGCAATTTTCTTCATGCCAAATGGTGATCTGTTAAAATTGTCTGTCCACTTCACTGGATTTCTTGATGTGCTTCTTTTGCATATACCTGTGGGTAGCCTGCAATTAAGGGGCATGGTCTCAGCAAAAATGCGTGTGGCTTCAGCAAAAGTGAGTGAGGCCTCAGCAAATGCCCCTGTGCCCTAGGGTACCATCAATACATGCAGGAAGATGAGCAATGGTGGTTACTGTAATAGCATTATTTCATTCATATTCAATTAAATCTAAACTGTGTGTGTCATGGTTGTGATCTCATGGAGCACACATGCCTTGCTGCTGACGCTCTCTCTCCAGGTACTGGAGGAAGAACGGATAAGATCATTTAAGGTGGCTGTGGTTACATAGACCTGATACAAGGTTAACTACTGTGAATAGTGAACTGGAGGTTCCTCTGGAAGTGTCAGAATGACTGATGCAACTAATGAGACAAGATATGCCAGCACTCTTCAGAAATACTGCATACTAAAACCCACCACCATCACAGAGGTGCAAAGTTACAGCTAAAACACTCAACTCTTTCAGAGCTCCAATACACCCTGAATGTTGTCCTTTGATTTTTTTCCCTTTCCTTGAAATCAACATTATTTCCCATCTAATGGTTCAAAACCTCAAAACAATAGTATGCTACACTTCATTGACACAAATGTAGCAGAATAACACCCTGTTGCAGAACTATATTACACAGTCTATATGATTTTGCTATTTGATACAGCAATTCTCCACATGTCACACTGCACAACTGGACCTGCTCTGCTCTTTAAGGACTTTTGCACTTTGAGTCATGACATGTGCTCTGTGCCAGTCTGTCTCTTCCAGCTGCTCTCTCATTTGAGATGGGTGACCAGAGGCAGAGTAACAGAGCATGAGATGCACACACACAAGGTCAGATGATTGGATTAAAAAGAATAAGCCAGTTCTCATGCCTACATTCCCATGGCCCCACCAAAGTGTAAGGAAGCAAAGTACAATGCAAGAGTACTCAACTCAATTCTCTGGACAAATCAGAGCCTCCTCTAGAGGCAGCAGAAACAGCAGAAAAGAAATGTAAAAGATCTTTGACCAGTGACTTCTGTCTAGTTGTGGTCTCTGGTACAGCATGCGTGGTTTCTGGCTCAGAGAGGTAATGAACGTATGTACTGCAATGTGTTCAATGTGCACAGTGCTGAAAGATTAGAGAGTGAAGTATGGCATGGGACATGTCAATATGGATCTGGAATGATCAAAGGAGGTTGTCCCTTGTGGGTATGAGATTGGGCTGGGTTAAAGGAAAAGGAAAAAATGTGAAGTGCTTCTTAATGCGTTTTCTCTGTATTCTCTTCTAGGATCACTGTAAATGGACAAACATCTTCCCCCAATACCTTATTTCCCCCAGTAAATATTTTAAAGTTGTGTTTGAAGGATACAATTTAAGAAAAATAACCTGGTTGTTGCACAAATCATAACACTTGTTTTTTTTTTATTAGCCAGAAGGGGAGTTCCAGGTACAGTATGTCTGATTTGGATAGTTATCTGCCACAAACCTTTTATTCAGGAAATTAATGGAGGGTTTCTCTTTTTCAAAAAGGGTGATTTACTTACTCTCTTTCCTTGCCAGGTCTCTCTCTTTTTTTTAATATTTTGATTTTACATGTTATGTAGGGCATGCTCATTTTTCTTCTGCCTCTTCCTCTCTTTTGAGTTATGAATCCCTTCAATGAATAATGAGCAGCTGGCAACTTTTATGCTTAAAGAAGAAGAGTCAATGAATTCTAAGCCCCAAAATGGAAGTTCTCTTTTCCCTCATAAAAATGTTATACATTTTTATGAATTGGGCACACAGTGATCTAGCATTAAATTACTCCTGGTTTTTTCCAGTGTGCTCTCATAATTCATGTTCTGGGAGGTGGGGTGCATAAGTTACAATGTTATAAATTCACCCCAATTACTAACTAAAAAGCCTACTATCCAAAAATAGAACAAAGGGGGAAATCATGGTCAATAGGAACTGAACCAGCTTGATTGCCCAGTAGCAATTAATTTGATTGCAATGTAGGTGACTTGGGACCAGATCTTCATGTGGAATGAAATGATATAGCTCCATCGTTGAAGATGATTTGGGTTTCTGAACCTGGATGTCCTAATCCTCCTGCTGCAAAATATGGATAGCTATTATTGATTCCACAGGAATTAGATCATCTGGAGGAAAGAACAGGGCCTATGGTCCAGCTTTCTTGCTGTCTGGATCAGCCGGGATTGGAAGTGCTGTGGAGGCATTTCAGTTAAGGGACAGGAAATGTTTCCCATCTTTCAACTGCAAATGCTCTGGCTTATTCAGGAATGGCGTTGATAAGCTCAGAAGTCGGTGCTCTGTGGCTGGACGGATGGCTGCCGCAGTTCAGGTTTCAGAGAAAGTCAAACTATGGGATCCTTAGGGCCCAGGGACAAAGCGGCTCCTGAGGGACATGTCTCCAGGGACCTCCAAATGAGCCTGTATTTTTATTGAAATTCAGAATGAAGATAAGAGGCAAAAACAGAGAAAATCAAAGCATTTACAAATGAAATAAGACAGACATTTCACACTAGATATTTTTTAACACTAAAAAATACATCTATAAATAAAGGAAGTAAAACCAGATATCACACGTCAGTCCATTCTGGAACAAGTTGGCTGCAATGAAGTTTTGGCCAAAGAGTGCGTGCTGAGCACTGCTTGTGGATGGACACTGAGCTGAACTGATGGGTCAAAGAAAGTTCAGCTGTGCCTTCATTTGGCTAAGTATCTTAAAAATAGTAAAATAAAAGAGCAATATTTATCAAGTGGCCTACCTGAAAGTGCTCTGGGAATTGCACAACAGCACAACAACGTTATAAAAATTAGACATGGAGCCAGGAAAATACCTTCTTAAAGCACGTGAGAGGAAAAAACCAAAACCCTTATGCTGGAAACTCATCTCCTTGGGTGGACCCTGCTCCCATATGAGACTCCTACGGACTTCAATTGGGCTTTTTTGCATGCAGCGTGGCCAAATGAAGTGGCTCCAGCATGACTCAGTAAAAGGAGAGGAGGGAAGATAATTCATAAGGGGAGAAGAGTCACAAAAAGCTTGTTTTGGGGAAGCTTTTGAAAGCGTGGAGACGGAGAGAAATGTATGAACCGTTGAAAGAACACCATTGAAGTCAATCGGAGCTATGACAGTTTATACCAGCGGTGGAGCTGCCCCTAAATCCACCAGCTGGGATAGAAACCAAACTCTGAGAAACAGAACTCTGTGCAGTTGTAACTCACTGGTCACTATGTATTGTGTGGTCACCTCTGTGCCTGAGCCACAAAGGAGACAAGTTCGTTAAAGGCCTCAGCTGTGGAACTTGGCTGTTTACCTCAAGCTGTAGAGACTCGTGCATCTAGGCCTGGAGGGCCCTGGTTCAGCGCCAGTGCTGCCTAAGATGGAGGCTATCACAGAAGATCAGTACAAGAGAGTTTGTAAGGAACATGATTCTGGGATCTGCTGCTGCCCATTACGGGATTCTGAAGGATAAAGCCGAAGCATTCAGCATGAATCGAGGGTAAGGCAACACAAACCTGTGATGCGGAGAATTAATTCCAATGGTCACATATCACTGCAGGTAGGCATACATTACACCTCCCTGCATCAAAATGGGCATTCACTCCGAGGGAGAATAATGGCTATTCCACTGTTGCTTCTATTTGCATTTTCCACCAGCAGTTGTAGCTTCCACATCCACTGAAAGCTCCATAGGAATTCCATGGCCTTGATCCAAAGCCCATTGAAGTCAATGGAAAGACTCCCCTTGACTTCAAATTGGCTTAGGCCTCATGTGCGGGAGCCCCTGTTGAGATACAATGGATCAGGGCATAATATGGCTACTTCCTTTCCTAGCCAGCAAAACCCACTAAGCTCCCAGTATAGTTAATGGAGGCTGTTGCTTTTTTACTACTGCAAACTCCATTCCTGGCACATCATGTGTCTTTGGAGCCTCTCTTAGGGTCTACATTGAAGGAAGCCAACACAGAGCTGGAGTTCACCTATCACCAAGATTTGAACATGTTTCAAAGCTTAATATTTCCTTTTCTCTAACCCTTTCATAGCTACCTAGCCCATTTGCAAACAATGCACTCAGACAAATGGGAGAAGGGCCTGGAAGCCAGGGGGAGGAGGGAAAAACCAGGCTTCCCCTGCTGCATGGATTGAAATCATATGAAAATAGGAGATTGATCAATGCTGTCCAGAGGTGCATTAACTAATGCATCTTTGAGGGATCACAGAGGACAGAAGATGCTCTGTAGCAAACAGAAGCTTGGCATTTCCACTGCTTACACTTCCATAGCAGGCTGACTGGAGCATGTGAATGGGGAGCCTCTTTACATGTCTGGCCTAGACCCTGTTGAGCTACTGGGGCTGGTGTTTCTCATGGATCTCCAGCCTCTAGAGCTTTTGCTGACCACATAGCCTATTAACATTGCACCCCCACAGGCCCTGTACAATTGAGGAGAAGTTGGCCAATATTTAATCCTTGGTGATGTTTGGCTACATCGCAGTTTCTTCTCTGCCTATCCTTGAATGTGGGTGCATATGGGGCCTTAATAATTGATTAATGCTCTGCACTAAATAAAAAGAGAATGAAAGTCTACAATTACTGGGGGATTGACACGTGGCGATTGCTGCATCGGTGGTTGATTTAGTGGGTCTAGTTAAGACCTGCTAAATGGACAGCTGATTGCTCTCCCCTTGACTCCTGTACTCCACCTGAATGAGAAGCACAAGGGGAGTCGATAGGCGAGCATCTCCCATTGATGTAGCATAGTGTGGACCCTGCGGTAAGTAGATCTAAGTACGTCAACTTCAGCTACATTATTCACGTAGCTGAAGTTGCGTAACTTAGATCCATCTCTCCGTGTAGTGTAGACAAGGCCTTGTGAAAACAAAAAGGTGACAAAAAAGGGAGGGCTTGAGGCACGCCACTGCTTCAACTTCAAGTGTTCAGAAAAATCATGATTCCCCTCAAAAGTACTGAGACTGACTTTAAAAACATGAGATTTTTTAAATGTAAGCACTGAATTTTTTTATTTGCCTTCTGATTTTTCAATGAAAGGTTCATGTTTTCAAGCTTCCCCCTCACTCAGTCTGTAACCATGAGGAAACTTACTGTATTTTTAGAAATTAAAGCCAAGAGTCTCACAAAGTCACATGACTCTAGGAGCTGGGGCTTCAAGAAAAACACCAAACATGGCAGGACTCGCTGACAGATTGCAAATGTTGGCAAACAGTGGATTGTTTCCTGTTGTGCCATGGTACAAGCACACAAACATCCCCCTCTCACTATAAAGTAGCTACTTTTTCTCTGTTTTTCATCCTTTTCTCTTGGTCTCTTCTTCTGGAGGGGTGGTAATGTGGTCACTGCTGGGTAAATGACTCACTGTCCAGGGAACTGGATACCACCACTCATACATGATTGTGTCCCCAGCAACTTCAATCAACCTGGAAGAAGATTAAAATCACAGTGAATCAATATATCTAGTTCCATTAATACTGCACTATACTTTTTCCATTTAAAATCACATTTCTGTCATAAACCTCCACTCACACTTATGATAAAAATGGTCAATGTATGCAGCACTCATCAGCTTTGTTTGGAACCCCCTCCTTCTCCCAGACCCTTTTTGTTTCTACGATCCTCACTTGCTGTGTCATGTCTGACTTAAACATCGTAGTATCTACAGGGCCAGGGCCTTGATTCTATGAAGCACTTACATCACATTTGGGCACTTAACACCAAAAGTGCTGTCTCCTTGCCAGAGACGCAGTCCTCCCACCCTTCACTTTAACACACCTCCTCAACCAAACCCAAGACAGAGCCCAACTGTCTCATCGAAATGAGCAGGGCAGACTGGAGGAGTAAATCCTCCTCAGGATGAACAAAAGTGGCACCATATGACCCACAGTGAAGAGGCCTTTGCCTTTGAAGATCAAACTCAAGGTAGGTTTACACTGTTCACAGGTAGCGATTGCAGCTTGCTTTAATTAAGCTAGCTCAGGTACTAATATTCAGTAAGGGTTGTACAGATTACTCAAGAAGCTGAAGTCCAGGCTGCTGCAGCTTCACTACTCTGGTTAGCCGAGCTGTTGTAGAGTGGAGGGCCCTACATTGCAAATGCCCTTGTGAATCTCAACACCACGTGAGGATCTCAGATCTGTGACACTGAGGCCTGAATGAGGCTACTGCTTGGAAGGCCATCGATCTTTTGTAGTGACTACAGCTGTTAATATTTGGATGAACAAGCTCTGTTCCTCATCACCGTGACCAGTGGGGCCTCAAAACTAAAGCACTTATCCATGCTGCTAAACTGCAGTAGCAAATGGTTCCAGTTCTGATGTTTAATGTTCCAGGGACAGCAGTAGGCAGCTTTTTTTGTTTTCAACTCTTTTAGCACTCTGTTTCGCCTAAAGCAAAAACCGGTTTCAAGCAGTCTCACTCGACCAGTGCCTTCCCCTTGCCTCAGCTAACACCATATTAAAGATGTTGCAACTGAAGTTGATGCTACAGGGCTAGAGAATTTATTTCAGATGGTGACAATTTTTTTTAATCCATACTTTTATATAAAAGATTATTTGCTCACTTTTGGTTTACAACCCAATTTCAAAGCTAGTGAGGAGCAGAGAGACTAGTGCACTTGATTGAGACATCACCATAACATGACATTTTACAAAGAATATCAATATGCCTCCTTAAAGCGACACTGGCCATATTAGTTTAAGTGGCTGGGTTTGCTGAGATTTCTTTAAGGTTGACTTACTTAAATGTCAGATGCCATTAGCTCTGGAAGTTCAAAGAATCTACCACTGTGAGCATCTTGTGCAGCAAAGGCTGAAAGGGTCACAGGTAAGCACAGCCAGGGTAAAATATTGCCTAGGATACATTTTCTACACAGCTGAATACAGAGATTGAAGCTGAACTCTGCATCTTCAGATATAGTATTTGAGTTAATGTCATATCAAGCACTACAGCAGATCTCTGAACTTGTATCTTGCAGTTTCTGGCTTCCTATTTGAATCTTTTCTACTCTCCTCTCCTAGATTTGGGGGGACAGGTGGAGGAAACATTTGCATTAAAAGTTCAAAACGTGTGTGTGTCTTTGAGGATAAGGAAAGTGAACTATCGATTAGCAATTGACAAATGCAATAGAAATTTTATATGGGTTGAGAGAGACCCATACATAATTTATAATTGTGCCAAATATGAGTGACAGCAAACAGCAGGAGGTTTCAGCACAATATTGATTACTTTAAAAAACTGAGAAAGGCACCGTGCTGAGGTCTGGGAGGATAAAGAGGAAAGGGAACCAGAGAAAACGGGAGCAAAGCCATTAAGGACGTCTTGCTACCAGACACTGCCAGACTAGGAAGTTGAAGAGACAGTCAGGTGGCAAGCACTGCTCTCTCCTTTCCAATCAATAACAGCATGTCAAAACATAAAATGCATGCTTTTGCTCTTAAGCAAAATGTGTCTAAGATTTTTAAAAGCATCGATTCAAGATGGATCAATGAAAATCTAGACATTTTCCTGTGCAAAAAGGGGGTAATAACACTTTGTAGATAATCACACAACAGAAAAGACTTCCAATGCTGGTTTATAAATGTCCTGTTTATATTACAATCTTTTTGTCAGCAAAGGTTAAGAATAGAAGGTCAAGGAGTCTTGCATGGTTTCAGGGATGTAAGGGTGGGACTGCACTATTTTATTATTTTTTTCAAAGATGAAGAAGGGTGGAATTACAGCCTGAAGAGTAGCAGCTTTGTAATTCACTTCTGCCTAATACTGCCACAGCTTCATGTCCAAAGACTTTAATAGCTTCTCCTCTGGACTTTTTAGCAGGTTAAGGACATGGACTCAGGAACAGTACTCAGTTGGAACCCCATGAATAGGCCATTTAGTTTGTCCCTGCTTAGTTTCAATGACTGTGAAGTGTTGGGTTCCTTCAGTGAGAGTTCAGCTGTTTGGCCTTGCCTAAACAAACACTTAGTTCACAGGAAACAGGGGTGTAAATGTACCTTGCCGTAGCCCGCTGCGCACTACATCTCAGGATGGACCCTGCTGTCGCACACCCAAAGTTCCTGAACATGCTTTGATCAATCCCACTGCCCTTAGAAGGAAGCCATCAGCAGGTTCCTTCTAGTCTTTCCTCAGGTTTCTCATTTAGCACCATCCCACTGCTGCCTGTTCTGAAGCAAGGCAACAATTTTATAAACAGTGTTTAGCCCAGGGGTCCCCTTTCTGAATCATCTGGAATGAAATTTGGTTTTTAGTTTATTACCACACTGAAGTGAGACATTAAAAAGAGGCCAAAACCTACTAATTTACTTGAACAAAACACTCATGAGAAGCCCAGATTCAGGTCAGTGACTGAATGGCAATTCCCACCCTGGATTTTTAATAGATGGGCTTATTTTTAACCCAGCTTAAAAAAAAAAATAGACCCCACTTTAATGCTATCTTCCTCCACAAAAGATACTGTGCCCAACTGGCAGAGGAAGGGGAGGGAGAGTAGTCCAATGCCTCCTTATGCAGCGGCATAAATCCAAATTGCTAAAATAATTTTAGAAACAACTTCAGCATAACATCAAAGCGCTTTCCCCCCCATTCAAAAGGTGCCATTATTCTATAACAATGTAATGTTTCACTGTCCTGAGCATTTTCATGGCCCTGAAGTTCTAAAACAGTGATGCAATAAGCCTTCGTCATCAATAAAATATATCCCCTTTCATGAACTCCTGCTGTTTCCCTCCTCATTGGTAAAAACTGAAAAGCCTCCCAAAAATAATTATTTTGCTGCACACTGTTTTTCATTTTTGATAGAAATCTTAACAGCAGACTTCTCTGAATGCAAATCTTAGGAAAGCCATGTCATTATTTCCACTGACCTGAGTAATTAGGTATAAACCAGAACCCCCTGCTTCCTGATTGGTGAAATGTACTGCATAAAGCTGACTCTTATGAGGTTTTCCCCTCAAGCAGCCAAACAACACAGGCCACAGGGACATGAACAAGAGAAGAGCATTTATGAAAGGAAGCAGCACAGTCTAGTGGATGGAAGTCAGAGCTGAATTGTATTCCAGCCTTTGACATGGCAATTCGGGTGACCTTTCTGGGCTAGATTCACTTTTGCTGGTACAAGCTGATGTGGTTTACAGCAGCTTGTCTCCGGCACCCCACAGGGTCAGGCTAGAGAAGGGCAAGTGGTCTTTTCATTACATATTCTCAGGGTTTCCACTGAGTGGGAAGCAGCTTTACAACCCACTGGGAAGTTCATAGGACTCTGTACTGTGGAGGCAAAGTGTGCAACTCCAGCCACCCTATTCATTGGGGCTCTTAGACTCCTGCTGAATATGGGCTGAATTCAGCCTCTGTGGCTCAGTTTACCCATCTGCATAATGGGAATGCTACTTACCTATTTCCTCCACAGGGCTGTTGTGAGGACTAGTGAGACGGTATACGTATAATGCTTTCAACACACCTGGTGCTTGTAATTCACAGTTACTAAGCAGGGATAGCATGGGCAGTGCCGGCTCTTGCATCCCTTCAAGCCTGACTAGGAGGGCCATGGAGTGGCAGGGTTGCTCCATGGTCATTCACCACTTGGCCTAACACTGCCTACTGTGACTATCATAAACTGGTGCTGATTTGGATGGTGGCTGAACTGGTCTGAAAATACAAGTCATTTTTTCACCACACACGATAAAGCCATTAGGTTGCACTGACTGAGCTGGACCTCATGTGAAACCATGCTGTTGGAGGGGGAAGACACTGCAAACCATCACTGTAACCCTGAGGAAGCCAGCCCTCAGCAATGCCTCCAAGAATGGCCTTTAATATCTCAGAGTTTTATGTTAATGAGTTTGAAAAAAAAATTTAAATGTGGATACAAATGTTCATTTAAAGAAGATGATCAGAGACAACTGTATGGGATGGTTGAGATTGGACTTCCATGGCTTCCTATTTGCTGGAGGTGTGCCCTAATTTAAGGATTTAGTACACTGCTGCTTTCATGGCATTTCTTTGCTGTTTGGAGCCAGATTCTGCCCCTGTGCTCCATTCACACTGTTTGGGCAGCACAAAAGGGACTAAAAATTGCCCCACAGGAGTAGCTGGCAATTCCACTACACAAGGCAGATCCCCAGGGGTGAAAGGCAGTGTAGGCTCTATGCCATTCCCTTCTGGCCCCCAGGAACCAGGCAGGTTGATGGCTAGAGGTAATTGTGCTCTGCCAATCCTGGTCCAACTAAGCAATCTTTAGGAAGCTGTTACTTCTGGTGTGCAGCCCTGGGACTGATGTAACTGGTGCTGCGGAGTGACGTGGCCCCCAGCTGCTCCCCACAACTAGGAGAGAGATGTTCATGATGTGTTATAAAGGTACCTCTGACCCCCTCAGATGCACCCAATGGGCCTCTAACATGGAGTCGCTAGATTAGAAGTGCCAATGTGTAAAATACAAGGGGTGCAGTACTTTTTCATTCATTAATATTTATAGTTTGCCACACGCACAGACCCCACATGGCTTTCTAAAGCAGTACTCAGCTGTATTGCATGGTGATTTACTATATATGTGCTGCAGTATAAGCAGTGACACAGATGTTATACTGAACAGCTTTGCAAATTAGCACAGGAGTTAAAAATAGGAACAAAAATATATGACACCGCATTCCAGAAGCAAGCCAGCCCACAAGTGTCCTAAAATACCTGTATCCCTCAGGGTGCCTCAGGCAGCCGCTCTAAAGCATCATCGTTCCTGGAATTACTGCTCTGGAAGGCAGAGGTCTGTGATTCTGGGAAGGATGGCAAAACCACGTCATCACCAGAGCAGGAGGTAGGTTGTACTGTGTGCAGCAACCCCTCCAACTGCAGCAAATTCAGAGAGTATTTGAATCTGTCTTGCCTTGGAGAGGGAACTGGGGTAAAAATCTGCCTGGGGATTGGTCCTGCTTTGAGCAGAGGGTTGGACTAGATGACCTCCTGAGGTCCCTTCCAACGCTGATATTCTATGATTCTAAAATCTGATTAAAATAAATTCCTATCTTAGTTTAAAAGTTTCCCTGAAGTATCAGAGTCAGATGTATACTGGGAAATATGGGGCCACTATAGGAATCTCAAAATACACCCCCAAAGTGGAGAGAGGGGGAACCAACTGATTGCACTGCAGATTAAAATGAAGAATTAGTGTTCCTTGCAGGCTTCAGTGTTTATTCCAATGATAGGCCCAATCCTCAGTTCTGGCTGAGAAATGCTTGACCCTGCTCAGGAGGGGGTATGTACAGCATTGGCTCTAAGCCACCTTTTTATTTCCCTAGGTGGGGGGAATCCAGTCCAGCCTTTTGGTGCTATTTAGAGCAACCTGGGGGCCATTTTAAATAATGCAGATTTGAGTATGGCCCCAAGAAGTGTTCCATCAGTTTGAACATCCTGGCTATGCCCTCTTTTCCCCCAAGCAGTACTGCAGGGACAGAGTGGTACAGGATCTTCTGATGGCTGTGGTAAGTGCTTCACAGGTCCCCATCTCCGAGAATTTACACCAGAAGCTTTAGTCAGTGCAGAGGAAGACATTGCATTTGTTTAAAACACATAAGCTATGCCAAGCACATTACATCTAGGCTCAGCATGGTGCTTGAACCTGCTGTTTGCTTCAGAGTGTAATTCAAGGTAATGACTTTAATCTATATAACCCTACATGGTCCCTCTTGGCTGTCTAAAGCTGAGATCAGCACCCTCCTCGCTGTTGAGATCAGCTAAGGAGTTAGCAAATGAGTATCTCAACTCTGGCAGCAGGGTATTTTTGATGGAGGGAATGAAATCCCTTTGTGGGCTCGTCAGAGTCGCTGGCTGTTGAACTTTAGGTGACTCAGGCTTGCTCCTTCACACTGATGCTCACCAGACAGAGTGTGTTGGGAGGTGAAGAACCACTGCTTGGGCAGTAGGGTGGGATGTGGGGTTGAATTGCCTTTTCTTGTGGTTACCACAAAGGAGTTTGTGGATTGCCTGTTGTCAATATCCTATATGTATTTATTATTGAAATTATGTTTTTAAAGGCATACAGGCCCCCAGTGGCTTGAACAGTGAGCCCATGCTAATACTCAGTAATACATCTGTTGGGTAATTGGGTAATTTGAAATGCTTTTAATTTTTCAGAATGCTTGTTTATCTAATTATACATAGTGCTTGGACAACTGCCGTGCTAGCAACTCAGACTCAAAACAAACAGATGAGGTAGGTAAATATTCTTCTCTGTTTCGCAGATGGGGAATGGAGGTAAAGTGACTTGATCAAGTCAACAGCATCATCACATGAGGGTAGGGCACTGGACTAGAAGTCAGGAGATCTGGGTTTTACACTTAGCTTACCCAAGTACCTGCTGGTATCACAGTGGGTGGGCAGTTCATCTCTGTGCCACTGATTCCCCTCCCACCCTTGGTCTGTTTCCTCCATTTTGGAAAACACTTGTCAGGACATGGATTCTCTTATTCGATGTGCCCCTACCGCAACAGGGCCCCGAACCTAGTTACGTATTCTGGGCACTATTGTAACAAACACTGCCAGCCTCTGTGATTGAATTTAAATATTCCTGGCACTAGATCACATCTCTTCTGCTCTTCAGAATTTTGTCAAAGACTAATGCTAGTGGTAAAGCTATTGAATATGCTATTTATTCCTCAAATGAGAAACAGGAGCGTCACAAATGGAACACATTGCATTTGGCAATCTACTTCTCCTCTATCTTTTTAACAACGACTTAAGAAGATCGTTAATGTATCAGAACCAAACAGACATTCTACTTGTGTCTGTAATCAGTTGTAAACAGATCTGACAATACTTTATATTACTATATTTTTGATTCTTTCTTTCCCTTCATGCTATTTTGCACTTGGGATATCTGATTATTGTGGGTGGATTTAGCTATTCCCTCCCAATAGTACCTATCATAGGTTGTACTGCTATGATTTTAGATCACTCTTAAAAGAGGAGTCTTAGGGGGGAAAAAAATCTATTCTGGAAATAGTATCACAGCAGTGTTGACCATAAGCAGTCCCAGAATTATTCGGTTGGTTATTTAATTAGCTCAGCCAAAGGTTGCAGAGTGCACAGAAATCTATCAGGGGAGCTACAGTAATATTTGGAGGTCATTTATTTTACTGCTTTGTCATTAAAATTTTATGTACTCTTTCAATTGATAGGAGCAATATATAACATTTCTGAAAATATAGAAGGAAAAACAAAAAAATAATATACACAAAATTAACCCCTATCTCTAATTCTCCTAGCACTGTACATGTTCTGCAATAGCATCATCTAACAGTATCCTAGGTCTGGTGTACAGACTACACCTCAATGAATCATGACAAAGTACTTAGATCTAGATATATTTCCTCTATTTATCCCAGTTGGAAAATCTAAATAGAGCTGTTTGAAAGACAGTGAATATATCATGGTTTAATGTATGAAAGACACATTCTTTGTACTTCAAGAGTTTGTCTGACATGCATCTGGTCATTGAGACAAACGACTGAGGTGAACCAAGCGAACGTATGTGTGTCTCTGAAAGTGTGTTGCAGCCAACTTTAGCCTGAAGTCTGTCCCCTTGAACACCCACCAGTATGTATAGCCAGTCCTGGCACTTTGTCTAAAATATATAAGTTACTATATTTTGATCGGAGATGGACATGAGACAGGTACTATACCAACTATTCAGATATATAGCTGCTAATCTAGGGTCTGATCCAGGCAAAGACTCATGGACTTCAGGGGGACTTGGATCAGATCTCTGCTTAGGGGTCCTATAAAAGGTAGCCAGCCAGTGAGACAGGGGCATAGACAGCTGCAGCGGCACAGAAGCCAGCAAACAGAGCTGTAAACAGGGGAGTTTCAGTGAGAGTTTGCAAGGGGAGTTTGCAAGGGGAGACTAAGAGCTAGGCAGAGGAATAGACAGGCTAGTGAAGGTAGTGAGTGGTGGTCTGCTGGTGTTCTGGTGGCTATTGGGGTTTTGTTTTGCTGTGGGAGGTAGTGGTTTGGTTTGTGGGAAGGCTATGACCGATACAGAGGCAGCAGTGGAAGACACAATGAAGATGACTGGATGTGGAAGCTACGGCATGTACATGATCCTGGAGGGGGTACCTGATAAGAGTTTCGTCTGCATGAAGTGCCGCCTGATAGAGCTAATGGAAGAAAAGATCTGAGGACTGGAGATGCAGGTGGAAACTCTGGTTGAGTTTAGAAGGGGGCTTGAGCAGATGGAGCAAAGACATGAGTAGGCTGAAGGGATAAGCTCAGATTGCAGATGGAAGCAGGACCAAAGAACTCTGAGGGGAGACTGCTGGGTGAGGAAAGTGGACAGTGGAAGCATGTGACTAAGAGAACCAGGCAGAGGAAAAGATGGGCTTGTGAAGGAGAAATGGAGCTCAGGAACAGGTTTGCGGAGTTGGAAAATGAAGAAGGGGCACAGCAGGTGGTCGCTGAAGGTGAGAGGGCAAGGAAGAAGAGAAGAGCAGCTAGTCCTATAGGAAGAGGGGAAGAGTCAATGGAGATAACACCACCAAATATGAGCCCCAGGAGGATATGGGATGGTTGCAGAGGATTGCAAGGGACAATAGGAATTGAGAGGACTTGCAGCCAGAGGGAAAAGGGGATAGACCAGAGAATTGCACCATCACCAGAAAAAGGCAGGTCTATGTGATTGGGGACTCCTTACTGAGAAGAATAGACAGGACTAGAGCTGATCCAGAGAACAGAAGGGTGTGCTGTCTGCTAGGTGCTGAGATACGGGATGTTGACCTGAGGCTGAAAAGGATCCTAATGGGAGCGGGAAAGAATCCGCTGATTATCCTTCATGTGGGAACAAATGATTCAGCTAGATTCTCATTGGAACGTATCAAGGGAGACTATGCCATGCTGGGGAAGATGCTTAAGGAAATCGAGGCTCAGGTGATCTTCAGTGGGATTCTGCCTGTTCCTAGAAAAGGGCAACAAAGATGTGACAAGATTATGGCGTTCAACAGATGCCTCAGGCAGTGGTGTTATAAGGAGGGCTTTGGGATGTATTCATGGACAGAGGACTGTTCTCTTGGGATGGACTTCTCCTGAGTAAGGAGGGAAATGAACTTCTAGGATGGAAGATGGCACAACTGATTAAGAGAGCTTTAAACTAGGAATCTGGGGGAGATGGTTGGGAGATGTCCAGGTAATCTCCACACTGGAATTTAACATTGAGAGAGAAGAAAAAGTAAGAAAGGATACAGCCACGGGTAGGAAAATGGACATAAGGAGGAAGGGTAGTGTAGATACCAATCTAATAGGTGATACTGGTGGTAGAATGTCTGTACCTAATCGGGTAAAGAATGTCAGTGAGGCCAAACAGCAAAAATTAAGATGTTTGTACACTAATGTGAGGAGCCTAGGTAACAAAATGGAGGAACTAGAGCTACTGGTGCAGGAAGTGAAACCAGATATTATAGGGATAACAAAAACATGGTGGAATAGTAGTCATGACTAGAGTACAGGTATTGAAGGCTATGTGCTGTTTAGGAAAGACAAAAATAAAGGCAAAGGTGGTGGGGTAGCATTTTATAATCAATGATGAGGTAGATTGTAAAGAAATAAGAAGTGATGGAATGGATAAGACAGCGTCTGTCTGGGAAAAAAATCACACTGGGAAAGAAAGCTACTAGAGCCTCCTCTGAGATAGTGCTTGGGGTGTGCTACAGACCGCCAGGATCTGATTTGGATATGGATAAAGACCTCTTTAATGTTGTTAATGAAGTAAACACTAATGGGAGACTTTAACTTCCCAGATAAAGACTGGAGGACAAGTGCTAGTAATAATAATAGGGCTCAGATTTTCCTGAATGCGATAGCTGATGGATTCCTTCACCAAGTAGTTGAAGAACCAACAAGAGGGGATGCCATTTTAGATTTGGTTTTGGTGAGTAGTGAGGACCTCATAGAAGAAATGGTTGTACGGGACAACCTTAGTTCGAGTGATCATGAGCTAATTCAGTTCAAACTAGATGGAAGGATAAACAAAAATAGATCTGAGACTAGGGTTTTTGATTTCAAAGGGCTAACTTTAGAGAATTAAGGAAATTAATTAGGGAAGTGGATTGGAATGAAGAACTTGTGGATCTAAAGGCAGAGGAGGCCTGGAATTACTTCAAGTCAAAGTTGCAGAAACTATCAGAAGCCTGCATCCCAAGAAAAGGGGAAAAAAATCACAGGCAGGAGTTGTAGACCAAGCTGGATGAACAAGCATCTCAGAGAGGTGATTAAGAAAAAGCAGAAAGCCTACAAGGAGTGGAAGATGGGAGGGATCAGCAAGGAAAGCTACCTTATTGAGGTCAGAACATGTAGGGATAAAGTGAGAAAAGCCAAAAGCCATGTAGAGTTGGACCTTGCAAAGGGAATTAAAACCAATAGTAAAATGTCCTATAGCCATATAAATAAGAAGAAAACAAAGAAAGAAGAAGTGGGACTGCTAAACACTGAGGATGGAGTAGAGGTTAAGGATAATCTAAGCATGGCCCAATATCTAAACAAATACTTTGCCTCAGTCTTTAATGAGGCTAATGAGGAGCTTAGGGATAATGGTACGATGACAAATGGGAATGAAGATATGGAGGTCGATATTACCACATCCGAGGTAGAAGCCAAACTCGAACAGTTTAATGGGACTAAATCGGGGGGCCCAGATAATCTTCATTCAAGAATATTAAAGGAACTGGCACATGAAATTGCAAGCCCATTAGCAAGAATTTAATGATTCAGTAAACTCATGGGTTTACAAAAGGTAGATTGTGCCAAACCAACCTGATCTCCTTCTTTGAGAAGGTAATAGATCTTGTAGACAAAGGAAATGCAGTGGATCTAATTTACCTCCATTTCAGTAAGGCATTTGATACAGTTCCACATGGGGAATTATTAGCTAAATAGGAAAAGATGGGGATCAATATGAAAACTGAAAGGTGGATAAGGAACTGGTTAAAGGGGAGACTACAACGGGTTGTACTGAAAGGTGAACTGTCAGGCTGGAAGGAGGTTACTAGTGGAGTTCCTCAGGGGTCAGTTTTGGGACCAATCTTATTTTATCTTTTTATTACTGACCTTGGCACAAAAAGTGGGAATGTGTTAATAAAGCTTGCAGATGACACAAAGCTGGGAGGTATTGCTAACACAGAGGAGGACTGGAATATCATACAGGAAGATCTGGATGACCTTGTAAACTGGAGTAATAGTAATAGGATGAAATTTAATAATGAAAAGTGCAAGGTCATGCATTTAGGGATTAATAACAAGAATTTTGGTTATAAATTGGAGATGCATCAGTTGGAAGTAACAGAGGAGGAGAAGGAAATTGGAGTATTGGTTGATCACATGACGACTATAAGCCGCCAATGTGATATGGCTGTTAAAAAAGCTAACGCGGTCTTGGGATGCATCAGGTGAGGTATTTCCAGTAAAGATAAGGAGGTGTTAGTACCATTATACAAGGAGCTGGTGAGACCTCATCTGGAATATTGTGTGAAGTTCTGGTCTCCCATGTTTAAGAAGGATGAATTCAAACTGGAACAAGTGCAGAGAAGGGCAACTAGGATGGTCCAAGGAATGGAAAACCCATCTTATGAAAGGGGACTGAAAGAGCTCCTTTGTTTAGCCTAACCAAAAGAAGGCTGAGGGGAGATATGATTGCTCTTTATAAATATATCAGAGGGATAAATATCAGGGAGGAAGAAGAATTATTTAAGCTTAGTACGAATGTGTTAAGAACAAATGGATATAAACTGGACACAAGAACAAATGGATAAAAACTGGACACTAGGAAGTTTAGACTTGAAATTAGACAAAGGTTTCTAACCATTAGAGGAGTGAACTTCTGGAGCAGCCTTCCAAGGGGAGTAGTGGGGGCAAAAGACATATCTGGCTTCAAGACTAAGCTTGATAAGTTTATGGAGGGGATGGTATGATAAATTAATTGCCAAAATCAGGCTATCCCATCTTTGATTATTAAGCAGGTAAATATGCTCAATGGTCTGTGATGGGATGTTAGATGGGGTGGGATCTGACTTACTACAGAGAATTCTTTCCTGGGTGCTGGCTGGTGAGTCTTGTCCACACGCTCAGGGTTTAACTGATCACCATATTTGGAGTTGGGAAGGAATTTTCCTCCAGGGCAGATTGGCAGAGGCCCTCGAGGTTTTTCGCTTTCCTCTGCAGCATGGCGCATGGGTCACTTGCTGGAGGATTCTCTGCACCTTGAGGTCTTTAAACCACAATTTGAGGACTTCAGTAACTCAGCCATAGGTTAGGGATTTGTTACAGGAGTGGATGGGTGAGATTCTGTGGCCTGAGTTATGCAGGAGGTCAGACTAGATGATCATAATGGTCCCTTCTGACCTTTGAGTCTATGGCTTGCTTGGGGGAAAATCTCAGTAAAGAGAATGGAAGACATGAGCTATCACCTTGTCCATCAGAACCACTTTATTTTCAGTTTGTTGACTGCAATAGCCTTTGGAGATGTTAGCACACTGTTCAGCTCCGTGGTATTTAAATATTTGTGATTTTTCTTTTAAAAAAGTTACTCAAGAGCAAAGAACATGTATAAGGCAGTTAACAAGATGCACCAGAACGGACAAATAAGAATTCATTTTTTGGTTACAATTGTTGCATTAGCAGCAGAAGAAAGAATGGTCAGGTGATAGCCTGAGATACTGGGCAACTGTATTACATTCTCTGCTCTGCCACAGATTTCCCATGTGACCTTGAGGAAGTGACTTAAGCCCAGATCCACTTACCTTTGTGTTTAAGATCCTTACTTCCACTAAAATCAACCTTTGTGAATCTGGGGCTTAGGCTTTCAGCATCACTTCCCCACCTGTAAAATGAGGATAGTAGCACGTCCCTACCTCACAGGGGTTTTATGAAGATAACTACATTGAAGAATGTGAGGTGCTTAGATATAGCAGTAATGGGAGGTATGTAAGTAGTTACGATAGATAGCAGGACACATTCCAACAATTCTGTGGACACTACACAGCACCTATGCTGGTTTACACCAGCTGAGGATATGTCCCACAGCGTCTTTGTTAGTGCAATAACTCACATACTCTTTAGGAAACCTGACAATAGGTTTGAGGAATAAAGAGAACTACTTTTTTTGTACAGGCATTCCCCCACATAGCAAGTGCCTGCAAATCAGGTGAAAATAACTGACAGAAAATACAAAGTTTAAAACTCAGAATGCCAGTGCCCAAAAGATACAGCAGAAGGCCCTGGGTACATTGATGATAGTGCTCAAAGGCGGCAAAAAGTAGAGAGCTGTACGAAAAAAAAGGGACAGGACCGCATTTAAGTTTAATTTTTCTTGTGTCTTGATGCAATCTCATAAGGTTCAGTCAATTCACTGCAATATTCCTTATCTGACCTGCAGGACTTGAGGCACTGCAATCATACAGTTTCTTGTTAAAAGTTTCCTGTGACTATAACTTACCTAACCATTCCCTTGATTTTAAGTACTAATATCCACTTCTTGCAATAAAGGAGATATTTACTAGTGAAAATGTTGGCATAAGAAACAAACGTATACAGGAAGAGAAACATCTTGCTTCCATGTACCTATGTGTTCTTGCATATGCACTCATTTATCTATTTCTAACCATTTAGAATTGTAAGTCCAAACTTCTGTCTTTGTCTAGTTGGAGGGACTGGTTTATCTCTGATCCTGACCCTTTAATTTGTCATTTAGCCAGAATCCCCTCAGTGAGAATGTTTCTGGCACTCCAAGGCTGCAGTTAACTTAATAAGGAATGTAAGCACAGTTAGATAAATTAATTTCAAGGTCAAGCACACTGACAATGGAAAATGGATGCAAGTGGCAGGTAATAGAAGAAAATTCTTGTGCATACTGATATACTGTTAAAGGCAGATGTTACTAGATAATTTAATCTGAAATGTAACTGATGTTTTGGGTTGACCTTTTCCATTAAAAGAACTGTAGTAGATGCAAAAAAAATAAAGCAAAGATTATTCAAAGAATTAAGATATGAAAAGCATGTTAGATCACTAAACTCCAATTAGTTAAATTAAATTGTATACCATTATCTACCTGTAGCTTTATTGTTAGCCAGCATTAGCACTCAGCTCAAGCAATAATAAAATTAGAGAATAACACTTTAATTGAATTGCACTTAAAAGGATCATGCTGACAAATGTGATTGTATCTGGCTGTAATGCACACCTTTTCCAACGATCATTAAATCCAATGAAATGAAAGTCACAGGATCTTGACAGCTTTTTGAAATAATCTGTGAGCCATGCTGCATTTAGGAGTACCAAATCAATTTACAGAAGCCTCATTAGGGCTCTGTGGCTAAAGAATACTTAAAAATCAAAACAAATTACAACATTTTATGGATAACTAGCTAATCATATCGATACAACAAGGATGTATTGTGTTGCAACAATTCATTTCCTTTGCAAAAAGTGATTGCCATGGATAATTTTGGGATTGTTGTTTATAACTGTGGATCATCTAACCCTAATGTCAAAGCTTTTCTATCAGTGTTCATAATAAACATTTCCTATACTATGTCTGCACTGTATCTGAGATATAATACCGGACTCTATGCATGCTTGTGTGTTAATTATGTGTGAGCATCTTCCTCTGTTTTTTGTGTCTTCCTCGAGTATACAGAAACAACGATGTGTGACTATGGGAACAAATTAGATATTACTAGATACCAATATGAACATTTCTTGGCAATTTTTGTTTCCCCATGAGTAAGTACTTTGTTACCAGATTATTTTACAGCCAATAACTCACTCTCCCTCTCCTTTACCTTCTGTGGCTGTTTCCTTTTTATATGGCAGCTAATACAAAATAGTGTACCTTGATGTAATGCTTACACATAAGCAATTTGAGCTGGGTAATTTAGCAGATTAATGAGAGCAGAAAACAGGCATTTAAAACCAAGCCATATCTGTGGCACGCATTCTTGATCTACTTAGTCATCATGGGACTTGGCCAGTCACCTTTCCCAATATACTCTTTCCAATCACATGATAAATCATGCTTGCTCAATTTTTTCTTTTTAAAATGTTTCCCCTCAACCTTACTCCATAAAATGCCCTGGGCATGAGATGGAGGACACAGAACCAGGACTTGGCTTCTTTCCTCCAAGATGTGCACTATATTTAGTTACTTATTCTTGCAGTTGACTAACATTCCCTTAGCTTCAAGCCCATGGAAGGCTGTCATGTTGTGACTGCAGATCCCAACAAAACATAAAACAAGGTATAATGTTGAAGACCCGTTACACAATGCCCTTCCCTTTCTCCCTGAAGCGCTATTAGCATGGGCCACTAACAGATCAAAGAGGACAATCTGAAATGCAGTTGTGAAACAGCATAAACTACACCATCACCATGATAAATAGAATGTATAATGTAGTGGTTTAGCTATCTGAAGCAATATGGCTTTCATAAATACATGCTAGTTCCTCTGTTCTCCTGCTGCATGAGGAACAGAGTGAGATTCAGGACAACATGGATTTCTACACAGCATGGAACACTGAAAAGATTTTGTTGAAAATGCTTGCTCTACATAGACAGAGTGGCTGTTACATGAGAAACACATTGCTGGGCTTTGAGACCATACAGAGCCCAGAATCATTTGAGAAGGAGTGAGAAGAGTCCACGATTCTCCTATTTATACTGATTTCATACCATTTGAACTTATTATTTACTTAATTATTTGTTTTGTGGTCCATACCTTGTCATGGGCCAGGATCCCATTGTGCCAGGCACTGTACAGACACAGAATGAAGAGATGGACCCCTGCCACAAACAGCTTAAGACTAAGTATTTTGGTATCAGTGGAATTACTCTCAATTTACTCTATTGTAAGTTTGAGGAAAATTGGGCCCACAGGATGTAGTCCAGGAAATTAGTGCCCTTTACTTATCATGTATGTTAAAATATTAATTGATAACTCCTTTGCATAGATGTGCTGTATTCTATTTCCTTTTTAAAGGATCACTACCCCCTTATTAGATTTTACAAGCCAAGGGGTAATTGTAATATGCTGGGATAGATTCACCATGTCGTTCCCCCAGTTTTATGGTTGTTTAACCCCATTTATTTAAGGGAGTGGTGAATCAGGTCCAAAGCATTCACTTGGCAGCTGGCTGTCTATGGAAGTCGTATTCTCGATCCTGCAGACACTTGTGACCAAGTGTAGCATTAACTACTGTAACTAATCTCACTGATTCAGGCTTCTGTGGGATTACTTGTAGTAAGTACTATGCTCAACTACAAGGGCTTGGATAGCCTTCATCATTGCAAATTCAGGCCCTGGTTCTTTTCTTACTCTAGTGTCAATCAAGACTAACCATTGGCTTCAGTGGAGTTACTCTGGTATAAGAGAGACCAGAATCAAGGTCTAGAGGCTTTTTTACTGTCTTCAGTGGGTTTTGATCAGGCCCTGAGCACATGCCAGATATAGGGTCTGATTCTCGCCTGCATTGCACCTTGCGTAGTTCTCTACACTCATACAAAGGAGACGTTAAATACTCCCACTGGCACCATGAGAAAAAGAATAAAACCGGACATCAGAATTCTCATATTGCACAGGCATCCATTCATAGGCTAAATCAGGGGTCGGCAACCTTTCAGAAGTGGTGTGCCGAGTCTTCATTTATTCACTCTAATTTAAGGTTTCGTGTGCCAGTCATACATTTTAACATTTTTAGAAGACCTCCTTCTCTAGGTCGATAATATATAAAACTAAACTACTGTTGTATGTAAAGTAAATAAGGTTTTTAAAATGTTTAAGACGCTTCATTTAAAATTAAATTAAAATGCAGAGCCCCTCGGACCGGTGGCCAGGACCTGGGCAGTGAGAGTGCCACTGAAAATCAGCTCGTGCGCTGCCTTCGGCACACGTGCCATAGGTTACCTACCTCTGGGCTAAATGCAAGGCAGTGAAGCAGGGGAGAATCAGCTAAGTCAACTGCATATGGAGTGAACCTCCCCTTGTTAGTGTGGGAATCCAGAGAGGAAAAAACATTGTTCTCACAAGATTAAGAACTATCTACAGTGACCAAACAGACGATGATCTAGATCCATCTCACACACATTTCTTTTAGGAGAACTTCCTCAGTGACAGTCTCTAATGGGATGTCTACACTGTAGCCCATAGCACTGTTTGGACACTGGTTAGAGTCTGGGCTCCTGGACTCACCTCCTTTTCTGAGGTTCAGAGCCTGAACATCTACACTGCTATTTGATAGCCCCACAGCCCAAGCCCCAGGAGCCTGAGTCAGTTGATCCCGGCCAGTCGTGACTGTGCTATGGATCTTTATACCATTAGGCTACATCTACACAAAGAGCCAGGGGTGCGATTCCCCAGCTCCCATGCACGTATTCATTCTAGCTCTCGTCGACCTAACACAAGTATAAATGGCAATGTAGCCACAATAATATGCATAGCAGCAGCTGAGCTGTGCCAAGTAGGAATTGGCCTGTGAGGAGTATGCATTTGGCATGGCTCAGTCGTGCCTCTGCTGCCACTAACCGCTGCCACTTATACTGACACAAGTTGGATAAGATTTAGTATGAGTGTGTATACATGAGCAGGGGAAATCACACCCCTTGCGAGGGTGTACACACACTCATTCTAGGGGGATGTTGCATTGAGGCCTTGCTAATTAACAGAGGTGGATTTGTCTCTTTAAAAACATCCATTTCCTTGTTCCCCTCAAAGGAAGGAGATTGTCATTCTTATAAAACAGAAATCACTTGAAAAAAAATTGTTTGCACCCTTCTTGGGACTGGAAAAGCATTTGGGGGAAAAAACAAAGAAAATATGACTGGTTTTCAAGTGTCCATCTCCCTCTTGCTATTTGGAGCATTCACTGCACAATTCCGCAGTTAATTAAAACAAAAACAAACAAACAAACAAACAAAACATTTGTGGATCCCCTTTAGGGAAAGTAATTAATGTGTGTGGGCAGTGACTTTCCTTTTACCAAGAAGTTTCATAGAGGTACTTGTGTTTTGAGCCAAAATACACATACACACATTAGACTGCAATCGCTCAGTAAGAGGCCACTAAGTAACTAATACATGTTTTGAATGTATTCTGTCTATATTCAAGTCCCCACACTAAATAAAGAATGATGAATAAGTTATACCCTTCAGGGAAGTTTAGTAAGGAAATAAATATACTAGGAAATTTTCTGCCACAGGGTTATTTCAGGTTACCAGATTCTGTCCTCAAATAAGAATGCCTCTTCTCCCATTGAAGTAAATGGCAAAACTGCCACTAACTTTAATGAAAACAGCATCAAACCCTTCGAGTTCAGTGAGCGGGTATAGCTGAGAACAGAATTGGCCTATAGTGCATGTATATATAATGCTTATAGCCACCATGAGCTGTTTTTCTCTATAGAAGGAAACTAAGGCCTTGGCTATACTTGGAAGTCAGTCATTTTCTATATAGGCCTGGTCTATGATTGGGATTAGCCCTGATTCAGCAATCAGTGACCAGCAACCAATACAGTACCTTGAAACTAGGGTAAACTTAATTGATGTAAATCATAGTTTTTCATGTCTGTGCTTTGAGTTTGCATCAGCACAGCCACACCAGCTGCTGGACAATGACTGCTGAATCAGGGATAATCCCAAGCATAGACAACGTCTTTATAGAAAATAACTGAATCTCAAGTATACTCAAAGCCTTAGTTTTCTTTTGTAGAGGGGAAAAAAGCTTATATGGCTATAAACATTATATAAATATGCTATGGGCCCAGTCTCTATATAGTCACTTAAATAGTCAGTATTTGCCAAACCCAGATGTTCAAAGACAGGAGGCAAACCCTTAAAACTCAGGAGACTTAAAAATGCATTTTGATTTTTCTTTGCATTGTTTTTTAAGCGCTTAGGTCACATATTGAAGGTTGTCTTTTCAGCCATGAGATCTAGATATCTACTTTCCTTTTAATGAAAAATGAGATTCTCCGATAATCACATGATTCTAGAAGCTGGGTCTTTAAAGACACCTAGTATCATAATACTCAGTAACAACTGCAAAAGTTGGCAACAGTGAATATACTTGAAATACAATCTACAGCCAAATCCTGTGCATGACTCTTACTGATTTCAACAGGGAGCATGGATGTGCGGCTAAGGCAAAAAATCAGACCAAGAAAGTCACGCCTGTCAGTAATAAAATTCATGGGCATCCCTTATATCTCATTTCTTTCTTGGGATTTGTTTAGGCTAGAGCAATTTTCAGTGCTAAGTGCCGTTTTAACCTCCTTCTGGACTTGTAATATACTGCAGTCATGCAGTGAATTGCTCCAAACTGTTTATAAGCATGCAATAAATCATACTACGGCTATGTCTACACTACCACATGTGTCACTTGGGGGTATGAATAAGCCAACCCCGAGTGACATGAGTTATACCAGCCTAAACACTAACGGGGACAGCACTATGTTGGTGGGAAAGCTTCTCCTGCCACCGCTCATTGTGGGTCAATTAATTAAGTCTGCAGGAGTGCTCTCTCTCATTGGCTGAGAGCAGCTACACTGCACTGCCATAAGCTCTCTAGAACAGTCAGAGCCAAGAAAAGCTCAGTATTTCAGAGATGAATATAATTTCAGCCTGAACCGCTTCAGGGCTAATATGGATGCAGACTAGCTGAAATGGTTCAATTAGTCCTCCTGCTACTGTCCCACAAATTAACCATCAGCCTTGTAAGATTTCCCAGAAAACACTGCTTCTGGAAACTGAGTCATGAACTGTAGAATAGGTACCCAGGGGACATTGCAACTGAATTGATTTAGGACAGCAGTAGAGTAAACAGTGGTTACATTAGATTCAATCAGGAAAGAGGAGGTCTCTCTCACCACACCAGCCAAGGAGAAGAGGGAGTCGTAAGAAAAGGTGATAACTCAAGCCAGGAAAAGGGGAAGCTATTCATGAGCAACTCTTGTTCCTCCATTATAACCCCCTGGCAGCAGATGTGACATGGTTTTTAAACTGATTCTGCATGGCTAACACAGAAAGCACCAGTCATGTGCATGAACTGATGTAACACAACTAGTTCAATTACAAGAGTTGATGTACATAAGGCCTGGGTGTCACTTCTGTGGGTTTCTCTGCTTTAATATGAACTTCTCTGCCAACTCCAATATTATTTTCAGGAACTCCGAGCTTTTCTGGGGGTAACCACCCTTTCTCTCCCTCCCCTTTCTTCCAAGGAATGCTCTTTGCAAGAGCGAAAGTTCACCATGTCTTTTTCCACATCTTTTACACTGTGATTTTTCTTCTCATGCTTCAGCTGCTACATGCAGCTCATTTTCACCACTTACTAATCTAGTGTGGTTGATTTCAAGGGGCTGACATTTTAAAATTCATATTAGAGGAGTTTTAGGTTTACCGGGAGTTACTGAGATGGGCGTCAGTAACAGAAAGTGGCAGGTGTCAGCTATGAATGCAGACTTTCCATCTCTTCTTATTCTTTACTATAGGTAGTCAAAGATTTTCAGCCAAAAAGTTTCCCTGCCAAAAAAAGCATTGTTTCACCGAAAACTAACACTTCTCCATTTTTGACAGGGAATTTCTAAACAAGTTCTGGGTCTGATTCTGTTCAGCATCTTCATCAATGATTTAGATAATGACAGAGAGTACACATAAAGTTTGCAGTCAATACCAAGCTTGGAGTTTTACAGGTGCCTTGGAGGATAGAATTGAAATTCAAAATGACCTGAACAAACTGGAGAAATCGCTTGAAGTAAATAGGATGGAATTCAATAAGGACAAATGCAAAGTACTCCACTTAAGAAGGAACAATCAGATACACACATACAAAATGGGAAATGACTGCTTAGGAAGGAGTACTGCAGAAAGGGATCATAGAATATCAGGGTTGGAAGGGACCTCAGGAGGTCATCTAGTCCAACCCCCTGCTCAAAGCAGGATCAATCCCCAACTAAATCATTCCAGCCAGGGCTTCGTCAAACCTGACCTTAAAAACCTCTAAGGAAGGAGATTCCACCACTTCCCTAGGTAACCCATTCCAGTGCTTCACCACTCTCCTAGCGAAAAAGTTTTTCCTAATATCCAACCTAAACCTCCCCCACAACAACTTGAGACCATTACTCCTTGTTCCGTCATCTGGTACCACTGAGAACAGGGATCGAACATCATACTGGATCACAAGTTAAATATGAATCAACAGTGTACAACTGATGCAAAAAAACAGAACATCATTCTGGGATGTATTAGCAGGAGTGTTCTAAGCATGACATGAGAAGTAATTATTCTGCTCTACTCTGCACTGATTAGGCCTCAGCTGGAGTATTGTGTCCAGTTCTGGGTGCCACAAACTGGAGAAAGTCCAGAGAAGAGCAACAAATGATTAGAGGTCTAGAAAACATGATCTCTGAGGGAAGATTGAAAAAATTGGGTTTGTTTAGTCTGAAGAAGAGAAGACAGAGGGGATATGATAACAGTTTTCAAGTACATAAAAGGTTGTTACAAGGAAGAGGGAGAAAAATTGTTCTCTTTTACTTCTTGTCCTATCCTCAGATGTTATGGGCTTAAATTGCAGCAAGAGATGTTTAGGTTGGACATTAGGAAAAACTTCCTAGCTGTCAGGCTGTTTAAGCACTGGAATAAATTGCCTAGGGAGGTTGTGGAATCTCCATCATTGGAGATTTTTAGAAGCAGGTTAGACAAACACCTGTCAGGGAATGTCTAGATAATACTTAGTCCTGCCTGCCTTGAGTGCAGGGAACTGGATTAGAAGACCTTTTGAGGTCCAGTCTCACACTTCTAGGAAAATTTGAAAGCCAAAATAATTTCAAAATTGTTCTTCCTGGCTTCCCCCCTTCTTTCCTTTTTTGCCACTGAGTGCAACAGAACACACACAAAAATTCCCCCCCCCCTTTTCCTCTCTAACTTTTCAAAATGTTCACCACTTTGGCAAAATGAAACTTTTCCTATCTGGAGAATTGTTCTTTTTCTAACACTGTGAATTGTAAGCATCAAAATTCTGAATTTTGTCCACAACAAGTTTCCATTTTTCAATCTGCTCCATGGAATAGCCATTGGAAAATATGGCTATTCAACATTACTCTGAAGGTATTCTTTCATATAATGATGCAGGAATAATGCTAGCAAGAGATTTCTGATGATCAATTTACAACTCACATGTGAATCCAAATCACACTGAGGACCAGATCCTGCATATTGTTCATGAATTTATCTAGTTCATGGAGGTTAAGTCCATTAAAGGCTATTAGCCAGGATGGGTAAGGAATGGTGTCCCTAGACTCTGTTTGTCAGAGGGTGGAGATAGATGGCAGGAGAGAGATCACTTGATCATTACCTCTGGGGCACTTGGCATTGGTCACTGTTGGCAGACAGGATACTGGGCTGGATGGACCTTTGGTCTGACGCAATATGGCCATTCTTATGTTCTTATCCACCAAATCAATTTCAGTCTGATCATTCAACGAAACCAGGAGCAGATCTCTCATTCGTTAAGCAGTAATTTCTGTTTTAGCAGCTATTTATTCATTATATAAGTACAGTCTGGGTTAGACTAATAAATTACCACTAACTACGTCACTTTGTTTCAAAAGGGAAAGAATCAGATGGACTGATTAATGACTTCAGAATCTGGAGTGTTGCTAAACTTACCTTTACAAGTTATAGGGAGATGTTATAATATTGATCTAGAAAAGCAGTTATCACTGTGATATAGATGCAGAGTTTCAGGAAGCAGACAAGTTATAGTATATATTTTGGAGTTATGAAAGAACCACATGTAAAATTGATTGATGAATATTTGTACTCTCCAGTTTAATGCAAGTATGGAGGAAGGACGGGGGTGTATATGAAACCAGTCAGGAATGAAGGTAGCCAGTACTTCATTTCATTGCCACCACAGAAATGGGGCCTGAAGACTTCTGACTGGTGGCAGAGCAAATATACATTCCGTCAGTTTAAGTGGTGGGGTCTCTTTAAGAGGAGGTAAGAAATGGAGTGATTGCTGGCTGTGGATGTCAGAAGACCTGCTTAAAACACAGGGAAGTAAGTGGCCTGAAATAAGTAGATCATCTACACTTTAATTAGTCAATAAAAATCTAGATCCAGAGTGTGTCTACCTGTCTGAGTAGCCGATGAAATGTACTGAGTGAGGCTGAAGGAATCCAATAAAACCACAAAATTACTGGTGAAAGGGGCATAACTCACAGAGACATGAATGCTGAAGTCAATGAGTATGAGAAACCTCCAGGGGCTCAAATAGGCTGTAAAGAGGAGATTAGTAAAGTCAGTAAAAGAAGGAGGGAAAAACATGATCTGTAGAGGACAGCAAAGCATTACTGCTGTGACAGTGTAAAGGAGGGTCACAGAGCGAGTGTCTGAATGAAGGGTAATAACCATGATGCCCCATAAGATCTCCAGGGAGAAAAGCAGTTATATTTGAGTGGCAATTAGGATAGAGTGATATGGGAGGAAAAAGCTGATATCTCCAGCTCACTAGTAATCTTTACCTGCTGATTTGGGTCCCAGGCAACATAGGCCGATTGTAATACTGCTCCTTCCCTACTAAAGTTAGCCAGTCTCCTGGTTCGGATTCAGATTCTTTCCACTGCTCAGCTAGTAAGCCTGAAGCAGATAGCATCAGCAGCCAATGGGGAGTTCCGTGATCACAGGGCTTGCAAGAGCTCTGCTTTATTCCATGCAGGGGCGTCTCCAGGCCCCAGCACACCAAGCATGTGCTTGGGGTGGCATGCCGGGGGGGGGGGGTGCTCTGCCGGTTGCCAGGAGGGCAGCAGGCAGGGTGCCTTCAGTGGCTTGCCTGCAGAGGGTCTGCTGGTGCCGCGGCTCCACTGAAGCACGTGCTTGGGGCAGCGAAATGTCTAGAGCCACCCCTGATTCCATGTCTGGCTCCAACTAGCTGAGCATGACAATAGCAAGGTCTTCACAGTGTCCTGTCCATATTCTTTCCGGGAAGTTCAGCCCTTAAAGGAACAGTTCCCAATACCACAACCAAATTCCACTCACTGTCTTCTCTCAAGTAGCCCAATTGAAGGTTGCCTGTAAGCAGGATTTGGGCCCAGAAATTCAAACAGAACAATGTTTTAGGACACAGAGGAGTTTTGCACTTTCTGATGATGATCCATAGGGCCCAAGGGTGAATTGGCAAAAATAGCTGATGGGCCCATTTTATGTTGTTGTAACAGAGAGACTGATTGAGAAAACCCATATGGGGAAGCATGAAATCTAAGGTTCTGACCCTGCAGCTGCTCTGTGAAGGCACAGAGGTCCTCCCACATGGAGCTGCTTGTTGGATCAGGATCTGATACAGCAAAAGCAGCTGCAAAGCTGGACAGTTCAAGAGGAAAGTAAACGAATGGCTCCAGTATCAAAGTGAGTGAGTGACAGGAAACCTAAAGAAAAGGTGGATTCATAAAAAAAAAGGCAATTCAGCAAAAAACATGTACATGGTCTCAGCTGCAACAACTAACACATGCCGCCAGTTCACAGCTGGCTTCTGGGAGCCTTTTGCAGTGCACAATTGTCATAAACAGATAGCTAAGGGTTAATGTTCTTTTACCTGTAGAGGGTTAACACAAGGAACCTGAAACACCTGACCAGAGAACCAATCAGGAAACAAGACTTTTTCAAATCTGGGTGGAGGGAAGTTTTGGGTGTGAGTTCTTTGTCTTGGGTCTGACTCTCTCGGGTCTGAGAGTGATTTTTCTATCTCCAGGCTTTCTAATCTTCTGTTTCCAAGTTGTAAGTACAAGGATAGTAAGACAATAGGTTTATATTGTTTTCTTTTGTATTTACATGTGTGTAGTTGCTGGAATGTGTTAATTGTATTCTTTTTGGATAAGGCTGTTTATTCATTTTTTTCCTTTAAGCAATTGACCCTGTATATTGTCACCTTGATACAGAGACTATATATTATGTCCTTTTTCACTCTTTTTATATAAAGCTTTCTTTTTAAGACCTGTTGGAGTTTTCCTTTAGTGTGGACTCCAGGGAATTGAGTCTGCAGCTCACCACGGAATTGGTGGGAGGAAGAAGTCAGGGGGAAAATCTCTTTGTGTTAGATTTACTAAGCCTGACTTTGCATACCCTCTGGGTGAGGGGGGAGGAGAGATTAGCTCTCTCAATACTTCTGTTTCCAGGACTGGAAACAGGGAGAGTACAATCCCTTTGTTTAGATTCACGGAGCTTGCTTCTGTATCTCTCTCCAGGAATCCAGGGACGGAACACCTGGAGGGGAGGAGGGGGAAGGGAAATGGTTTATTCCCCTTTGTTGTGAGACTCAAGGAATCTGAGTCTTGGGGTCCACCAGGGAAGGTTTTGGGGAGACCACAGTGAGCTAGGCACTGTATAATTCTTAGCTGGTGGCAGCGATACCAGGTCCAAGCTGGTACCTAAGCTTGGAGGTTTTCATGCTAACACCCATATTTTGGACGCTAAGGTCCAGATCTGGGAAAAATGTTATGACAACAACAACAACAACTTTATTGAACACTGATTTATGAACAATGCTGCATATTCTTATGTGCCAGTAGCTGGTGCTCTTCAGTGCAACTAAATACCTACGTAGCCACAGAGAGACAGGTAGGATTGCCAGCTTTGGTTGGATGAATTCCTGGAGATTTCATCACATGACATAATCTTTAATTAAAGATTAATCTTCAATTCCTGGAGACTCCAGGACAATCCTGGAGAGTTGGCAACCTTACACACAGGGAGGGTGAGGTCATATATTTTAGTGGACCCACTTCTGTTGGTGAAAGAGAGCTATTGAGTGGAAATGAAGCTTATCTGTTTCACCAACAGAAGTAGGTCCAATAATAATAATAATTTTTCACTCACCTTCTCTCTCTAATATCCTTGGACCAACACAAATACAATAACACTAGTTATACACAGACAGAGCTCTCTTTTACATAGTGCTCCTGTAGTACCACACCCCTGTTTCTGAGCCAAGGTAACTTTATTTAACTGATGTAACTAATTTTGTGTTCTCTTGGAAATGCATGAGGAAGTTAAGTAGTTCTGATCAACACAAATTGTGTGGAAATTAATCAATACTTTTTATTGAATGTAAAGCCTCGGGTTCAATAATGATCCCATCTCACTTGTTACAAGGGAAAGGGGGTGAAAACCAGTACTCTGTCCCAGTTCAACTGTGGCGTCTTGCATTCAGCAGTAGAGACATTTAGGAGGTTAGAATGCCATGGTGGCTAAAGTTCACCTCTGCATTCTTCTGCTCCTGCTGTGTACATCTCTGTGCAGGGCCATTCCTTGCACAACAGCCCCTGCACCAGCTCTAAGTGTTAGAAGGATCACAGGTACCCTGCCTGGGCTGGCTCCACCAGCTTTAGGGCTAGATTCTGCACAAGCATCTGCATCTCATTTTTCTTTAAATGAAAAATTTAGATTCTACAGAATCTGAATGTTCCACAAAAATACATCAAACAGGCTGGATATGGCCAAAGCCTAAGTGTCTGATATCACTGCTTTGCATGCTCCCCAGCTCACAGTCAGACCTGTCATGTGTTCCACAACCCACACAATGGTTGTTGAGAGACAAAGGGAGAGGAGCTCCCACACTATGGTTAGTAGACGATGGCTAAGGGATCATTAGTTCTAGACTGTCCAAATGATTGGTAGACTGTGAGCCAGGAAACCATGAGTTCTAGACTTGCCCACTTCCACAGACTGCTGCTAGTACTTCTGTAGCTCATAATGCCAGCTTTATACCCATACCTAGAAGTAAAGCTCAGGTCCGTAATACAATAGACTCAAACATCATCCCCTTAGCTACTCCTGTAGATCAAGTGGTAGAACTTGTGCTATGGATCTGAAAGTCCAGCGTTCAAACCCTGCTGGTGGTGACCTATGTAGGAAAAAACTGTACATAATCCAGTAGTTATGCAAGATAGTCCACATAAGATATCACAAGTAACTGCACAAAACTTGGCAGCTATGGACCATGCTGTAGCAAGCCTTTTAGAAAAATAATTTACTAATTAGATATAAAGGGCCAAACCCACAAAATTATATACTAGAACATGGATCTACTTATTTGTAAACAGTTAAAAGCACTCCTTGAGCATTCACGTCCTTCAGCATAAATTTAGTCTCCTGGGTTAGTTTTGTCTGTCAGTATAATCCAATGCATTGGATATGTTCATGAAAGTTGCTTGAAACTCAAAGTTTAACGTTTCTGTAAATTTTATCTGAATCAAAATCTTTGAACTTTGGGAGGTCTGGATTGGGACCCCAACTTGGTCTTCTCTAGTTCTGCCAACTTAAAGCTAACAATTTGTTTTCTAGGGTTAATGGGGGAAAAGGGGTCATCCTTGTGTTTCAGGGTCAATTCATCCCATACTCTACCCTGAACTCCCTGAAACTCCTCTCTCAAATAGACCAGGGTTCCCCTCCTACTCACTGGAAACTTCATATGGTAGCAGGGGTGAATGCCCAGAGTTTACAACTTCATCTCCAACTCCAGTCATGACCTCCCATACCCCTTAAACAATGACACTGCAGTTTCAAGTAGAACTTTGAGTAAAACATCATTTGGTTCACTGATTAATAGTTTGAGGAATCCCATGTTTCAGGGACAGTAAGTATGCTAGGAATTTATAGCTCATTGATAATACACTCAAACCAATCAGTATTCAAGATTTAGTGCTAACAGCTTCATAACTTTTCCTTTATTTCTTAAAGCACAAATCAAGTTTTCCCTACATGGCTTCTGAAGCAGTTTTTTCCATATCTGCTACCTGCAACTCTCTTACCAGCAGATTTCAGGCTAGATTTTCTGCTGCACCCAGAACTCTACCTGCCTCTGCAGTGTCTTTTAAAAAAGCAAACACACATTAAATGGAGGTGTGTCAAATGTGTATGCCAAGGACCTGATCCTCTACCCAGTGAAGTTTAAGGGATTTGTGCCTCTGACGTGAATGGTTGAAGGATTTGATCCCTATGTGCCTCACTATTAATACAGTATCTTGAGCCTGAATCTTGAAGTCTTTATTTGTACTCAAGCAAAATTTTCATTGACATCTATGCAGATGATCAGCATAATTAAGGACTTCAGGATTTAGTTTTTATTTTTATACAATTACTGTACTCTGCCACCATCATTTTTCCTTTTCTAACATGCACCTGACTACAAGACATGAAATTCCTCATCTGCTAAGTAGAGCCTAACAGATTGTACTGTGTGTATTTGCCTGATGCGGCATGATTTTGAAATGTAGATTCTTTATTTGATCATTGAAACACCACAACTGTCACGTGGTGCAGACACCTTTTGTTTTTACAAGGCTAATTTATTACAGGGAGAGTTTTAAAAAGGCTTTGTGTGTGTTTAGATTATTTTCTAGCTTTCTATAGAAATGGCCAGATTTTTGGATGGTGTAAATCAGCAGAGCTCCATTGACTTCAAAGTTTAAAAAATTAGCATTGTGTGCAAAATCCAAGCATATATGAGGTTTAAATGGCTCCCTTATGCAGAGGATATTTATGCCACTAACAGACACAGGATACACATCTTGATATCCATGGTTTGGTTGACACTCGGTTGTTGTACTGGTATAATTATGTCAGTTATGGGTGTAATTTTTTTTGAATCCCAATAGGTATACTGGTACAATCTCTTCCCTTACGGGGATAAGTTATAGCGGTCTAAGAAGGTTTATAGTAGTATAACTGTGTCCACTAACTATGCAGGTATCGTTACAGTGGTATAACTTTTGTGTTTTGACATTATAAGCTAGGATTGGGATTCCCTTGGAGAGGACACACACTCACACTAGCTTGATAAGAGCTAGAAGGAGTATAAAATAGCAGTGTGGCTGCAGTAGCACAAGTAGCTGCAGCAAAGGCACAGCTCAGCCATGTCAAGTGCATTCCATCCGTTTCCGGTGTGTCTGTATTCAGCATGGATCACCCATGTCTCCATTACTGCTACCAAGGCTACCCTGCTATCTATACTTGCACTAGGCTGATGAGAGCTAGCACAAGTATGTGTACACACTGCTAGCTTGTAGCAAGTCCCCTTCTCTTTGGCTGCACTACTGACATGCTAGCATCACAGTACTCTTTCAACTGTGTTTTAAATGGTTCAATGCCACTAAGGGAGTCCAACTGTGATTCCCTCCCTGAGGCTAAGGAATAAGTCCCACTACTCAGTAGCAATGCAGATGCTATAATAGCGCTCAACATCATACAAACTTGCAGATTAGATGACATTAGAGTGTTCATTTCCAGTTATAGGAGCCACTGGGAATTATAGGAACAAGTTATACGAAGTACATTATTGATCCCAACTTTGTGCCTAATACATAGTAAGTGCCATAACTGAAGTTAAAACTTCCAAAATAGAAGGTAAGTTTGAGACCAGGATTGGGCAGACCACTTTGGGAAAAACCAGAACTCCAACAAACCTTCCTTCATTATTTTGAAATGAGCTCAATCCAATTTTTTTCTATGGTTTGGAAATATAATTGATAGCACACTTTGTACCTCTATAGTGTCTCCAATAGAGAATTTCAGAGCACTTTGCAAACATTCATGAACTACACCACACATCTGCCTTGCGAGGCAGGTAAATATTGTTATCCCACTTAAAAAAAAAAGTGAGACAGAAGGAGAAACTGAAGTATGGTGAAATCTAGTGACTTGCCTAAAGTAACATAGAAAATCTGTCAAAAGTCAGGAAAAACAACCCAAATCTCTTGACACAGGCTAGTGTGTTAGCCACAGGACCATCCTTCTCACTTGTCATATTAGGTTGCAGTTCTTTTCCAATTGGCATCATAGATAGATTTGTCAAAATACCAGGAGCAAATGTTTTGAACTGAATTTTTTGGTTTTTCTTGCTTCAGTGAAACACCATAAGTGTTTTGTTCAGGTCAAACAAATCACCATTTTCAAAACAAAACATTGATACAAACACTTTGGACTTCTTTATATGGCCCAAACTATTCACCTCATTCAAAATTCACAAACAGTTTCAGTTGCCCCAAAACTGAATTTTTGGTGAATTCCCTAATTGCCAAAAACATTTCACCCAGTTCTACTCAAAAGCTAGATTTTGGTTTCTTTTTGTCTAGTACAAAACAATAATTTGTGAATGGTTGGTTTGGCAACACTGTTAAAGGAGCAAGGTGCCTCTCCTACTGACACCCTTGTGCAAAGCCTGGACACAGCTGTCCCTACTCTACACCAGCCAGCAGAGCAGACCTTCCATAGAGTAGAGAGTCCGGCAGCAAGAATCCAGGCTCCCTGCTTTCTTGGAGTCATTGCCAAATGATATTATTTCCTTTATAACATTTTCAGAAGCCTTATTTTATGTCAGATAGATCAACTGCCTCCTGCAGACTGAATGTCCCATATTTTCCATTACACGAGTTAAATTCTCTGTGCAGAGAATCACCAGAAGATTTATGCACTGAAGTCCTTTAAGACTTGACTCAGAAAGAGCCTCCAGGTGGTTAGGCACCTGCACAGAAAGAATTGAGCAGATTGCATGACTGGAGCCTAAATCCTTAACTTAAGGCTTAAGTAGTATGTAGGACAACTATTGACCCCTGCCTACAGGGGGGTGAATTTCACCAAATATAATCAACATGTGATCAGATAGCCAACCCCAAGCATTCAAAAATCATGAATCAAAGCACAAAAAAAAAATCATGATTAGCTTAAAAGTGACAGCTGAGATTCACCTAATGCCTGGACTCCAGAAGCTAAGGTTTTCTGGAAAGAACCAAATTCTGCAAGACTCTTGATAAAACCATGAGAGTTGGCAACCTTACATTACATACAGATTTCCAGCGATACAGTAAGAAGGGTGAGTTCTTAATCAGACTTATTACCATATAAACTATTCCCCCTGAAAATTAAAAATTATTCCCTACAACATATATGGCACATACCTGCACCCATGGTTGCTGTTAATTAGTGTATTTATCATTGTGTATACAAACTCCGTAAGCAGCCCAGTGCAGATCTTTGGGAAAACAGGGCACCATGATAGCACTGTTGGCTGATTGTCTGTGGGATAGTTTTAGACAACTGTTTCAATCACGGATGTTAAATACTGCTTCAAAGCATAATGATATCCAACTGTGAGATAGCTGAGTCAGGTGTTTAGTAAAGTGCAGAGCACCAAATGCCAACACTAATTACTGCACAGTTGCACTAAGATTAGTGTTGTATCTGGATATTTAAAAGTGTTTGTAAGAAGCCACTGGATGACTAAAGGAGTTGGACAAAGCAAGATAAGCTACAGCTAAAAGGACATTATATAGAGTCCAACTTGAAATACATCAAGCAATAGAGGCTGAGGGGTAAGGGGTATTTTGTAGGATTTGCTTCACCATTTTTAGGGATCAGCACTGAGATCACCTGGAGCTCTGATTAAATGCTGAGAAGTTTCATCACTCCCAGGTGTTTTATTGCCACCTGTCAACAGTTGATTATTTCATGCTTGTTTACCCAGTCTAATGCATGGATGAATTAACTCCCTGCTATCTCTGTGAGATGTTAAATATGTTCAAACAGCTCCTACAGCATCTTAACCTGGGATCCAGATCCATATCTCAACTTCACAGCTAGCTCAAGATGCAACTCTGTCAGAGGGCCCCTGAAATGAGAGGCTCTTAATTACAATATTGTCAACCAGAGCCAAATATTCAAGGGTGGAGCAGTGGCTTTGCCTGCCAAATGCATCCACACTCAGTGACAGAACATGTGACACTGTCCTCAGCTTACCCATAGAATCATGGAATATCAGGGTTGGAAGGGACCTCAGGAGGTCATCTAGTCTAACCCCCTGATCAAAGTAGGACCAGCACCAACTAAATCATCCCAGCCAGGGCTTTGGCAAGCCTGAGTTTAAAAACCTCTAAGGAAGGAGATTCCACCACATCCCTAGGTAACCCAAGAAGTAGTTAAGATCGTTTCATGACCTGAGAGGAAAGCCCAGCCTGTAGGAGCTGCCTGAGGCATCAAGCCTGGGAACAGGTACTTGAAGGGTGGAGCTGGCAGCAGTGCCTCAGGAGGATGAAGATGAGGAAAGGATCCTGGGAAGGGGTTGAATTTCTTTTAAAGTGCAGAGGAGAGGACTGGGGTTGGAGCGCTCTCCTTCTCTTCTCCAGCCTTGGATGCAGGGAAGGAGTTTGTCTGCATGGCCATGCTGCTTGGCCTCCTGGCCTCCTCAAGGAAACATGGGAGGAGGGCTATGGGACAGGCAGATAAGGGCCTCAAGCTGACTCATACAAGAGCTCTCTACTTTGATGTTCCTTTTCCCTGTCCAGATGTCTTAGAGCTGACACCATGGCTGTATCTGCCAACACATCAGGCCCACATACAGCTGCAGCAAGGTCAGGAGAAAGTAAAGTGACCTTCTCACTGCCTTTACACCACCTCCTGACGTGCACTCTGGGTTAGCTTTTGACAAAGAGCTCAGGCCCCATTTAGACAATGTAATGTGACCCCAGTTCAAGAGAGAAGTTAAGCATATGCTTAATTGCCATGTGTGTCATAATAGAATTTGTTGGGTGCTGAACATTTTTGAAAATATGCCTACATTGGTGGGTGCTGGGAACTTGAAAATCTGCTGTTGAGCTCTTTTGAGCATATGGCCCTGTGTGGTGCTTGGCTATATCAAGACTATGGACTATTGTGTTTGAGGTTCAGTGCAGAATTATTGTTGTTACTGCTACTACTACAATGGAAAGGATACTTCTTGTATTATACATTTTGGATAAATTTGCCTCTATTGGACATGAATTATTGTAACCAAGATGGACCAAAAGTATCAATCATTCTCCATGTGGGATGAAACTTGCTGTTTTTTTCCTTCTAAGCCATGAACAACATAGTGTTTGTTTCAATCTGATTAACTATTGAAATGTTAATCTTGCTCAACAAGCGTTTTGCAAAGTGCATGTGATGATATGCTGGACATCAGTCAAGTCATGATATATACACACTAAACCTAAAACTTTCTAGTTTCTTTCACTCTCACGGCCTCCTTGAATCACCTTCCTCATCAACAATATTAGAAGCTAGCCATGAAGGAACACAAAGCAGGAAATGTGCTACATTAAAGTATCCCAGCATTAAAAACAAGGTTCAGCATCACTGCTCCTTCCCACACAGCACTATCCCATTAGTAATACTTTCATTTGATTAGACTGATCCGCTGGCCCCTATTTCCTATTACTTAACCCCCAAACCATTATGTCCTATCGAAAACAATTGGTAATGACAGTTTCAAGTTTAATATTTAATACAGTGGTTAAATGCACTTGTACTATTTGTGGATATGGTTTCCATCGACTAATAAGAGAAGTGGGTTGAAATGCATTTTGGCAACTGTTATGCTATCTGAAAGCTAAGCACCATGTTAGTCATAATAGCCTTAAACACCTTCAGAAAAATGCCCCCTAGAGCCAATTTGATATTACATTGATTTGTTTACTTATTGCAGGTCCCTCTTTTTAATAGCTTTGGAAAATACTGTAAGTCAGATGGAGTAAGAGACAAATACGTCCTTAAAGGTCAGCCCAGCATATGAAAGAAATCCTTTCCCATGATATTTTTGTATAAATGTTCTTGCGCAGAGGGGAAACTTTCAAACCTATCGCTTTCCTTCCGGTGTGGCAATGGAAAAGGAGGCTCGCGGAAGCAGCACTGAAGTGAGTGTGCTGAGTGTGACCAGAAAATGGAGTTATGCCCCTCCTGGGCTCACCATCAGGAAGAATTTTGGGCCAAGTTATCTGCTCAGGTAAGTTACTGGACCACAAGTGTCTTCAACAGTTTTGCTTATTTACACTAGCCGAGAATTTGATCCTCTGTTTTTAAACTGATCACGCTCCTCCCCATATAGTGCTAGTTTTCCAGGTGTTTTTTCCATTAACATTCCCAGTTCTGGATGATTATTACTTGGCTTATGTTGGCACCTCACTGTTGCTGGGTATTGGACATGCTTGTTATCAGAGACAGCTCAAAGAGTGGGAGGGGAAATGAAGGCAGAGAGAAGTGACTTGTCCAGGGGCACACAGCAGGTGAGTGGCAGAGCAGGGAAAAGAACCCAGGTCAACTCTGACTCCCAGTCCAGTGCCCTGGATCTCTAGAAATCTGCCTCTCCTAAATATAGATATGGTACATCTTCCACCTATGAGAGAGAACATAAGAGCCTGCTCCTGCAATCCTTTGCTCATGTGAATAATGCTTGTTCACATTAATGGGCTTACTTGTTAGTAAGGACTACTTGAATGAGTCAAGTTGTTCAAGACTAATTCCTAAATATTAGGCTGAATAAGAAATGCACTGCAAGTGCCTGATACCATGAAGTGCAGAATGCCCTTTACTTCCATTGAAGTCTGTATGACACACAGCATCAGGCCTTGAATTCTTCTGCACAACACCATTATCTTCAGGCCCCCAATATTGCAAACCTTAGTCACACTGAAATGAATAGGATTATATGAATAAGGCCCTGGATGTGTGCAGTCATGCACATGAGTGGCTGCTAACTCCATCATCACACTTCAGCTGAACCTCTCACCAATAGGAAACAATTCACTACTTTAAATACAACTGTCTCTTATGTACCCCTTTGCTGTCAAACTCTAGAATGAACGTCCTAAAACAGCTGGTGAACTGAGGGCATCTTCCAGAATCCCAGGTTTAGGAGGGGGAAGAGCTTTTATAACAGGGCAACCTCTGAAGTCATACATAGTAGCGGCAAAGTCAATTTACCAAAAAGGGAAAATAGATTGTTGGGTGGATCCAATGTCCAAAATGGACTCAGCCTTGTTTTGAACTTATTTATTTAGAGGCACAGCTGAGAAGCACAACTTACATGTTTCCTTTTATAAATGCCAGCATATAAACCCGAATTTAGGACTTGAGAAGTGTCACTGGAAATAGAAGGGCTCTAATTTTAGCTAGAGAATAGGTGTAACATGGACATTGATAGGGAAAACGTCCACCAATCTGCCACAAACCTATCCTGTGGGGGGACCTGTAGGAGAGAGGGGTTAGTTCTCCTCCATACTACTTCAGGGCCTGATTTACACCAGTCACTTACACCACTGTGAAGTGGAAGTAAAATCCTACAAAATCAGCATTCTCCACTCACCAGTGGTAGTATTTGATAGTGGTTTTGCATAGGTATTTGACAATGGAGAATCAATCTTTGCTACCTCTCCAGAAATTACCAGGCAGGAAAAAAAGAGAACTTAAATAATTTCTTACTGTTAACCTAAACTTGCATGTTTAAGGTGGTTTAATCCTAAAATTAGTGCTTTAATATAAGGCCAGACTGTGCTACTCCTCCATGGAAGGGAAGGAAATGGTGTGAGACACCTTCCCCAATAAGTGTACTCTTGTATTCAGAGACAAGCCATCCCTGAGCAATGTGGCAAAGCAGGACTGCTCTTTGCAAATGCTCTTAGGTGCTGGCCACTCCGAATAGGCAGGTTTATGGAACCATTCTGCCTCCTCCCACGTTGACTTTGCACTGGGACCAAGAGGTAGCACCAGGCACCTTTCCTCATATGTGATGCAGAGCTTCAGAAGGCCAAGTGCAATTCCTCACTACTCCCAAAAGCAGGGCATAACTAAGAGACACAACAAAACCCACAGGTAAATCAATGCTATGACAGAGATCCAGTCAGGAATTAAAATATTTAGTAAGTATAAATTTTGAAATCCTCCATTTTAGACCTCTTACCTATTCACAAAGGGTGAAATTCAGCCCGTGCACCAGTTAAACCCAGTTTAAGCCCCCAAAATAGGTTTTAAGTGGGACATAAGTGGTGCAGAGGCCTTTATGCTGACCCTTAGCACAGGGGTTAATTTCACCCCAAGAGCTTTTCCAAGAGATAAGGAAACGAACTTTAATGTTCAAAGTGGTTGAGGAAACCAAGAAACAGCAAAAGAATCTGCCTGCTTTCAAAGCATTGTATCTCACCTCTGCACTCAATAGAGAGATGTGTTGTGTTGACGTACTGTAGATTATATCTTAGCCAAATGGTAAAGTTAAAAGGAAACAAGATCCTTTGACACCATTTTAGACAAACTATAATATGCACTATCATTAAATGAAGTTTACAGAAGGGTTCTATTTACATGTCTGCAGAAAATAGCACAGGGCACAGGATGCTGATTGCAGTGTAAATGTTAACTGTGGGACTGGACAGCATTTGTTGGAGGTTTGGAAAATCTAGTGCAAACAAAACAAAGAGCAGAAGATGGTCTTATTATCCAAGCATCCAGGCTGTATATTGACTTTTCCTGGAAACAGATAGCCTTCATTATTCAAAAATTCACCAGTGCTGTGGAAATGAACAGCCCGTCAGCAATTTCAGAATTAACTTTATATTTTCAGGAGTTCATAATATGGCTGTAAAAATTTACCTCACACTGAAACATAACATACCACTGACCTATGGGTAGGGTAGCCCACGATATATGTTGGCTTCTCCCAGCACGGATCCTTGCAAATGCTTTTGGCATTGGTAGAGTGAGCCAGAAGAAGAAGTTGTAGTGGTGGACCAAGACTGCAACCTTAAATCCACTTTGGTACCTTGGGGAGCCATGGCTGGCCACCATCCTCAGGGTGAATCCCCACCCCATATCCTGAGCATAGTTAGCTAAGTTGGTGCAAGCTGAAAGTAATTCACATCTCATGTCCATTGTGGGGGAATTTGTAGGGGAAGATATCAAATCCATATAGCCAATTTTCTAAAGAACATCCTTATTTTTGGCGGGGTGGGTGTCCAGCACTTCATTTTATTGTTTCTAATTTTAATGCTGTTCTTCCTCTTGTAAGATCTTTCACCAACACTAAACTGAGGTAAGGTACCCAGTAGATATATATGGAGACTAAACTTTGTTGAATTACCGAACAGATATAGCATGGACAGTGTTTCTTCCAGCTTCCCCACACCATCCTAGAAATTTGCACCCATGCTGCCCAGGAAGATCATGGATGAGATGAAAATAGAGTTCAGTCCATTTGAAGTTTGGAAGCTCTGGTGAGATTGCCAATCAACGTACCATATGCAGCTAGGCTGAGACCATGAACTCCTTTTACATACACACCTCTACCTCGATATAACGTGACCTGATATAACATGAATTCAGATATACACGGTAAAGCAGTGCTCCAGGGGGATGGGGCAGCACACTCAGGTGGATCAAAGCAAGTTCGATATAACGTGGTTTGACCTATAATGCGGTAAGATTTTTTAGCTCCCGAGGACAATGTTATATCGAGGTAGAGGTGTATTACCAAGTAACCCTAAAAAGGTAGGGACTTCAGTTTACTACTGACCTGGATTGAATTTCAATCAGTGCCTTAAAAATGGCTCTATTTAGCCATTACAAGAACTGAGGATTTGGCCCTGTGTTTACAAAATGGAAAATTTGCAGGCTTTGAATCACTGGAGTTTTCTAGAAACCCTAACACTAGCTCCAAGTGCCCTACCCATAGGAATCCTAACCCTAGGGCATGAAGCTCTACCCATAAGGACCCTAGCGCTAGTTCTAAGTGTCCAACCAATAGGAACCCTAACCCTTGGTCCAAGTACCCTACCCTAAGGAACCCTAACCCTAGGGCGGTTAGCCATACATATAGGAACCCTAACCCTAGCTCCAAGTGCCCTACCCATAGGAACCCTAACACTAGCTCCAAGAGCCATACCCTTAAGAACCCTAACCCTAGGGTGGAAAGCCCTAGCCATAGGAACCCTGACTCAAGCTCCAAGTGCCCTCCTCATAGGAATCCTAAAACTAGGATCGTGTGCACTGACCATAGAAACCCTAACCCTAACTCGAAGAACCCTACCCTTAGAAACCCTAACCCTAAGGTGGGAAGCCCAAAGCATAGGAACCCTAGCCCTAGCTCCAAGTGCCGTACCCTTAGAAACTGTAACCCTAGGGCGGGAAGCCCTACCCAGACGTACCATAACCCTATCTCCAAATGCCCTACCTATAGGAATCCTAACCATAGGAAGGGGCGCCCTACCCATAGGAACCTTAACTGTAGCTCCAAGAACCCTACCCTTAGGAACCCTAACCCTAGATCCAAATGCCCTACCCTTACGAACACTAACACTAGGGCAAGAAGCCCTACCCATAGGAACCCTAATCCTAGCTCCAAGTGCCCTATCCATAGGAACCGTAACCCTACAGTGGAGAGCCCTACCCAAAGGAACCCTAAATCGAGGGCGCGACAACCTACCCTTAGAAACCCTAACCCAAGCTCCAAGTGCCCTATCCTTACTAATCCTAACACTAGGACGGGAAGCTCTAACCCTTAGGAACTCTAACTCTTGCTCCAAGTGCCCTACCCATAGGAATCCTAACCCTAGGGCGGGAAGCCCTACCCAGATGATCCATAACTCTAGTTCCATGTGCCCTATCCATAGGAACCCTAACCCTAGCTCCAAATGCCCTACCCATAGGAACCCTAACCCTAGTTCAATGTGCCCTACCCATAGGAACCCTAATCCTAGCTCCAAATGCCCTACCCATAGGAACCCTAATCCTAAGGTGGAGCTCCCTTCCCATAGGAATCCTAATCGTAGCTCCAAGTGCCCTACCCTTAGGAAACCCTAAACCTAGGGCGGGAATGCATACCCACAGGATATCTAACCCTATTTCCAGGTGCCCTACCATTAAGAACCCTAACCTCGGGTGGGAAGCCTACCCATAGGAACCCTAACCCTACCTCCAAGTCCCCTATGCTTAGAAACCCTAACCCTAGGGCGGGAAGCCCTACCCATTGGAACCCTAACCCTAGCTCCAATTGCCCTACTCATAGGAACCTTAAGTCTAGCGCGAGGGGGCCATACTCATAGGAACCCTAACCCTAGGGCAAGGCGCCCTAACCTTAGGAACCCTAACCCTAGCTCCAAGTGTCCTATCCTAAGGGACCCTAACCCTAGCTCCAAGAGCCCTAACCATAGGAGCCCTAACCCTGGCTCCAAGTGCCGTACCCTTAGGAACTCTAACCCTAGGGAGGGAAACCCTACCCATAGGAACCCTAAACCTAGATCCAAGTGCCGTACCCTTAGGAACTCTAACCCTAGCTCCAAGTGCCCTACCCTTAGGAACTATAACCCTAGGGTAGGAAGCCCTACCCATTCGAACCCTAACCCTAACTACAAGTGCCCTATCCTTAGCAATCCTAAACCTAGGGCTGGAAGCTCTAACCATAGGAAGCCTAAGACTAGCTCCAAGAGCTCTATTGATAGGAACCCTAACCCTACCTGCAAGTGACCTACCTTTAGGAACCCTAACCCTAGGGAAAGAAGCTTTACCAGTAGGAACCGTTATCCTAGCTTTCTGTGTCCTACACATAGGAACCCTAACCCTATCTCCAAATGCCCTACCCATAGGAACCCGAACCCAAGGGCAGGGAGCCCTACCCACAGAAATCCAAACCCTAGCTCCAAGTGTCCTACCCTTAGGAACCCTAACCCTAGGGCGGGGCACGCTACCCTTAGGAACCCTAACCCTAGGGCGGGACGACCTAACAATAGGAACCCTAACACTAACTCAAAGTGCCCTACCCTAAGGAACTCTAGCCATATGGTGGAATGCTCTAAACATAGGAACTTTAACGCTTGCTCTAAGTGCCCTACCCTTAAGAACCCTAACCTAGGGTGGGAAGCCCTACCCATAGAAACCCTAACCGTAGCTCCAAGGGCCCTACCCTTAGGAACTCTAACCCTAGGACGGGAAGCCCTACAAATAGGAACCCTAACGCTAGCTCCAAGTTCCCTACCCATAGAAATCCTAACCCTAGGGCAGGGTGCCCCACTCATAGGAACCCTAAATCGACCTTCAAGTCCCCTATGCTTAGGAACTCTAACCCTAGGATGGGAAGCCATACAGATAGGAACTCTAACCCTAGCTCTAAGTTCCCTACCCATAGGAACCCTAACCCTAGCTCCAAGTGTCATACCCTTAGGAACTCTAACCCTAGGACGGGAAGCCATACACATAGGAACTCTAACCCTAGCTCCAAGTTCCCTACCTATAGAAACCCTAACCCTAGCTCCAAGTGCCCGACCCTTGGGAAACCTAACCGTAACCCTACCCAAAGGAACTCTAAACCTAGGGCAGGGCATCTTATCCATAGGAACCCTAACACAAGCTGCACGTGACTTATTCATAGGAACCCTAACCCTAGCTCCAAGCGCCCTAACCTTAGGGACCCTAACCCTAGGGCAGAGATCCCTACCCATAGGAACCCTAACCCTAGCACCTAGTGTCCTACCCTTAAGAAGCCTAACCATAGGGCGGGAAGCTCTACCCATAGTAACCCAGAACCTAAGGTGGGGTGCCCTACCCTTAGAAACCCTAATCATAGCTCTAAGTGCCCTACCCTTAGGAACTCTAACCCTAGAGCTGGAAGCTCTACCCATAGGAACCCTAACCCAAGTTCCAAGTGCCCTATTCATAGAAACCCTAAACCTACGATGGGGCACCCTGCCCATAGGAACCCTAACCCTAGCTTCAAGTGCCCTCCCCTTAGAAAAACTAACCCTAGGGCGGGAAGCCCTACCCAGATGAACCTTAACCCTAATTACATGTGCTCTACCCATAGGAACCCAAACCCTAGAGTGGAGCTCCATACCCATAAGAACCTTCACCCTAGCACCAAGTGCCCTACCCTTAGGAACCATAATCAAAGGATGGGAAGCTCTACCCATAGGAACCCTGAACCTAGGGTGCGGCGCCGTACCCTCAGAAACCCTAACCCTAGCTTTAAGTGCCCTACCCTTTGGAAACCTACTCCTAGGACGGGAAGCTCTACCCATAGAAACCCTAATGCTAGCTCCAAGTGCCGTACACATAGGAACCCTCACCCCTAGCTCCAAGTGCTGTACTCTTAGGAACCCTCACCCTAGGGCGAGGCGCCCTACCCATAGAAACCCTAACCCTAACTCCAAGTGCATTACACTTAAGATCCCTAACCTGGGGTGGGATGTCCTACCCATAGAAACCCTAACCCTAGCTTGAAGTGCCCTACCCTTAGGAAAAGAAACCCTAGGGCGGGAAGCCCTACTCATAGGAACCTTAGCAGTAGCTCCAAGTTCCCTACCCATAGGAACCCTAACCCTAGGGCAAGATGCCCCACTCATAAGAACCTTAATCCTAGCTCCAAGGGCCCTACACATAGGAATACTAACCCTAGTGCGCGGTGCCGTAATCATAGGAACCCTAACCCTAAGGCAGGGTTCCCTACCGTTAGGAAGTCTAACCTTAGCTCCAAGTGTCCTACCCTTAGGAACCCTAACCCTAGCACAGAAAGTCCTACCCATAGAAACCTTAACCCTAGCTCCAAGTGCCATACCCTTAGGAACCCTAACTCTATGGTGGGAAGCACTACACATAGAAACCCTAACTCAAGCTCCAAGTGCCCTACCTATAGGAATCCTAACCCTAGGATGGGGTGCTCTACCCATGGAAACCCTAACCCTAGCTCCAAGTCCCCTACCCTTAGGAACCCTAACCGTAGGATTGGAAGCCCTACCCATAAGAACCCTAAAACTAGCTCCAAGTGCCTTACTCTTAGGAACCCTAACCCTAGGGCAGGATGCGCTACCCATATGAACCCTAACCTTAGTTCTATGTGCCCTACCCATAGGAACCCTAACCCTAGCTCCAAGTACCCTATCCTTAGGAAACCTCACTCTAGGGTGGGAAGCCCTACACATCCGAAACCAAATTCTAGCTACAAGTGCCCTACCATAGGAATCTTAACCCTAGGAAGGTGCACCCTATCCATAGGAACCCTAACCCTAGCTCCAATTGCCCTACCCTTAGGAACCCAAACCCTAGGGCTGGAAGCCCTATCAATAAGAACCCTAACCCTAGCTCCAAGTTCCCTACTCATAGGAACCCTAACCCTAGGTCGTGGTGCCCCACTCATAGGAACCCTAAGCCTAGCTCCAAGTGCCCTACCCTTAGCAACCCTTTCTCTAGGGCTGGAAGCTGTACCCATAGGAAATCTAACCCAAGCTCCAAGTGCCCTAGCCATAGGAATCCTAACCCTAGGAAGTGGCGCCCTATCCATAGGAATCCTAATCCTAGCTTCAAGTGCCCGACCCATAGGATCTCTAACCCTAGATCCAAGTGCCCTACCCTTAGGAATCCTAACCCTAGGGTGGGGAGCCCTACCCATAGGAACCCTAACCCTAGCCCCAAGTGCCCTACCCATAGTAACCCTACCCTAGCTCCAAGTACCCTACCCTTACTAACCCTAACCCTTGGGCGAGAAGCCTTACCCGTAGGAACTCTAAGTCTAGTTCCAAGTGCCCTACCCATAGGAACCCTAACCCTAGCTCCAAGTGCCCTAGCCATAGGAACCCTAACCCTAGGGCAAGGTGCCATACCCTTAGAAACCCTAACCATAGCTTCAGGTGCCCTACCCTTAGGAACTCTAACCCTAGCTCTAAGTGCCCTACCTATAGGAACGCTTATCCTAGATGCAAGTGCCTACCCTTAGGAACCAGATCCCAAGGGCGGGAAGGCCTACACATAGGAACCCTAAACCTAGTTCCAAGTGTCCAACCCATAGGAACCCTAACCCCTAGCTCCAAGTGCCCTACCCTTAAGATCCCTAGCCCTAAGGCAGCTGGTCCTACTCATAGAAATGTAACCCTAGATTCAAGTTCCCTATCCATAGGAAACTTAACCCTAGCTCCAAGTGCCCTACCCTTAGGAAACCTCACTCTAGCGTGGGAAGCCCTACACATCTGAAACCAAATTCTAGCTACAAGTGCCCTACTCATAGGAATCTTAAAAGACGGTTACTCACCTTTGTAACTGTTGTTCTTCGAGATGTGTTGCTCATATCCATTCCAGTTAGGTGTACGCGCCGCGCGTGCACATTCGTCGGAAAACTTTTACCCTAGCAACTCAGTGGGCCGGCAGGTCGCCCCCTAGAGTGGCGCCACCATGGCGCTCCATATATACTCCTGCCGGCCCACCCGCTCCTCAGTTCCTTCTTGCCGGCTACTCCGACAGTGGGGAAGAAGGGCGGGTGCGGAATGGATATGAGCAACACATCTCGAAGAACAACAGTTACAAAGGTGAGTAACCGTCTTTTCTTCTTCGAGTGATTGCTCATATCCATTCCAGTTAGGTGAATCCCAAGCCTTACAAAGGCGGTGGGGTCGGAGTGAAATGTGGCAGAATAAAACTGCTGAGCCAGAGGCTACAGCCTCTCTTGACTGCTGAACCAGGGCATACTGCGAAGCAAAGGTATGGACCGAGGACCAATGGAGCTTCGCGACAGATCTCGTGGGTAGAAACACGAGCCAGCAAGGCGGCAGATGAAGCCTGAGCCCTGGCAGAATGCACGGTGATGTGGCTTGGGGAAATATGAGCCAAATCATAACAAGTGGGGATGTCCGCCATCACCCCAGATGAGATCCTCTGAGAGGAAAACAAGCAAGCCCTCTCTTTGGCCCGCTACCGGGGCAGAGCTGGGGCACCTTAGGAAATGATTCTGTCAGCACAACATAATGCGAGCACTCCACAGATGTTCAAGGAGTGCAACGGTTATGCCCATTGCGTTGAGCTGTGGGTAACATGAAAGGCCAAAACACCTTAGGGAGGAAAGCCGGGTGCGGTCATAACTGCACCTTGCCTTTGCGGAACCTTCGTAAGAGCTCTGATCTCAGAGACCCGTCTGGCCAAGACTAGGTTGAGGTCCCAGGGCGGGGCTGGGCGGCGCACCCGAGGGTGCAAGCGCTCCAAGCCCTTGAGGGACCTCGAACCCATATAGCGTGGGACACTGAACGTCCATCTTAGCCTGCTGGAAGGTAGGGATGGCTGCTGAGAGTATCCTCAGCGATGATACCGCCAGATCCTGCCGCTGAAGGCCAGAGGCAGGCCAAATAGAGGGATCGAGACCTCAGCAGGAGCAAGATCGAGCGTACTGCAGCTATAAAGGAAACGCTTCCACCTGGCCCGGTACGTTGACCAGGTGGAAGGCTGTCTGTCACCCCGACTCAGGTACGCAGGAGCCACCGTGAGGCGAAGAGGCTGCAGGTCCGAGTGACGAAGCCTGTCATTGCCCTGAGTGATGAGGTCTGGGCTGACAGGCCGAGCAACGTGGTATGTCAGTGCTGCCTGGACCACTCTGGAGTGATCATGATGATGCGCGCTCTGCCCCTGCGGAGTTTAAGCAGGACCTAACGAACCAGTGGGAACAGTGGGAAGGCATAATGCAGTTGGCCGTTCCACGGCATCAGGAATGCGTCCAAGATCGATTCCGAGGAGAGACCTTGGAAGGAGCAGAACACCTGGCATTTCCTGCTCTCGCGGTGAGCGAACAGGTCTGTGTGAGGAACCATCTCCACTTCCGGAAAGCGGGACGCCTCACATGGGGCAGAGTGATGACTCGTAAGACAGGAAAGACCTGCTGAGTCAAAGAGTTAAGACGTTCCGAACGCCTGGGAGAAAGGACGTCACCAGCTCCATCGAGTGGGCCATGCAAAAGACCCGGAAATGGATGGCCTCCTGACAAAAAAGGGGGGAGGACTATGTCCCCCCTGAATGCTTATGAAGCACCTGGCCATTGTGTTGGCTGTAAACACCGAGATACAACGGCCTCGCAGCTGCCGCTGGAACCCCTGGCATGCCAGGCGGACTACTCTCATTTTTGGGGCATTACTGAGGAATGCCAGCTCCCTAGAAGACCGAAGGCCTTAAGCTCGGAGGTGACCATGAGCACTCGAGCAGAGAGATGATGCGTCCGCCGTCAGGGGCAGTGAGGGCTGGGGCGGATGAAACCGCATCCCTGTCCACACCAAGGAGGGAGTTAGCCACCACTCTAGGGAGCCTAAGGCGTTCTAGGGAACGGTGACTACCATGACCATTGGCTCCCTGTCCAAGCAGTACGCCGAGGTGGGCCGGACTTGGAGAGGACGGAGGCGGAGCTTGGCGTGTTTGGTTACAAACTTGCGGGCAACCATGGACCCAGGAGACTGAGACAAGAACGAGCTGAGGTCGTTGGGAAGCCTTCAGACCTCAGATGATTGTTGCCATCGCCTAAAACCGCAGTTGTGATAAGCAGGCTCCGGCTAGGTAGGAGACCAGGATAGCCCCTAGGAAGCCCAACCTCTGCGTGGGAACCAGAGTGGATTGCTCTATAGTAATCATCAGGCCTTGATCTGTGAATAAGACCGTGGCGATGCCCACGCGCTGAGTGGTTTGTGTCTCAGAGTCTCCGTGGATAAGCGAATCGTCCCAATACGGAAAAACGCATATCCGACATAGCTATGGTAGGCGGCGACTATGGCCGTAAACCGGGAGTATTCACCGCTGGCTATAAAGCGGAGGCATCTCCCGTGCGGAGGGAAGATGGCATTGCGAAAGTACGCGTCCTTCCTATCCAGGGCGGCATAGTAGCCCCCAGGAGGCAAGGATGGAATAATGGTTCCCAGGGATACCATGCAGAACTTCAACCTTATCCCAAACCGGTTGAGTCCATGCAGACCCAGGGAGGTCTGAGACCTGTGTTCGAGTGGGGGACTAGGGCATAACGGGAGTAAAATCCCTAGCCCCTTTCGTCCGCTGAAGGGGGACAGGGCTGGAGCAATTTAAAGGTGGTACCTATGCTCCATCGTGCGCAGGGCCCAGCGATCTAAAAGTAACTGGGGCCATGCCATGAGAAAGCGGGATCGGGATCCCGTCCTGCGACTGGTACACCGCCCTCCGGCGAACCTTGGAAGGTCCATCTTTGGTCCCAGTGGTAATTGCGAGGGACCTTGACTTTGGCTTTTTAGGGGGCCTGACGTTTGTCTGCGACCACCTTGGCCTTGCCGTTTTCCAGAGTTCTGCCTCTGGCTAGGCACAGAGTATGGCGGCTGGGGCCATAAAGGCCTGCGTTTGGTCACTGGCGTATACATGCTGAGACGCATTAGGACCCTATTGTCCAGCAGGCTTCGCAGTCTGGGGCTGTCTCTGCCGCGAAGATGCCTTTACCAACAAAGGGTAAATTCTTTCCCCCGTCCTCCAAGACGGCAGCGAACTCCAGGTGGGAGGTTTGAGGGAGAAACTCCTTCACCCAGGTGCTATAATTATCGCAGCTAAGCAAGGCTTGTTGCTTTGCTACCCAGAGCTGCAGGGCCCCTGCAGAGTACACCTTGCATTCGCCAAGGCTCTTTCTGCGTCGGGGCTGGCGCCCGCTGGCCATCATATCAGGATCGTGGTCCTGAGCATAAAATCTGCGCATATGGGATGACACGGATGCGCGTCCGGACGGCCATGGAGGTACTAAAAGAAGGCACGGGCCGAGTCTCTGACTCACTCGGACCTTGCCCAACTCGGCACCGGGGACCGGCATCGGGAGGCGTATCGGTACCTGGAACGAGATCCAGACCCGCAACCAGAACGGTGTCGGGAGGTCGACCGAGATCTCGAGGCTCGGAGAAGAGCCACAGGAGTCAAGGTACCTGCCCCGGTGCCAGATGTCGGAATGGTGCCGATAGCGGGTCGGCGAACGGGATACCGACCGGTGCAGCGAGTGTGACCAGTACCGAGGAAAACAGCACCGGGACTGCCAGTGGTGTCCGGCGTGCCGACAGGACTTGGAGTGTCTGCGGGACCGTGATCATGAACGGTGCCGCTCTGCTGTACTGACAGGGGACAGTCCCTTGAAGAGACTGTATTACCCGTACCGGCGGTGCCCGGGTCAGGCAGCACTGACTTTGTCATGGCACTGAGAGCCCTCGCCGTTGGTAACATCTCCGGCGTGCAGGGAACAGCAGGCTCAACCACAGTGCGTACTGGGGAGCTATCAGGCACCGGATTCGACGGCCCTCGTGGGGCCGGGATCCACGGTACCGAGGTCATCAGAGCTTCGGTAGGTGCCTGTGCCGGGCGAACCGAGTTAGATAAGCTGTCTGGCTGCGGTGCCGTCAGCACTGAAGCAGCGGGAGTAATACGCTCAACCACGGCGCGTGCCGGGGAGCCGTCGGGCACCGGATTCGATAGCCCTTGTGGGACTGGAATCGACGGTGCCGATGTTGTCGGTGCCTCAGAGGCTTCGGTTGGCATGGAAGCAGCCGGAGCAGCTCAACCACGGCGCGTGCCGGGGAGCCGTCAGGCACCGGATTCTACGGCCCTTACGGGACCGGGATCGACGGTGCCGACGTCATCGGTGCCGCAGCAGGTGTCGGTGCCGGGCGCTCCGGCTTAGACTAGCCCTCTGGCTGCGGTGCCGTTGGCACGGAAGCAGCCGGAGCCTTAGCTCGACCACGGCGTGTGCCGGGGAGCCGCCAGGCACCGGATCCTACGGCCCTTGCGGGACCGGGGATCGACGGTGCCGACGTCATCGGTGCCGCAGCAGGTGTCGGTGCCGGGCGATCCGACGTAGACGAGCTCTCTGGCTGCGGTGCCGTTGGCACGGAAGCAGCAGGAGCAGTAGCTCAACCACGGCGCGTGCCGGGGAGCCGTCAGGCACCGGATTCTACGGCCCTTGTGGGACCGGGATCGACGGAGCCGACGTCATCGGTGCTGAAGCAGGTGCCGGTGCCGGGCGATCCGACTTAGACGAGCTCTCTGGCTGCGGTGCCGCTGGCACGGAAGCAGCAGGAGCAATACGCTCAACCACGGCGCGTGCCGGGGAGCCGTCAGGCACCGGATTCTACGGCCCTTGTGGGACCGGGATCGACGGTGACGACGTCATCGGTGCCGTAGCAGGTGTCGGCGCCGGGCGATCCGACTTAGACGAGCTCTCTGGCTGCGGTGCCGCTGGCACGGAAGCAGCAGGAGCAGTAGCTCAACCACGGCGCGCGCCGGGGAGCCGTCAGGCACCGGATTCTACGGCCCTCGTGGGACCGGGATCGACGGTGCCGACGTCGTCGGTGCCGGGCGAGCCATCTTAGACGAGCTGTCTAGCTGTGGTGCAGCTGGCACAGAAGCAGCAGGAGCAGTAAGCTCTACCACGGCGCGAGCCGGGGAGCTGCCAGGCACCGGATTCCATGGTCCTGGGGGACTGGAATTGACGGAGCCGAAGTCATCGGTGCCTCTGCAGGTGACGGTGCCGGATACGCAACTTAGGCGAGCTCTCTGGCTGCGATGCAGGTGGCACGGAAGTAGCGGGAGCAGGGGGCTCAACCACGGCGCGTGCCGGGGAGCCGCCAGGCACCAGCAGGAATCGTAGACTCTCTCGACCTCGGAAGAAGGGAGCGGTGCCGAGTCGACATCGGTGCCGGCGATCGGTCGGTTCCGAAAGGCCTTGGTGGTACCGGCGGGGTCCGGTGCCGAGGAGGCGCTTCCGCCCGCCGCTTGAACATCGCTCCGCGCCCAAGGTGGAGGGGTAAGTGAAAGTCCCGCACCTTTTTGTTCTCGGCTTAAAAGCCTTGCAAATGGGGCACTTATCTGTTAAGTGTGATTCCCTGAGGCACTTCAAACAGGAGTCATGTAGATCTCTCTTCGGCCGCGGCTTCTGGCAAGCCGGGCCCCTTTTAAAACCCGGTGAGCCATGCATGGCTCCGGCACTGGGCTCATGGAAGGGGCTACTTCCTGAACCCCGCTAACTAAACTAACCATGTTAGCAAAGAAAACACGTATAACCATACAAATATATATATAAAAGTGTTATAACTGCATAATTATATACGAGAAAACGAGTAGCTAGGGAAGTGGAGGTCAGCTAAGCCGTGCTCCACTGTTCCAACGACCGACACGGGCGGTAAGAGGGAACTGAGGAGCGGGTGGGCCGGCAGGAGTATATATGGAGCGCCATGGTGGTGCCACTCTAGGGGGCGACCTGCCGGCCCACTGAGTTGCTAGGGTAAAAGTTTTCCGACGAATGTGCACGCGCGGCGCGTACACCTAACTGGAATGGATATGAGCAATCACTCGAAGAAGAACCCTAGGAAGGTGCGCCCTATCCATAGGAACCCTAACCCTAGCTCCAATTGCCCTACCCTTAGGAACCCAAACCCTAGGGCTGGAAGCCCTACCAATAAGAACCCTAACCCTAGCTCCAAGTTCCCTACTCATAGGAACCCTAACCCTAGGTCGTGGTGCCCCACTCATAGGAACCCTAAGCCTAGCTCCAAGTGCCCTACCCTTAGCAACCCTTACTCTAGGGCTGGAAGCTGTACCCACAGGAAATCTAACCCAAGCTCCAAGTGCCCTAGCCATAGGAACCCTAATCCTAGGAAGTGGCGCCCTATCCATAGGAATCCTAATCCTAGCTTCAAGTGCCCGACCCATAGGAACCCTAACCCTAGCCCCAAGTGCCCTACCCATAGTAACCCTACCCTAGCTTCAAGTACCCTACCCTTACTAACCCTAAACCTTGGGCGAGAAGCCCTACCCATAGGAACCCTAAGTCTAGTTCCAAGTGCCCTACCCTTAGGAACCCTAACCCTAGCTCTAAGTGCCCTACCTATAGGAACGCTTATCCTAGATGCAAGTGCCCTACCCTTAGGAACTCGAACCCTAGGGCGGGAAGGCCTACACATAGGAACCCTAAACCTAGATCCAAGTGTTCAACCCATAGGAACCCTAACCCTAGCTCCAAGTGCCATACCCTTAAGATCCCTAGCCCTAAGGCAGCTAGTCCTACTCATAGAACTGTAACCCTAGATTCAAGTGCCCTACCCATAGGAAACCTAACCCTAGCTCCGAGTGCTCTACCCTTAAGAACCTTATCCCTAGGGTGAGTAGCCCTACCCATAGGAATCCTAAATCTTGAAGTGCCCTACCCTTAGGAACCCTAACCCTAGGACCGGAAGCCCTACCCATAGGAACTCTAACTTTAGCTCTAAGTGCCCTAACAATAGGAACAATAACCCTAGAGTGGGACGTCCTACCCATAGGAACCCTAATCCTAGCTCCAAGTGCCCTACCCTTAGGAACTCTAACCTTAGGGTGCGAAGCCCTACCCAATAAAACCCTAACCCTAGCTACAAATGCCCTACCCATAGGAACCCTAATCCTAGGGCGGTGCGCTCTGCCCATAGGAACCCTAACCCTACCTCCAACAGGCCTACCTATAGGAACCCTAACTCTAACTCCAAGTGCCCTAACCTTAGGAGCCCTAACCCTAGTGTGGGAAACCCTACCCATTGGAAACCTAACCCGAGCTGCAAGTGTCCTACCCATAGGAACCCTAACCTTAGGGCGAGGCGCTCTACCCATGTGAACCAGAACCCTAGTTCTAAGTGCCCTATCCATAGGAACCTTAACCCTAACTCCCAAGTGCCCTACTGTTAGGAAGCCCTACCCATAGGAACCCTAACCCTAGCTCCAAGTGCCTACCCTTAGGAACCCTAACCCTTGCGTGGGAAGCCCTACCCATATGAACCCTAACCCTAACTCCAAGTGCCCTACCCGTAGGAATCCTAACTCTAGGGAGGGGCTCCCTACCCATAGGAACCCTAACCCTAGCTCCGAGTGCTTTACCCTTAAGAACCTTATCCCTAGGGTGAGTAGCCCTACCCATGGGAATCCTAAATCTGGCTCCAAGTGCCCTACCCATAAGAGCCCTAACTAGTTCTATGTGCTCTACCCTTCAAAACCCTAACCCTAGGGCAGAACGCCCTACCCATAGGAACCCTAACCCTAGCACCAAGTGCCCCACCCATAGGATACCTCACCCTAGCTCCAAGTGCCCTACTCTTAGGAACCCTAACCCTAGGACGGGTAGCCCTACCATTAGGAACCGTAACCCTAGTTCCAAGTGCCCTATCCTTAGTAACCCTAACCCTAGGGGGGATGCCCTACCCATAGGAACCCTTACCTTAGCTCCAAGTGCCCTACCCTTAGGAATCCTAACCCTAGGGTGATATAACTGAGAATTATCAGAACTTGACCCACTGTATAGTTTGTAAAGTACTTTGAGATTCTGGATTAAGTGTGCTACACAAAGTGCTATCTAAGCACTCAACCCTGCAAAGATTTCACATGAATAACTTTACTCAGGTGGGTAGTTCTATTGAAGCCTTTAGCATTGCATGACATTAGTATCATGTGCTGCATCATGTTGTCATCAACAACCCTTGAGTAGACAGTTGGGTCAAATGGGTCAAAGATTCATAAACAAAGGCAGGTTTAGAGGATAAATTGTAAGCGCCCAGCAGTAGCTGTTACCGTCGCCCTTTTCAATAATGCATCTTTAAAAATATTCCCTACATACTTATTAATACCATGAAAAGTAATGTCCATCAATAACACTAATTTTAAACAGTCCCCAAGCACATTACATGATCTGCATTTGAAAAGTCCATATCCAATATCCACACAGTCACAAAGGGGCCATTAGGATCTCCCGGTCATCTCCCACCTGCTTGTGTGGGAAAAAAGGTCCTTTACTTTTACAGAATTAACCCTTTCCCTACCACATAAAAGAAACTAATGCACCAAGACTTGCTGAAATTTAGGGTTATGACACAAACAAAGAACAGAATCCCAGACCCATAGCACTTCCTGGAGATCTGGCCCTTCATCTTTACAACGTCCCATGGTATTTATTAATGGCTAATCAAAGAAGTGGCAGTAAGTGAATGTATGAGGAGCCAGGATGTTAACACTTGCAGTGAGAGCGTGGGCCTGCTGACTGACATCAATGGCAAGGCTCCCCATTGACATTAAGGGGGCCAGGATTTCACCCCAGGTGTCTTGCAGAGGTCATCTCTCTCCCCTGGCCCCCACTCACACAGATTTGCTTTCTGGCAGTGCCATATACTGTGGTAGTGTAAGTGATGGGTCTTTAGCTGGGGCAGGCGATACCAAACCAAAACAGCAATGGGCATTCAGGGGCTGATTTTCAGAGGAATTGAGCACCCCTATTGATATCAGTGTCACTTGGGGAGGAAATGCACTCATGTAGAGAGGCCCATGAACCACGTAAGTCCTCAAAGCAGGGTTTAAATGTGTTTGGAGAGGTGCTCAGGACTGCATTTCATGCTTAGTGCACTGAGATACAGATGAAGCTTATTTCCCCACTCTGCCCCTGTCCCATTTTGTTCATAAAAGATTGCTACAAAATATAATGGTGCGTGGTATAAGAAAAGGGTCAAATGGTGGAATGAGTCTTGTGTATCAAAAGCCCAGAAAAGTGTCCATAAAGCTACAAAGACACTGAAATTCTGCATAGATCTTGGATAGGTAATAATGATCATTAGTTGTTTTCCACTCCCACACAGAAGGAAAAAAGAAGACGACTTGATTACTAATAATTGCACATCACTTGGACATTAAAAAACTTGTTTGCCAAAGAGGTAGGATGATAAACTCTCACTTCAAAGTTCATTTGCGAATAAAATAAAATAAAATTGAAAAAGGATAGATCAGTTGCACTCAAAGACTGAATCCGCTCCTGCCTCCTAAGCTCAGAATTATTTTATCTCTGTGGGAAATTGACTTTTTAACTTGTGCATCTCTGCAAAGGAGTATTACCAGGGCCAATATGCTGCACTCGAAGAGGCCTGCATGCAATGCTGCTACTAGGGGATGAGCTCCGCAGTGACACTGTACTTAGCTGTCACAGTGATGAATCAGAAGAGTGCTGTGGCTAATGCAGCCATGCAGGCGATAAAGCCCTCCCCATCGTCCCCTGTGTGGTCACTTTAAACGTGCACAGATTATGGCTTGCACTGCTACGGGTTGTACATCTGATACTCCCTGTTCCTCATGAAAAGGGGCGGGGGAGGAATTAGTAGCCATCATTCCATTTCTACATGCCAGCCACTGGTACAGGCTGGATACAAAGAGGAGAGCAGCCTGCCAACCTGTAGAGGGCCATAACAGATTATTCCCCTCAGAGTAGGAAAGGAGTTTGAGGGGAGTTGTGCCTCAGAAGACTATTTGGGTTAGTGCCTCTAGGACTACTGCTTCACCATATGCCTTATGCAGGGCTGTTTCTAAAGGTATAAATAATTTAGCCCTAGCTAATTAAGAACAAGCAAGGGTTTGAAGCAGAGCCATCCAACCCAGTGGAAGAGAGGCTTTACAGTAAAATTGCCAAAGAAAGGGGACCTTACCAACTGCAATGACTGGAGAGGTACCACATTACTATGTGCAACATCATCCTGGAACATATCAAGAAACATAGACCTTCAACTCAGAGAGGAACAAGCAGGTTTTAGACCCCTGGGATCATGTATAGACTAGATTGCTGTCTTCAAACATATTATAGAACAAAGTGCATAGCGGCAAGCACCTCTTATGATAAATGTTATACATTTTCAGAAGGCTTTTGACAGCATACATAGACACAATTATGGCATACTGTGAAATGCCAGAAAAATAATTAGCATAATCAGAAACCTATATGATAATAATATATGTGCAGTCAGAGAAGGTCATTGACATCATTCAGTGGTTTGCACTGGGGCAAGGCAAAGCAAGAGTGTATTACATCCCCAGTATTGTTTTCACTGGTCATTGATGATGTCCTGAAAAAAGTAACCACAGAAGGCAACAGAGGAATTGTATGGATGAATGGTAAAATACAATGGGATGACTTTGTTTTTGCTAATGACATTGTCCTGCTCAGTTTATCACATCACTTTCTGGAAGAAAAGACCCAGCTTTTGGTAGACATGGCAGAACAAGTTGATTTGCTCATGAACAAGGGGAAGACCAAATAAATGGCTATCAATATTGTCTGGGGAGAGAGATGTTCAATGATGATGACATCATGCTAGATACGAAGCAACAAATATCAAAAGCAGCAAACATCTTTCATTAACTTGAAAAGATGTGGAAAGTAACATGATCAACACTAATACATAAAATACCAATTTTTGAACACTGTCGTCATGACAGTCCTTTATGGAGCAGAGTCATGGAGATCCACAACAATTGTTAAGATGATCAACTCATTCCAAAGTAAGTGCCTGAGGAAGATTGTCAGAATCCATTAAAGAGAGTTTCTTACACAGCAGAAATTCTAAGCAGAGCGTACCACCTTAAAACATCAAACATGGCAAGAAGATGGACATATCTAGGGCATGTGTTAAGGATGCCATCAACATGGCTTCCACGCCAAGTGATAACAAGGACACCAGCTGGAAAAAGAGAACGAGGGTAACCTAAAGAAACCTTAAACAGACCAACACAGAAAGAAACTAAATCCATCCACATGTCATTTGGAAGGCTGAATGACCCAGCACAAGACCGAAATAAATAGTGGAAACTGTTGGATGCCCTGAGGGTGTGAGAGGATAAAGAAAGAAGGGTTTCAAAATGAAACTCAACAAGTAGCACAGGAAAGGGTTAAAGATTTCTATCAAAGATAATTTGTCAGGAATCAGAATTGGAAGCAATTAACTATTTAAAAAAAAGAAAAGGAGGAGAATTTTTGTTTTGTCCTGCCCCCTGCTGCAAGTGGAGAGTTGCACACAGGAAGCCGTTTGCAGTGCACGAGAGTTATTGGTCCCACAAAACCCAGGAACAATGTTACATGTTCTTGAATACCATCTACTGGTGACTTATTTATTAACTATTCACATATATAGATAGAGTCATCTATTTTATACACCAGTGCCATTTCACCATTCAGCATCCCTATCTGATCTAAGGTCTTGTTCCCACTAGCACTTACATATTTGAATAAAGCTGAAGCCACATCTTTATTTACATCTGTGTTTGCAGCATAGGGTCCTATATTTGCTTATTATTCTTTAAGCCCAGATATACACTGATGGACTCTTTATAACTACATGGAACCTCATTGAAGTCCAGTTAGACACTAAGCTCCTTGAGGCAGGGAGTTGGCTTCCTACATGTTTGTAAAGCACCCACCACCCTTAAGCGTGCTAAATAAATATCATTCTTTATATAGCTTAATAATATATACCATTCTCTATAAAAGGAGGAGCTGTAGGAAGACCAGTGATGGGAACCACCATTTCCTTTCTAGGTTCACAAAACAAAACAAAATTAACAAGGACTTTCATATGCTGAAAGTAAGTGATGTATTGGCAATGTTATCTTCAGGACATAGTTAGGTCAGGGATGCATTTGATCTGCTCTCTGTTGTAGGTGCAAGCCGTTGGTTATATTCCTGTAAAAGTCAGCACTGTCTCAAGTTCTTTCTTTGGTACATTTAAAAATATCCTTGAGAATGTCTGGGTAGGCTAGGCAGTGGTGTCTATAGTCTGAATGATGTCCTGTTAAAGCATCACTGTGAATTTGTGGTATAGTTAGGGTGACTCTCTAGAACACGAGAAGGTAGCATCCTTCCAGAGATGGAAAGATCACATAATTTCAAATGGGCTCAATCACACAGACTTTGGTGTCATGAGACTCTTGCTTTTCTTTTAAACACTGGAAATGAAGAATACTGTCATAAAAAAAATAATTGCAGCATGCAGCTGTAATATGTAGTTGTACTGCTTGAAGTAGGTCTTGCAGCATCAAGCCTTTTACATCCTTAGACTGGAGATACAGTACTGAAAGAGTTAACTAACAGCAGGTTCAATTAATTATAACACTGGAATGTTAACTACCTCCTAGACCTCTCTACCAGATGATAAATCAATAGTCAATACAACTTACTAGGGAAGTGTGTGTCATTTTCAATTCAATGTAGTGGATAGCTTATTGTTCTGTTGGATTAAATAAGAATCACAAAAATATCATACCTTGTAATAGAAACAGCATTTTCCTTCAGTTTGACTGGTAAGTAACGTGTCCTCCATCAACCCAAGAAGTGATGCAATAGTAGTTTGTATGGATGTAATTGCATATTTTGCAAGAATCAGAAATAAAGGTTTCAATGTATTATTAAAATCCTTGCTTGGAGGCAGGCATTTTGTACACCTACAATCATTTTAATTGCATGTTCTAGATTTTTTTGTTTTGGAGAATTTTATGTCAGAAGCTGAAGTTAAAATGAATACCTCACAACATAATTTCCTGAGTTACAGTAATAAGTTTTTCTCTTTGGGGAAATGGAGCGGTTTGTACAGAGTGTTATATTTTTAGTTTTATGGAAAGGTTTTGGGAAAAATTGTGCCAAGCAAAACATGTGCAGTAACCAACATGCAAACTACTGTCAATTAAATAAGTCTGGAGGCCAGAGGAGAACAAGCTTGGAAACTAAAGACTAAATTCCAATCTCGTAAGAAAAGACGGCAAAATCTTGCACTGACGACGACTGTGCAAATCTAACTTTCACATTTCTGGATGATGAAATTACCTCTCTTGGGGGAAATTTTCCAAGATAGACATTTGCCATTTTTGCAGGGGAAGAACAGCTTTCTCATGACAAAATATCAGGTTTCTGCCTGGAAAAACGGTCTTGTGTTTTCACTAAAAATTTCAGGCAAAAACCAAAAGCGAGAGAGAGAAGATGCTCTTGTGGTTAAGGTACTGAACTGTAATTAAGACGATCTAGGTTCGGGTCCTGGCTCGACAGCTGACTTCTCGTGTGACCTTTCATTCAAACTAGGTGTCTCAGTTTGTCATCTGTAAAACAAGAAGAGCAATACTTCCTTTGTCTGCCTTGTCAATTTAGATTATAAGCACTTTGGGGGTAGCGACTGACTCTAGATCCCTCCTATCTTATCCTCTCCCAATGATATAACCACTGAGTTTTTCTGGCACTGCTTTAGCACTGATCTTAAACTGCTGTTCCAGACCAAGAACTACTGTAAACATGGACACAATCCCAACACCAGTTTTAGTCACTAGGGGTTTGTTTACGCAGCAATGAAAAACCTGTGGCTGGCCTGTGCCAGCCGACTCTGGTTCACGGGGCTGCTTCATTGCTGCATATGCTTCTAGGCTCAGGGTGGAGCCCAAACTCTGGGACCCTTGGACTCTGCAGGGTCCTAGAGCCTGGACTCCAGCCCGAGCCCAGAAATCTACCCAGCAACGAAACAGTCCCACAGCCCGAGCCCTGTCAGCCTAAATCAGCTGGCACGGGCCAGCTACAGATTTTTCTTTGCTGTGTAGACATACCCAAGAAATGGCCAACTCATCTCCTCTTGTATCCCTACACAAAAGCTGGCCGGAATCCCACCAGAGAGTAATTTTTGCTCTTTAACACCCCCGCCCCCCGCGTAAGAGATTAGCTGTCTAAAGGGAGGTGGGGGCAGAGGGTGAGGCCCTGGCTCCATAGTCCCTTTGTGCTATCTATCAGACCTGGCCAGGCCTGAAGGAGGGACTATGCTGCACTTTATTTCAGGGTGGCACAGCAGCCAGGCCCAACATTCTGACTTGAAAGATGAAATCAGGGTCTGTATCCTCTCAAATGTTCCTGACAGAACCTATGGCACAAGGTACCCTGGAGCAACTTGGTGCACCAGCTGATGATCAAGCTAAGGAGCAGCAGGTGAAGTGACAATGGTGGTGGCTGGAAGAGGACAAGACAAGATGCCTGGGGCCACACTCACATCTACTCTCCCAGCAAGCAGGCAGAACGGTGCAGTAGATAGGCCCCAGGGCTTGCCTTGTTTGTGACAATGTGCAAGGCTCTCAGCCTCTCTTTTTCCCCCATCCAGAAGCTGGGGGCAATGAGACCACACCTTTGTAGTCTAAGATAGTTTATGATGAAAAGTGCTGTGAGTCTGATTCAAAACCCATTGAGACCACGGAAGGATTCCTATTGACATCAGTGGACTTTGGAGCAAACCCAACACAAGTTTTGAATACAAGTTTATATCAGGAATGACTCCAGTACAGCCAGAGGATGAAATCACATGGGCCTGACTGATTCCACTTACACAAACTCCTGTGCAATTCACTGACTTTCACAGTGCTGCTCCTGATTTACATTGCTGTAAGTGGGATGAGAATCAGGTTGGGAGTCTTTTGGGCCATGCACCTTTCCATTTGCCACCCTTTTCATTTGACCATGGGCAGAAAGTTGGACAGTGGCTGCTCATTCTCATAGCAAGGACACCTCCTTTAAAAAAAAAACACCCTATGCCCAAACCTTGAATTTCATTAAGCTCAATGCATTTGCAGCCATTTGGACTTGATAGAAAGCCCTTTCCCATGTAGTATTTAAACTCATCAAGAGCACTAATCAATGACTGGTAGTTAAATGCCTTCTTAACTTTTTATGTGCATTGTCCTTGTGCCATGTGCTATGATGTCTTTATGGCAGGATCATTAAGGAGAATCACAAAGATTAATAAAACTATAAGGCAAATTGGACGCAAGGGGTTCCATTAAATAGAGCAGGATTACAGACAAATGAAGCTCTGTGGTATTTTGAACTATAATATTTTAACTCGGGTTTCTTTGCATTCTGTGCGTGCTGGTATTTTTTTTTTTCAGTCTTCTCTGACACTTGTACTAAATGTATGCAAAACAGGTCAGTCCTTGTGTAAGCTTGGAGCTGAAGAGTGTGTGTGTGTGTGTTCCCAGACTTCCATGTTGCCATTCTGCCTCCTGGAAAAGAGCGTGGAACCTGGGCTTGGAATTAAATTAAAAGGCAGAAAAAGGAAGCATCCATCTAAGATGTTTTTATCCCAGGTCAGAGCTTATAGATAAAAACAACATTGGCCTAGATGGCTCCGCTAGATCGATGCACAGAGGCAACAACTCTATGTCGAGAAGATAGGATCTAATGGAAAACCAAGTTGTCGGGTTTGATGCAGGAATCTCTGAGCGCAATGCCATGGCCTGCGTTACTAGGTCAATACGTTATTACAGTGATCCCTTCTGGCCCCCACAGCCGTGAGATTTACAATGGAAGGGCTCAGCCTTGCCCTTCTGGAGGCTCTTTGCTCAGTCAGGGATCTGCCCTGATGGAGAGGGCAAAAACTGGGTGGACCAAAGGGGAGGAGTTGGTGGGCCAAGGATGCCCACTGTTCTCTCTTCAGTCCAGTGGAAATAAATCAGCAGCCCCCAGGTATATGAGCTTTTCCTGTGGAGTTAACAGCCTGATTCTCGTTTACACTAAGGCCACTTTGCTCCAGAAGTGTAAAGGGGATTTAAAGTGGGTATAAATCACATTTGCAATGGAAGAAACATTAGTTGCAAATTGAAATCCAGCCCTTAAGGATTTTAACTCTCTGGTGCATTGATCCATGTAGGCATTGATGAAGCTTTTCTTGGACTACCACAGGACATTGAAGAAGCAGTAGTGGTAGTGCTGGAGCACCAATCCTGAAGGACCCCACAACCTTTTTTACGCAATTATTATTAGACCTTGAAGCATCTACAGGTAATGAGGAATTGGGATTTAGCCGTTTATGGGTTTGTGAAAAATTACAACCGAGCTGGCTGAAGATTTTCATATGGAAATTTGTTGGCAAATGCCATTTTTTCTTCACTTTTTCTCAGTAAACATATTTTGGGAAGTGTTCTGGTTTTCACAGGAACACTGGTTTTCAGTTTATCATTCTCTTTTTTCTCCTCCTCTTCTGCCCCTTCCTGAAAATCATTTTCAGAGGCAACACAGAAAATGGAAAAATGAGTGGGGTGGAGTGCGGTGGCAGAGAGCAGGGGAAAGGAAAAAACTGAAAAGAAGTCCCCCGAATGAGTTATGAAAACAAATCTTTGATGAACCATTGAATAAATGAAAACTTGATTTTTTCAAAAGAGTGCAACAAAAATGATTTTTGCATGAAAAAAAGTGTTTTCTTGTTTCTGCTCAGCTCCATTAAACTGTTTGCAGTTCCTCCATCACTTGTTCCTGACATTGAGAAGGCTTGTGGTTGGCATTCTGAACAGAGATTCAGGATTTCATGGTTCAACACCCAGCTCAGCCACAGATGCCCTGTGTGATCTGGGCAAGTCTCTTTTAATCATTCTGCACCTCAGTTTCTCATCTGTAAAGCGGGAATAATAATTCCTTTCTTCCATCCTTTGCCTTATCAAAATGTAAGCAGTTTTGGCCGGGGGCTTCTCTTGCCATGTATATAAATACAGCACCTAATATAATCTTTACCCTTTTCCACAATGAGTTAAGGGGAAGTTTCCAAATCCCATCAGGTAAAGAGCTGCAGTTTCTTCCAGAAGTTTTGTGAGCTAACTTGTTTTCATCCCTATCAAAATTGTTTGTTTTTAATTTTCCTCTATCTGAAACAAAAAATAAAATCTCAACCCTGTGCTTTAGTAAGACTCTCAATAAAACTGATATTGTTCTACTGATCTTTTAACAGCCCCATAGGTCTTTAATCCACAAATTATCAGCATGACAGACCTTAATGGCATCTTCATAGCTGTTTTGGTCCTTAGTGTCAATGGGAGTTTGTATAGCTAAAAAATAATTTGCTGCATAATCCATGCACTGTGTTGTTCATGCATCATAATTATACATATTGAAAAAGTAGTGGTTATGTACACATAGTAGCTACTTTTTAGACCTGAGTATTAGACATTTCTTTATTTACCGAAGGAACCAAGTCACATTGTAAACAAATGGCTTCACATTCTATTTTGAAACAATGCTAATTTGGTGATTCAGGACAGCCACAAACGTAATAATTTCTTTGGACTGCACTCCATGAATTAAAATGGCCCATCTAACGTCAGCTAAATATAATGCAAAGATAATTCGCTCTTGAGCCACGGCATGAGCAAACCCTTGAAATGTTACTCTCTTCCAGCACGTTTTCACTTCTGGACTATAGCCATTTTCAGTTCAGGGCAAATCCTCTCCAAACTCACAGGGGGAAAGCTGGGTAAAGAAGGTTACATAGGGACTAGAGAAGAAAAAAAAACCCACAAGGTCATTTAGCAATAGCAGAGCCACTCGCAGCTACTGTTGGCTACAGTAGCTCCTATTCCCATGCAGACATTGGCTGATGAAGAGTCTGCCAATTAGGTCAGAAAATGGGTTTATTTTCTCCCGCAGAAAAGAATTATACAAAACTGAACTGTTTCACGTTGGAAAAGCTGCTGCAATGCCTTATGGGAGTTGTAGTTTGGCTGTCTATGCTCCTATTCTCTATGGGCTGGGCTCCCCGAACAGACTACATTCTCTTGTGGTGCATCAGTTTCCCCTCCTGGAGAGGAAAGATGGGTGCAGCATAGCAGTCCATGGCCACGGTACAGAATGAGAGATGTAGTCCAGCCAGAGAACCCACCCCACAGAAGATAAATGGAGGCAAGAGACCACTGGAATACAACTCCCATATAGCAATGTGGCAGCACATGGAAATCAAATTTTTGGGGGCTTGGGGCAAAATAATCTGAAAATTTCCACAGAAAAGTAGACTTTTCATGAAAAAAAATCATTTAGTCAAAACCCATGTTTTATGTAAATTAGATGGAATTTTTTTGACCAGCCCAATCACCAACACCAGATTTAGTAACTTGATCCCATGTGATTAAATAGAAACCTCACAGTGAAACTTACAGGGTGTTATCAACATTGCCTGTGAGAGCGGCATTATTTCTAGGAATGTGACAAGTAGGTATCTTTTTATTAACCTTATTTTGATAGCCTCCACAGCTGCCCTCACTGCCTGCCATCATTAGAGAAATGCACCATTCAGAAGACGACAGACTGGTTCTCCCACATTAGAAGCTGCTCTTGGGAATCCGGTACTGCACACCAGGAGGATTTCTGCTTTGTTTAACACAGCGAAAAAAACACCAGTTGACATTATGATGTTAAGAGTGGTGGATGCAAGTACAACCAATAAACAAACACGTCTTTGTTTAATACTGGGGAGTGACTTATTGTAGTTAATTATAGGAATTTACAGCTATTTATGTGAACTCAAGAAAGCAGAAAACATTCATTTGTCGGTAGCGTAACTGCTGGGTGGAGGCAGCCTAGATGTATGGAGATGAATGCTCGACTGTATCTTGTTTGTTTTGTTATGCACAACTTTACTATGTAAATTTGAACTTCAATGAGTAGTACTTGGCAAGTTAGAATATACAATTATATGCACACACAACCCCCCCATGGAAAGTGACATTTAAACATTGTTTCTTTGTCACATATCAGTTAAATATAGGGAAAAAAACACATATTTACTTGCACCTGCTGCTCACACGCAAAATATGTCATTATACTCAGTGCCCATTTCTGTACATGGAGTTTTTAGGAAGAAAACAAAGTCGGTTTGGTTCAGCCTTATTTGTCTCATTTCAAGCCTCAGAGGAGCTGCCCTTATAGGGGAATGGTAAACCGAAAACAAGATCGACATCAACTACCGTTCATTTGCAGAAAAAAAAAATGCTGCTTGTGTGTGCATTCAATAATTATCCCAGCACCACTGTGATCTGATGGGGGTGAATTCCAGAAACAGGTTTTTCCTCCTTTCAGAAGCTGTCTGGGCAACAACTACCAATATAAACGCTCATCAGCAGGCATACTTTTATTATATGAAATATTTGGCTAAATTGTAATGAGCCAGCAGAAACCAAGACAACATGGTAGATTGCAGCCTGCTATTATACGAGTGCTGGTTAAAGGCTTGCATGTTTCTCAGGTTTTTATGCTGGAGAGGAATTATTGATAAAACTCATTTAAATAAGTTTTCAAGATATTTGCAAGTGATGTAGTTGTCAGAGGGCCAAAGCTATTGCTAAAGATGCCCTGAATAAATTCCTGGCTCTGTAGAATGATTAGTTTAAATTTAATGTTAACAAGCTTCTTAGGAATGATCTAATTTGATGTCTAGAACTCATAGGTGCTTATTTGGTACAACAAGCAGTGTACCTGAGCACCTCACAATCTTTAATTCTTTTATCCTTACAACACCCGAGACAGGGAGGTGCTATAATCTCCTTTTTACAGAGGGAGAACTGAGCCAGGGTTTATACTGTGACCAAAAACCCACAGAGTCTCAGAGCCCAGGTCACCTGCTTTGAGCTGCATGGATAAAAATAGCTGTGTAGATGTTTGGGCTTGGGCTGGCATGTGGGCTCTGAGATCCTCCCCCTTGCTGAGTTGCAGAGCCTGGGCTCCAGCATCAACACTGCAGTTTTATAGCCCCACAGGCCACCCCTGTGAGTCCAGTTTTATAGCCCTGAGCTGTGCTGCAGATCTTATTGCAGTGTGGAAGTACCTTAAGTGATTTGCCCAGGGTCTGGGACAGAAGTCTGTGGCAGAGCAGGAAATTGAACCCAAATGTCCAGCTAACATCCTAATCATATGGGAGCACTCTTCCTCATAGCCCTTATACAATAATAGGGTCAGCATCTTCCTCCCTTTGCTCAGCCTGTAAGCAGTCTCATTGATTTCAGCCTGAGCAGAGATTGGGTGCAATGAGTAATGAGGCCCAATCTAAGTGTGTCAGAATCTGCCCATTAGATCTATTACTTTGAGTTCAATACTCTCTCAAGCTCTAGTTGCCCTGTAATCCAGAGAAAGAAACAGAAATAATAATCCTACAGATAGCCCACTGCATGCTCCGAATGCCTAAGTACTCAACAAATCATATATACTGGGATCACGTCAACCGCCACTGAAATGCAGCCACCTCTGGGGTGAACATGGCAACAGTTGTACAGCTACAGTTAAAGGCAGAAAGAGAAGAATTCTGTGGCCAGCTGAAACCACAGGGAGGAATTTACTGGATGGAGGTTAATGAAATATAAATATTCAAACCCACTGATTCCTTCTACTCTACTGAATGATATTTCTCTCTCTCTCTCTCTTTTAAGAAATGAAGACATGGCTAGAGCTTTACCAAATATTCCCTGCCTAAAGGCATCTTGTGTAGTTTTTTAATGTAATACTTTTCAGTAGTTTACATATTGTACCTCAACATGCTGGTTAGGCATTTCAGAAGGAAAAGTGAACAGACTCCTTTGAGGTTACATTCACTCTTTTTGAGCTACTTCCCCTTCCTTCTCCTCCTCTCCTCTCCCGTCCCCCTCCCACAGCTTTTAATGATTATTATTATACATTCTCCTGATATCTGAACTTTTAGTCAGTCACAAACAACAACTACCCTTTGTATGGGTGTCTGGGTAGGTAACAAACATGCCAAGCATAACAGACCTGGAAAGATACCACAAAGCATACCAATTGATAGTTAAAATGACACAAGGCATCGTAATAGCATATTAACAAAAATATTTTAGAAAATAGAATGGAAAGTCTGTAAAGCTGCCTATAAACAACACAACTGGGTGGGTATTTCGTTGATGAAACCTCCTGAAATGGCAAGTGAAGCAAACTGCACAACCGACTATTGACGCTTCTAAAACAGGGCAAAAAACAAACAAAAGAACCCAAACATAATCACAAGGGTGGGAAATTAAAAAGGAGACGCAAGTATTTTTTTAGATGGGATACAACACTGTTGTTTTATTCTACATCTTCTCCATAAAGTACATGTGAAACCTGCTTTGTTCTGCAACATTATTATTGAATTAAGAGTTTGTTCTGATTTTTCTTTTGTTTTTCATTTCTCTGTGTCATTAGATTTTTGCCCATTAACTCCCACTCCTACCCTAATTTTAAGTATCTTCAAAGAATACAGGTGTATTGCAGGCCTGTTATACGTCAATTAATGAGGAAAAAATCTGATCCTTTTAATAAACACTTACTATTCAAAAAGGCTTTCCTCAAGTCTATTTAGGTCTATTTTTTCTCTCCCAGGGCAAAAAAATATAATTCATCCTGGTACTACTGAGAACTTTCTCTAGCAAGTGCTAAACAACCAGAAATTCAGTGGCTACTGGCTAAACTTCAAAAGACTGAACATAGTCTCCGCATGGTGGCTGAACATACAAGTTTGCAAGAGTTGGATGCATTATACATTTGTCTGTCTTGAATTTTCATCACTGAAGAAACCATTTTGATTGGGTCTAATTCCTTTGGGAGTTCTAACTGTTCCTGGCTCCCATTTGTCATCCTTTTCATTTTATTCCTGTTTTACTCTGGCTATAAAGCCTCCTTCTCCATTCCCTCCCTGCTCTTTGGGAAGTAGGAGATTGCCCGGGTTGTTTTGAAAGGAAGAGTGCATTAGCCAAGTTACTTCTATGAAAGAGACAGGAGCTCTTTCATACCAGATTCACATTTGCATAGGGGAAAGCTATGAGCAACCACTAAGTATTTTCCAGGTGTGTATTTTTAAGTTTACATTCTGCACAGTCCAAGGGCCAGCTGATGTTATTAGCAGAGCAGAGCAGGGCAGGAAAAACCCCATGAAAATTTTCACAATTTCAAAAATTTTCTCTATCTGCATCAGGGTGAAACAGAGACCTGAATTTTTTTTCATGAAAAACAAGGCACATCTCCACGCCCCAGAATAGCCAACAGCCCGGTGATTAGGGGACTCGCCTGGGATGTGGGAGTCCCAGATACAAGGCCCTACCTTGAATCAGGCAGAGCAGGGACTTGGACATTCCAGAGTATTGAACTCTAAACACCAGACCACCAGGCTATTGGCTATCTTGGGATGGGGGATGGTGAACTTGGGGTCTCTCTTCCTTGTCTCCGCTGTTCCTCCTGTCTAACCCATCCTGGGCCTGAAACACCTTTCTGGACAAAAGCGTTGGAAAAACGGAAGCAGTCTCATGAAGTTCCAGTTTCGATGAACCAGCATTTTATAATGGAAAAACGTTTTGTCAAAAATTTCCCAACGAGCTCTAGTTTCTAGGCGTATTCCTGAGCAGCGCCCCACACAAGGAGCAACCCCAAGAGGCAGTGTGATGGGATCACAATTCCTTCCCTGCTTTCTCCTTGCTCTGGGCCAAGTGGTTTTCATTTGCTGCTGCCCCATGCCAGCACCGCAGCACCCCTGCACTGGCTCAGCATTGAGGGCTGTCAAGCGTGTGCATACAGGGGTAGACTCAAGTGCTGCCCATTTACCCACTGCTCCCTGTCCATCTGCGTGAGGGCACAGAGCAGCTGCACTCTTACTCCTGTGTGCCAGGGTCCAGGTCATCCCCCTTTACTCTTTGCTCAGGCATGCAGTCCTAGCCCCAGTTGTCTGCAAGGTAAGAAGCTTAACAAACAAATCTTAAAATGCAGTTGAAAGCCACTTAAGATATCCACATAGTTTCTTTAATTCACAATTTGAAAAACAATTCCCCTCCCCCTCACTGTTCATACTAACTTCTTGCTAGCTTTTGTTTTCCCCTCTCCTGGGCATGCCCAATGGCTTGGTTTTGGAGGGGTGCTCCGTACTACTGGCTGAAAATGAAACATTTTTAGAATGTGTTTGAGGATGAGAAAAAAGAACATTTGCCTTTGCCTCTGCTCCTCCAAAAGGTTGATTTGGCAAATAGACCCGTTGTGCAACTCTGGATTCAGCGGAGAGCACAATATGGCTGCTCCGTCTTTTCAAGTGGTAGTGCACAGTGCTGATTCTGTTCTTATCCTTGTTACACAACACATTAACTCTATTGATTTCAGTATGCTGGACTGGGAGACTGGAGACCTGGGTTCTAATCTCAGTGGCCACTGACTTGCGTGACCTGGTTAAGTCATTTTACCTCTCTACACCTCAGTTTCTCCATCTGTAAGTGGGACAATGATTCTTACCCTCATTTGTGGAATGCTTTGAAATCTATGGTTAAAATCATTATCCGGGCCTGATCCAAAGTCCATTGAAATCAAGGGCAGTCTATTGACATCAGTGAAATTTGGATCAGGCCTTATCAGATCCAAATGTTATTAAATGGGATTTGTAAACAGAACTGAAAAATTAACCTAATGAAATGTGGTGATTGTGCAATTGAAAATGTTGATTTTAATGAAATTTCCCCAATTTTGGATGGAAAAATTCCAACTACCATATTTTGTTTCAATGGAAAGGTAATTTTTATTTCCACATTTCTAAATCACAACTTTTTCAGAATTTCTACTTCTGCAAAACTTCGATATTTTATATCGTTTCATCCCATTTCAGGATAAAACCAAACAACAGAATTTCTCAAGGGACAGAAATTCCATTTTCTGAACAGCTCTGCTTGTCAATTTTACTGGCAATATGAGCGTGAGTTGCAGAACTACACAGCGGAGGCTCCAGCATTTTGCTGTGTAGAATAACTGTCAGGAAGATATGCCACATATTTCACATTGTTGATATGTATGCCACATGGCACAAAAATCTGAAGCCTCCTGTCCATGTTTTGGATAAGTAATTCCAGTCCTTCATAGTGTTCTCCTACATGTGTCAGCATAAAACTTTTAACAGGAAACAATACCCATTCAGTTTCTCCCTCTAAGGCATGAAGTTTCTAACATAGCTTTCAAGAAAGCATTGTGTTAATTATCACATAGAGACACATGGTGAGTATCAGTTCATTCTTGATGAAGGAGTGAGTGCTTCAGAACTTTTGACATTTCATTGGGGTTGTCTGAAACAAATGTACAACGTTCACCTTTAAGTAACACATTTGGGAATCAATTATAACTGTCAAAATAACTCAATTTACCAAGACAAAATAATCCAGGTGGTCTAAATTCTTATAGTATTTTGTCATTTGCAAACACATTTTGTTAGCCATTAACCTAGCAATTCTAGTTCCTAGAATGGAGCAGAAAGGATTATTCCACTGGGTGTCTGGAACAAAGTATACTCTGAAAACAGACTTCATTGAAGTAACTTTTCCAGCAGGTAGATGCTAAGTGGTGACTGTACTAAAAGCGTCCCCTTATGAGACAAACCATCCCCTCCCCACCCCTTGAGGAAACTCCAGCTTTTGAAACAGGACTCACATGCTGGTCTGGAATTAAATATATTGGAGAGTATGGGAAAAGGTAAGGGGCTACGCAGTTGCTCACAATAGATCTCACGTACCTTGGTCATATGCATGGTATAAACAACATAGGAGACAGCAAGATCTTAGCTATGTCACTTCTCAGGGGCAAGAGATGCAGATCCAAATCCGAGGTTTGTCTTTAAAACTTAATGCTGTAAACATGATCAAACTTGTGTTTTATAAACAATCTGATGGAATTTTAGATTTTTAATTTTTTAGTTCCTGGATGTATAATGGAAAATGTGTCATTTCTTGCAGAAATGTTTTGTCTTTCCTGCAGAATGCCCCAGTTTCTCTCTTCTCACACAAATGTTACTGAAGAATGATATATTTAGATTGTGAGCTTTTTGGGGCAGAGTCCATGTGTTCTTAGCTGTGCCTACAGTGCCTAGCGCTATAGGACTGAGGCCTCTGGCTGCTCCCACAATATATAATAATAATAAAGAAACGTGCAGTGCATGGATTATACGGACAATAATTAACCAGAGAGAAAAACTCATAACTGCAAAAGTCTCAGACTAAGTGAAAAAATATGCCACTGAACTCAAGTGAAGCCAATAAGCCTCAGAAATGGTTTAACATGGCCTGTTCTTCAATCTTTCATTAACTGAAATAGAAGTTAATGCTAATAGGAATGACATATGAACACAGACAGGCAAATAAAGTGCTTGGATTGCTTATATGGTGACTGTAAATATCATGGCTGGAAACGTATTGTGCCAAGGAGAGACACAAGCTGTTAGTTCAAACCTCTACTCAGCAGAAAACTCACAACGCATTTTCAATTGTTGAAGTGCCATGTTCAAGAACGAGAGACAAGATGCACCTTCTGAACCAGTGTTTATGACCAAAGCAAATTCAATGACTGCTTAATGATGGTGTAAAGAAACTTGTAGTGCTGCTGCAGCTTCGCTGTGTGCAGCATACTATCACATGACCAAACCTCTACTGCATGAAATGGCAAGCTGGGGAAAACAGATAAGGAAAACATTGGGACTGAAATATACAAAGAACTGCAGATACTCTTTATTGTGTAATGCATTAAATTATAGTGGTGTGATGTAAGCAATTTGTAAGTGTAGCTCAAGTATATAAAAAAACCACAAAGCAAAAAGTTTGCAGCATTCATGGAACATTCCCCCCCCCCCGCCCCCCGGGCCCCGGTTCTGAATCCCTCTTCTGAGATTTCCTCAAGATATAAACAGGAATATGTAAATTTTTAATTTGAAGTCACTGAGCTGCATTGGTCCAAGAGAGTACACAATGTGCTGCAAATCCGGACTACAGAATGACAGGAACCAAAGTTTGGATTTAAACTAACAAAGACATTCAGATGTTTTCTCCTGTCCATCAAACAAGAACTCTCACTTGGCTTCTTGTTATCAATCAAGTGCCAGATTTTGTCCCTCCTTTCTCATTTTGGGTGCAATTTACTCTGTGTAGTGGACAAGTCCCAGAGTAACCTCAGGCAGCTATATTTACAATAACTATATACAGTGGACTTATGTGGAAATTAAATGTGGCATAGACTTTATGCTTGTCCTCTGGCCAAGGGTCAATTGTGCCATATGTGAGTAAAGGTGGTAGAATCTGGCCCTAACAATCTTAATTTGAACTCAGATCTTTATACAAAGTTTCTCAGATATCAACCAACATAGATTTCATTCAACAACTTGCATGTGTACTAAGTTGCCCCAGAGAAAACAAAATCCATAGCAAAAAAAGACAGAATCCCAGTTCTTATTGTTACTAAATTATATGCCTCAAGGTATCCAGGTCACGGCAAGTCCAGTACTCCAAGCAGCATCATTCCCTTGTTCACCTTTGCAAGTTATGGTGAAAAAAATTCCAGGATGATTTTTTTTTTGTCCCCAACAGGAGCCCTATCCCTTCAATAAGGGGAAACAGCAGGTGACTCTTCAGTACAGGGTGACAATAATAAATTCAGGTCTCTATTAGTTCCAATATTTGATACGCTGTGTAAGAAATTGTGGTTTGAATAGCCAAGTTACACCGAACTGACTCATTGAATATGTTGAGATTGTATGTTTGCCTCACTTGCCTGTGCAATGCTATTCACGTTAACAATGGCTCCTCAGGGTCCTCTCTTAAATAAGCTACTGAAGCCCAAGAACGTACTCTGCATAAGGATCTTAAATAAACAAACAGGAGCGGAACCTCTTCATCCCCACGTTTGATTTTTTTGCACAACAGGGTTGTTTAACAGACTATTTCAAGATGTGATCAATGTACCACTAGTGCACTGGTGAGCAGCGGCTAGTGGCCCAAGGTCTGACCATATGGGGCCAGATTTTCAGTTCACCTTCCATGAAAGTATCTAAATAAGAGCTAGATTTTCAAGTGCTCAGCACCCAGCAGCTCCCATTAACACTTGGGCTAGATTCTTGTACCCAGCAGCTAACGGACTGAGATCTGTGGAAAACATGGCCATCTATTTTGGTGCCAAAATGAGAGCCGAGTGTCTCTGAAATGTGGCCCGCGGTGCTGGTTTTAGATGATTTCCAGCTGTCAAACCCCATTAAAAATATGCCTAAAAATATATTAGCTGTTTTCCTACCTCCACTTTTCAGAGATCCACTGGGGCTAACTGGATTGTGCTCTTAGCAGTGTAAACCAGAAGCACCTCCACTGAAGTCAGCAGAACACAATGAGGAAGCAATCAAGGCCATTATACAGATAGGAGGGTATCATGTGGCGCTTCGTATCTAGGAAGAAGGATTTAAGGGAAGGAAGGATTAAGAACTCACTGCTGTGTTCTGCTCAGGAATTATTATTAGTTTTTAAGACTGAACTAATGACACGTGGGATACCTCAGTTTCTAAAGGTCTTATTTGATCCCACCTACAAGGGCAGAATTTCGAATCCCATAGAAAGATAGCAGGAATGGGGCCAAATAAGCAAGCAAGTTTCTGATTTTTCTCTCAATATCCTTTAAGGAAATCTTGAACTCATCAGGTATGTAAGTTATAGGAACCCCCAGGCACTTTTTGCTTGCTTGGCCAGCATCATACTCTAGTGCTCATTGACCTTGACAGCATTACACAGAAACTATTTTCACATGAATGAATTATTCTTGAATAATTTCACCAATATGTTAAGAGCAAAGACGCTTTCCTGGAAATATTAGCTTTTCCCTTTCCCCCTTTTATCTTCTACAAACAGATATTCTGAATCTTGCCAAGGCAATCACCCGTTTGGCCCATGATGGGTTGCTCTATGGACTCACAGCATTTTAAAGCACCACGGGCCTGTCTTTCCTCTCACTTACACGTGTTTTATGCCAATATGCTTGACTGGATACCTGGGGCTCTTAGATTTGGGTTTTGAGAGGACTTGTCAATAAAAGCTGGGTAAATAAAACAAAATCCTGGAAATCTAAGGCGTTATTTATCCCCAAGGTGACAGAGATTAGAATCAGGCCATTATTGCATACAATCTTGTTTTATGTTGTGATCTAATTTCTTCTGGAGTTGTGTCCTCTCCAGAAGTTAAGTCTAAGAATTACAGTTAATGATTATTGCATTTTTTCTACATGTAATTCTGCCTGCACTAACTGCATCTGGTGGCTCCTTAACTTCTCCGGGCAGAGCTGATTTCCACACCTTGTTTTGCTGTAAACCCTCTTTGGATCAGACTTCTCCGACTACCCAACAATTTTACCCAGTGCAGGGGAAAAATCATACTAAAGGGCCCAGTTATCTCCTCATACCCTCATCAGCTGCTGCATTTCACTTCCTCTCATACTTCCAAATATCATGTTGTTCAGGGGTGAAAGCAGAATTAGGGACTTACCGGTACGGGGCTGGGTTGGGGCAGGCTTTGGCCCCCAGAGGGGGCAGGGATGAGGGGCGCTCAGACCCACCCCAGCCTGCCCTGTACCGGTAAGTGTCCTGCCCTCCCCCGCTGGGGTAGCAACAGCAGCTGGGGGCTCTGGCAGCAGTTTAAAGGGCCCACGGCGTGGCTGCTGCTACCGCCCTGGGCCCTTTAAACCGCTGCCGGAGCCCCCAGCCACCACTGCTACCCCAGGGCTCCGGCAGCAGGGGCTATTTAAAGGGCATGAGCTAGCCTGCCTCTACCTCCCTGGCTCCTTAAATAGCCTCCGGAGCCCTGGGGTAGCGGCAGTGGGCTCTGGTGGCTATTTAAAGGGCCCAGGGCAGTAGAGGCAGTGGGAGCCCTGGCCCTTTAAATAACACCCAGAGGCCTGCTGCTACCCCAGGGCTCCAGCAGTGGGTCTGGCAGCAATTTAAAGGGCATGGGGCTCTAGCCATTGCTGGGAGCCCCAGGACCTTTAAATTGCTGCCTGGAGAAGCTAGGCTGCCCCAGTACAGCGCACTGGCTCTTGCCCGTACATTGTACCAGGGTGCACTGGCTTACTTTCACCTCTGATGCAGTTGGTCTGCCAGACAAGAGTTACAAAAAACAGCTTCTCCTCTTGGTCCTATTTGAAACAACATCTCCCATTTTAACTTTCTCATTTGACAAAAATATTCCATGCAACACTGTTTAAATATGGTTCTAAGTTATGGATGCTACGGTAACGCTACATAAATACGCTCCAATACTCCATTTTTCTACCTTTATATGCCTTTGTGTTCCTTTTCTGTGAATAGTCCAGTGAACAAGTTTGGTAGCAAGAACTTTAAGAGAAATAGCCTATTTGAATAGTGGAGAATATTTGCAGAAAATAAACTCTGGCTTTATAATTAAGAGTATTAGTATTAGAAACCTGGTTCTCAGAATTATGCCCTGATCCAAGCATGTGACCTAACTACCCAATCAAACCAACACAGCTCAGTTTTTGAACTAGGAATATGAAATCTGTGCACTAAACTTCTCCTGATTGAGCTACAGAAAGGTAGGTAAAATTCACCACTGGGCCCTCCTTGCCACCATTACCCACATTGATCAAAACCTTACTGTTAGTATTCTGAGGTCAAGAGAACTATTCACAAAATATCACCAGGCCACAGCTGCAAATCAGATGCTTTTCTCACCAAGACATTATAGGATAGAGGGAGACAGAAAAAGGAACCATTATAAAATACAGGAGTTTTACCACAGCAAGCCCAAAGCCTTCTATAATCAAACCCGCAGAAGGTACTCAGTTCAGCAAATTAAGAAGAAAACTAGGACCTATATTTTAAAGATTCGCTAGACATATTGGAATCACTTCCCTTCTGTGATTTCAATACAGGAAGCCCTTATCTGTAGATCACCACCAAGTGACACCTAGAATCCCTGGGACAGCATCCCTGCTCTGAAACTGCTTTCTCCAGTACTGATTCAGTGGGTGAAGAGCTTGTATTATATAGGGCCCCAGGCTGCTCCTACTCCCAACGTGCTCTGCTAAAAGAAAACTAATAGGAAGTCTTAACTTTTTTTCCCCCCAATAGGAAAAACTTGGTCCTCACTGTGCTTTAAATTTATCACTGAGTCTGGGTTAAGATCTTAGGATTTATTTCCTGTTCTTTCCTGAAAGCAAAGGTAGCTAAAACTGAGGAAAATGGGGAGCTCTGATCTCATTTTGTCTCCAGACCCCAGCTTTGTGGCCTAGCAGCAACTGGTGTCCAGCTTCCTAAAGAGCAAAAAGACTTCTTTTCCCTCAGGTTGCTTCTTTTACCCTGTGACAAGATAAGGATGAGAGAAAGCAGCTTATTCTGTAAGGATGAGAGAAAACAGTCCCTAAGTAAATTATTTGCTGTTAATTATTCACTCAGCTCTACTGCCCACTTGACAATGGATCCTGACTAAACATTCTTAACTCCTGCCACTAACAGGTCAGAATGTAGGTACACTCTTGTATCTTCAATGTTGCAGTGCTTTATTTCATGCATGTGCTTTTGGTGAGCATAAGCAAGAATATTACATCTAGTGTTTAGTAAACAACAGGTTATCAATGCATTTTGGATCATTGTCTAGGAAATACACTTGGCTATGCACTTTGAGTGCAAAATATTATTCTTGTTGTCTGTAGAACCTAATGTATAGTTCTCATGAAAAATCAGAAGGCTATAGACAACCTGCAAAGGTTTTTGCACTTTCAGTGATCCCCAAGGACATGCTTTTTTTGTTCAGGTCGAGCAGTTTGCACAGCTCTATGGAGAAGTACAGCAATCAGGCATGTCCTCATTCTTCAAAGGATAACTTTTAAAGAGAAGTCATTCTTCTGTTAATGGCTTTATAAGACTACAACCCCATTAATAATTGGCTTACAGTGTAAGCAGCATATTAGGAAGTGCTTTATTTGTAATGAAAGAGGAGCTGTGGCTCAAGCAATTTTTTTTAGTTTCATGACTGATGCAGCAAGCCCAGAGGTGCTGGGGCTATGAACTGCCAAGCCTAGAGGTGCAGGGACTCAGCCCTGGCACAATTTAAACACCGGTATTAGGTAGAATTCCACCAGAACTCAGGGGGGCTAGTTTGATAATCATGCCCAGTTTGTCTCAAGGATATGGATGGGCTCAAGTCACAACATTTGAATCCAGATTTCAAACACTCCACAGTTCAGGGCTCTTTGAATCCAGAGTTCTCATTCTTTCCATTGGAAAGATGAGGGCCATTTACAAACAGCCTGCACTTACTTACACTCTGAAGCCTGCACTTACTTACACTCTGAAGACCAGGGACTACTCATATGAATTAGTCCTTACTAATATGAAGGGCTCAAGAATCTGGCCCAAAGCTTTTATCTCGATCTAGCTTTGGATTTCAAACATCCTCAAAGTTCCAATTTGGATTTAGGCTTTTGTCTGAGATCACTTGTACTCATTTGATAAGAATAGCTACAATCCAATATGTGAAAGTATTTGTATTGCAATCCACAGTAAATCAGAACGGTGAACATGGCAAGCTTTCAAAATGCAGAATATGAGAAAAACTAGAGATTAAACTATATGGGACATTGGTAAATCCCTGTTCACATAGTGACAGCAAAGGACTCCCCCCCGCAACAAAGCAGCTGTATGCAAATAATATGACAGTTTATGATATTAACAAAAAGAACCTCATCTGATAAAAAGTGTTGCTTTACTGTTTTTTGTCATTCCTTTGTGGGACCATGAGCCAGCTATGGGCTAGGGATGCTCTTTTTATGATTTTTTTTTGTCCCTCCACTGTTCTTCATCCAGGCCAATATATGGATTCAGAGAAAGGTCAAAGTCCTAGTTAACTCTCCTTAAGACTCACCACAAATTTCCTGCTCTACCATAACTTTTCCAAACTTTTTAAGAACAAACTTCTGATTATTATTTTTTTCTTTTTGTCTGCATATGTTTTATCGAAGAAATTTCAAGACTAAATAAAAAAAGTACAACAGTGTTTAAAAATGAAATAAAGGGAGCATAGGAAAGAGGGATTGTATCTAAGACCATGATACTGCAATGGACTGTGCATGGGTAGACCTCCACTGAAGTCAGTGAGGTTCCACATAAGCACAGTGGTCTCCCGGCTCAGAGTCTGTGGTAGGACTGGGGACCTTATTTTGATTAACAGAAAATATTATGGCTGGTTAACAATTTCCCCACAAGCTTGCATCAAATTTATCAATAAATATACTTTAACTGTGTCTGAATTTGTGTGAATTTAACTTCAGTGTCTGACGAAGTGGGAATTCACCCATGAAAGCTTATGCTCCAATATGTCTGTTAGTCTATAAGGTGCCACAGAATTCTTTGTCACTTTTTACAGATCCAAACTAACACGGCTAACCCTCTGATACTTAACTTCAGCTGTGTCTGATTTTTGCAAACATTGGCACAATCAACATTTACTCGCCTAGCTTGATCCACATCCCATTAAATGGTTTTGGATCTGGCCCATAAATACTTGTAAAAAGCTAATTAGACATTTCCTCAATTAATTATGCCTAGGAAGAGTGCTAGACTATGCTGAATAAACTATCCTCTGGTGTTCTTTTAGGAATGACCCTTTATCTGTGGCCTAAATGTACCTATTGGCAAAACAAAATTCTGTTTTCTAGGATTAGTTCTCTTCTTTGTGTGTCGACAACCATCAATAAAAGGTAGGCAATAAGTTATTTATATGGGACACTGCAATAATTAAATGAACAAAAATACGATCTCAACACACCCTTGCTAGAACTAGTACATAGAACTACAGCTGTCAGTATGATTATAGGCACACTTGAAAATTTGAATCAAAATGGAATTTGAGTATCAATTCTAATTTAAAAGAAAGCTACAGTAAGTGCTAAGAGTAGTGATGGCTTTTAAGCTTATGCACTTACAATATCCTGTATAGTTTTTTAAAAATGCTTTTGGAAATTGCTGACTAGCACCAGTAAGGTATGGAGAACCAGTGCCTGTCCCCTCCCAAGCCCACCTCCTCCATAAGTATAAGTGGGGAAAAAATAAGATCTAGTCAAGAATTTTTTTCTCTCTCTCTATATATAATATATATATTTTGGTCAGAAAATGCTCATTCATTAAAACCAAAACAGTTTGTTGGGAAAAAAAAATTGGAAATATACCTATCTCCTAGAACTGGAAGGGACCTTGAAAGGTCATTGAGTCCAGCCCCCTGCCATCACTAGCAGGACCAAGTACTGATTTTTACCCCAGATCCCTAAGTGGACCTCTCAAGGATTGAACTCACAACCTTGGGTTAAGCAAGCCAATGCTCAAACCACTGAGCTATCCCCCCTCTGCCCTCTCCAAAGGACCCAGTTTGGGTGAATTTCTTGGCTTGAAAACATTTTTGGAAAAAAGTTCTGAAATTGTCAAAAAAGGTTTTTTAAATGAAAAATGCTATTTTTGGGGGGGAAGGGGTCTCATAGACTCTAGGACTGGAAGGGACCTCGAGAGGTCATCGAGTCCAGTCCCCTGCCCTCATCCCTGATAGACATTTATCTAACCTACTCTTAAATATCTCCAGAGATGGAGATTCTACAACCTCCCTAGGCAATTTATTCCAGAGTTTAACTACCCTGACAGTTAGGAACCTTTTCCTGATGTCCAACCTAAATCTCCCTTGCTACATTTTAAGCCATTGCTTCTTGTTCTACCATTAGAGGCTAAGGTGAACAAGTTTTCTCCCTCCTCCTGATGACACCCTTTTAGATACCTAAAAACTGCTATCATGTCCCCTCTCAGTCTTCTCTTTTCCAAACTAAATAAACCCAATTCTTTCAGCCTTCCTTCATAGGTCATGTTCTCAAGACCTTTAATCATTCTTGTTGCTCTTCTCTGGACCCTCTCCAGTTTCTCCACATCTTTCTTGAAATGTGGTGCCCAGAACTGGACACAATACTCCAGTTGAGGCCTAACCAGCGCAGAGTAGAGCGGAAGAATGACTTCCTGTGTTTTGTTTACAACACATCTGTTAATGCATCCCAGAATCACGTTTGCTTTTTTTGCAACAGTATCACACTGTTGACTCATATTTAGCTTGTGGTCCACTATGACCCCTAGATCTCTTTCTGCCATACTCCTTCCTAGACAGTCTCTTCCCATTCTGTATGTGTGAAACTGATTGTTCCTTCCTAAGTGGAGCACTTTGCATTTGTCTTTATTGAACTTCATCCAGTTTACCTCAGACCATTTCTCCAATTTGTCCAGATCATTTTCTATTTTGACACTGTCCTCCAAAGCAGTTGCAATCCCTTCCAGTTTGGTATCGTCTGCAAACTTAATAAGCGTACTTTCTATGCCAACATTTAAGTCATTGATGAAGATATTGAACAGAGCCGGTCCCAAAACAGACCCCTGCGGAACCCCACTTGTTATACCTTTCCAGCAGGATTGGGAGCCATTAATAACTACTCTCTGAGTATGGTTATCAAGCCAGTTATGCACCCACCTTATAGTAGCCCCATCTAAATTGTATTTGCCTAGTTTATCGATAAGGATATCATGCGAGACCGTATCAAATGCCTTACTAAAGTCTAGGTATACCACATCCACCGCTTCTCCCTTATCCACAAGACTCGTTATCCTATCAAAGAAAGCTATCAGATTGGTTTGACACGATTTGTTCTTTACAAATCCGTGCTGGCTATTCCCTATCACCTTACCACCTTCCAAGTGTTTGCAGATGATTTCTTTAGTTACTTGCTCCATTATCTTCCCTGACACAGAAGTTAAACTAACTGGTCTGTAGTTTCCTGCGTTGTTTTTATTTCCCTTTTTATAGGTGGGCACTATATTTACCCTTTTCTAATCTTCTGGAATCTCTCCCGTCTCCCATGACTTTCCAGAGATAATAGCTAGAGGCTCAGATACCTCCTCTATTAACTCCTTGAGTATTCTAGGATGCATTTCGTCAGGCCCTGGTGACTTGCAGGCATCTAACTTTTCTAAGTGATTTTTTACTTGCTCTTTTTTTATTTTATCTTCTAAACCTACCCTCTTCCCATAAGCATTCACTATGTTAGACATTCCTTCAGACTTCTCAGTGAAGACTGAAACAAAGAAGTCATTAAGCATCTCTGCCATTTCCAAGTTTCCCGTTACTGTTTCTCCCTCCTCACTGAGCAGTGGGCCTACTCTGTCCTTGGTCTTCCTCTTGCTTCTAATGTATTGATAAAAAGTCTTCTTGTTTCCCTTTATTCCCATAGCTAGTTTGAGCTCATTTTGTGCCTTTGCCTTTCTAATCTTGCCCCTGCATTCCTGTGTTATTTGCCTATATTCATCCTTTGTAATCTGACCTAGTTTCCATTTTTTATGACTCCTTTTTATTTTGTAGGTCATGCAAGATCTCGTGGTTAAGACAAGGTGGTCTTTTGCCACATTTTCTATCTTTCCTACCCATCAGAATAGCTTGCTTTTGGGCCCTTAATAGTGTCCCTTTGAAAAACTGCCATCTTTCCTCAGTTGTTTTTCCCCTCAGTCTTGATTCCTATGGGACCTTACCTATCAGCTCTCTGAGCTTACCAAAATCCGCCTTCCTGAAATCCATGGTCTCTATTTTGCTGTATTTTGGGTCAAAATATTTGTTTAAAAATTAAGCTAATTATAGTGAAAACTGTTTTAATAAAGGATTTTGTCCAAATTTTGATTTTGAAATGATCAAAATGAAATGGTTTGACTGGCCCGAGCCTTTTTTATTTCAGATTGTTGATTCCTGAACATTTTTGAAATTTTGATTTTTCATCCTGATCACCCTTGATGGGAAAATTTTTCACAATCTCACTTTTTCCCAGGGTAGGAAAACTGTTTCCCATTTAGCTCGAAAAATAACCCATCTCCCCACGCTCCCATTTATAAATGGTAAATAACTTTCATCTCTCCCCAGTATCTATAGAGGGGAAATAATTGAAGTATTTTGGATAGGATTATGTTGCAACTACTAGTAAATGTTAACTTTTGAATGCAGATGACTAGGATATGTACTAAGTAGCAGACATGGTGAAGCATTATGCTCTGCCATCCAGCATGCACTTAGAGAGCCTATCTCGAGATGTGGGAAGTGCCAGAAGTGGAAGCAGTGAAGCAACAGGTCTACATGCACAGGTCAGCCAGTGGTAGCGTTGGGCTGGGGAAAACCCTGCATGGGCTCTTCAGTTTATCAGTCCAGTCTCTAATACATGGGGTACCTCAAATGCTTTACTATGCTTTCCTCTTCAGAGTTGTGTGGTCCTGCCATGAGGGCAGGGGACTGGACTCGATGACCTCTCGAGGGACAAGATACATAGACACTCCAGACTTAAGAGCAGATGCAGCAGGGAATGGGAATGGTGTTTCAAAATGGCTCCTGTAATAGATTCTGCATTAGATTTTTAGAAGTGTTTAGCATTAGCCTAGTGCTGTTCTCAATGAAGTCAATAGCAAACTCCCTTGGACTACAATGGCCAGCACTGAATGCTTTTGAAAATCCCCTTCTCCAAGTCTAGCTGTGCATATTAATCAATTTTTGCTTCCTGGCTATTTTAATGTGTGGGGAGGGAGGAATTGAGAATTTGAGAGTATTATAAATGCTATACAGAGAGAAATCTAGCCCTTTCACTGTGAAATTTTGCCATAGGCAAAGCATAACTGTTCCCAGGAAGAAATTTCACTATTTTCAGCAAAACAGCCAACAGATCCATCTACAGCTCTTGATGATATTGGGTAAAATTTTCAAAGTGCCTAAGTGACTTAGGAACCAAATTTCCTGTGAAAGACAAATTTTATGGATAAGATGTGTTTTAAGGAGAAGAGAAATACCTTTCGTTCTGTGTAATTTTTGATGTTCAAAGGTGGCTTATGCCTGATGTGCTCTACTACAGATATGTGTGAAGTTTGGAGTTTGCAGCAACTGTGGTTATGTAGCTACAATGAGCTGCCAATAAGGGAGACACACACAGCTAAATTTTATAATGGCATGATTTAATTGTTTTCTCTAACAAAGCTTGGCATATATTTTATCCAGAAAATGTCCGAGACAGTTTAATTGCATCACAACGACTGTTCAGGGGAAATTTGGAGACTCAGTTCCACCATGAAAGTGTGAAATGGAAGGATTTGAATCCTGCTTTAAGTGAAAAGCTCATTGCAATTTTAACTATGAAGTTGCTACAAATGCCTCCCTAATCATGCACACAGGGCTGGCTGACAGCAACCCCAATTGCTAGTTGCTAGACATATTATATATCATGTTGGAGACGGATAAAACTTACACTTAATCTGCAGAATAACACATCACAACATCTGTAAGAGAGACCCAGAGCTGGCAGACTTTCTACACTCACTGCCAGTTTAACAAAACAAATATTGACACAGCTTGTTTCATCTTGGTGGCTAATATTTTGATCTACTTGGCCTATAACATAGAGGAGGAATTCCAGTGCCTGATGGACTCTCGTCCTCACTATTATGCACAATCATTGCAGTGAAAGGTTTAGAAACCTCATTTCCTGGGGGGCTGCTTGGCAACTGCCAGCAACTGCTGAATGGGCGCAGAAGCTTTACACTTTCTATGTATTCTGTGCCCTTGCTGGGGAAAGATACGGTGACAGAACAAAAACCGACAGTCTTTCAGAGGTGCCAGATTAGACTTCCCCAATGCTGGCCAACAAGGCAAAATTTGTCAGGCCCCCCTGGAAAGGTCACAGCTGGTACTTCTATGAATTTCCTTATTACACAGGAATGAAGTACAGATTCATAGAGAGAGACAGATGGTAAGTGGCAATGTTACTTGTACTAATGTGCATATGAGACAGAGAGCTCTCTGGCATACCCCTAGACAGGAATCTTTTCTGCCTTGTCTAGGGCAGGACATTCAAGCCAAGTGGTTTCCCACTCCACTGGGAAAAATCAGATATTGCTTCTTCTTGCTTTCAGTGTGTCTGAGTCACAAGTAGGTTAGTACAGAGATCTTTGCCGGAGGTCCAGACTCTGATGGACAAGCCCAGAAAATACTGCGGCCCATCACTGTTGAGTTTTAGTTATGTCTGTCTCCCCCTCACTCCTCCATTCAGATGAGTGTGACAGAGAAACTGATGAAAGACAGAAAGCGATAATGCTGATGAGGGTGAGAATTGGCAGCCTGGAGCAGGAGGGCCTGAGAGAAGAAAGGATTTGGATTTTAAACATATCTATTAATCACGGCTCAAAATATATATGTGGCTGGGAGCTGCAGTTGGAAAGGGCAAATAATTTTTTAAAATAGATGTGCAGGGCATATTCATTATGGCTCAAAATGGAATTTGGGGAGTAGGGATCAGAGGCTCGCTGGTAGAGGGTAACAAGACATTTTGCACATGGCCTGAAGGAGGTAACTTCCCAAAAGGAGGAGGGCTAGGTTTTGATCTTGCTGAGACAGGACTAAATCTGAGATAACCTCATTTATTCCAGTGGAAGGACTTAGTTTACAGCAGCACCTTAGAGATCAGGATCTGCCCTGCAGCATTCAGAGGATAGTGAATGAGGAGACTATTTCACCACCCCTCCCCATCTGTTTACTTGTGAATTGCAGAATGCACATGGCATATTCACTGTGATCTTGGATAGAGTTACAGCTCAAGCTAATGCTGAGGCCATGACAGCAGAATCTTCTAGGACAGACCTCAGAGCATCACAGGCAGCTCTTCCGGGGATGATAAAATGTGGCAAACATTTGGCAAATGCTTGTTCAGAGCACTTGCTGGTAAAGCAAGATCTGTAGTCAAGTGGATAACTTTATATCCAGGGAGGCTGTGGGGAAACCCAGCCAGTCTCCAGGACATCTGATATCTTAAAAGTTAAAGACAGATCCTGAAACTAAGGATCAAAAGGAGGAGGAGTTAGAGTGGGAACTGGCAAGTCAAAAGGGAGAAGAGGGTTTTTCTTTCAAATGACTTTTTACACATGCAGTTCTGTAGACAGCAGGGGACATGAAAAGGCAGGCCAGCATTTGCAGATTATATATGAGTTTTGCACAAGTCATAACAGGGACTGGGACTCCACAGCCAGCTAGGGGAAGGATGATAACAGCTTTTTTTAGACCTGTCACTTTAAAACTGTCCCACTCTGATGCAGCACTAGAGCAGAAGACAACATATTTCACATTAAAGGCAACTGACTTTAATTAGGCCTTTCTTGGGCACACGAGATTTGATGGCTTGCTTCCAAGCAAAATGAAGAGGACTTAATGTTTAGGAAAGACATCAGACTGACAGCACAGGAGACTGAGGTCTTATATATGTCTGCTGAACAGGTAGCACAGGCAACAGCTGGCAAGCTCCGTGTACCTCTGTTCTGTTTTGGAGGCATCATTCTCTAGGGCTGAGCACACCGGGGCAGATCCTCAGCTGGTATAAATGGTCACAGCTCCACTGAAGTAAATGAATCTACAAAAATTTTGCACCAGCTGAGGATCTGCCCACAGTCTTTACGCTCCTTCGTCCAACAGCCTCTGCTGACAATGGCATATTGGATGGTGATCACTTCCCAGTCCACCTATAGTCTGGGTGATGAGGCCATAGGCTCTCAGATACTATGATGATGTTCATGGTGTAAGAACCTGAAGAGACTAGTCATGAATTTTGATTAATAATATTTGATTTTAGACCAGTGAACTAGAGGCGAAGCACCTCAGCCATCAGTTTCCCTGTGAACTTGAATAAAAGCAAATAACAATTCATGTGCAAACCATTAAAAAACAAAACATTGCCAAGCTTTGAAAAGCATCTGGGGATAATTCTTTACTCTCTATTTTTGTAACAGCAGCCAAGAAGGTGAAAAACAAGAGACATTTCTGCATCAGTTTGGTTTTCTTCATGTTTGCAAATGACTTCCATGCTTTCCCCAGAGAAGGCAAGGTGGCTCCTTGAGGATGTAGACAAAACAGAACAGTGGATGTCTTCCAGTTCCCATTGCAGCCAATGGGAGTTTTGCAATTGACTGCAGTGGGAACAGTAGATGATCAGCATCTCTGAAAACCAGTTAACTTTTACTGGGCAACTAATTTTGGCCTATATTGGCTTGTCCCACATCAGGAGAAGTAGTCTATCAGAATTGACATTAGAACGCAAACAGTATGTCTACACTGCAGTTAGAGGTGTGACTGCAGCACGTGTAGATATACCCACAAGGCTATCATCTAGCTAGCATGACCCACCATAGCAATGAAACTGTGGCAGCCTGGCTGCCACGTCTTCACTGTTATGGTTACTCCAGCTAGCTATGTCAAAGCTATCTTTGATAAGTCTACACATGCCGTAGTCACAATTCTGAGTGTAGACATACCCAAAGTCACATGCTCAGATATCTTGCTATGCCATGGATTAAAGCCTTGGTTCAGAAAGGTACTTAAGCTTTTGCCTAAGTTTAATCACATGCAGAGTTCTGAAGTCAAGGGGAATATTGAGGTGATTAAAGCTAGGCACATGCTTAAGTATCTTGCTGAAATGGGGCCTAAATACTATTGCTGTAAACCAGGACAGTGGGTCTCTTGCGGTGCAAGTTCTCTGAAAACTCATCTACGGGGGAGGCCTCAAGTAGCCAGCACAACCCAAAACATAGGGTCTTGTTGGCCAAGGAAGACATGTGGCCAGGACAGCTGGAAATGCATTGATTCAGTCACCCCAACTGCTGCCTCTGTGGCATACCCTTTATGGAGCTCCTGGTAGAACTCACACCTGCCTTGCCCTGAGGAAGGATACTATCTGCTCCCTCTGCAGCTGAATGATGGCTTGCAAGAGGCCATGTGGGCACAGAGATGTCCAATTTGCACCTCACTACACCAACGGGATGAATCTATCTATCTATCTGTAGATAACCTAGACAGCATTCCCACCAGATTGCAATTTTAATGCTGGTAAAGTTGGGGCCTGAAGTTGATAGCAGTGTCCCTGTGTGGTCTCAACAGGAAAGATACCCACACTTCCTCCAGGCATGAATTTCCTTAAATACTCTGGACATAAATACTATACTTCTGCTAGTATAGTAAACCTTCCACCTTAGGTCTAAAATTGTGTTAGTTCTTTGTCCATTCTTACAGATGGTTGTTACAACCATGACACATTTTTTTGGTGTCTTGTATAATGACATACTCTAAACTAAGCTACTTTGGGGAGGGGGAAAAAGACTAAATTGAATCAGCCCTCATTACTTGTAGTTGTTTCATACCTTTAAATGATTCTGGTAAATCGATAAAGCCCTGCAAAGTGGCTGTTGTCTGCTGATTTCTAACTCTAGTCAGCGGCATCTGCTCTTTAGTGCACCACACACTTGCTGTGTAGCCATTAGATGAAAGCACGATCACCTGTCAAACAAACTGCTAGAACTGTGATAAATTAATGATCAAATAGCACAGTCTGATGTACAGTAGCAGTGCTGAGGCTAGTTACAAACAGGCCCCATGCTTTAAAAATGTAGCTGACATTAAAAAAAATCAGCCATTAAAGAAAAATGTCACACAGCTTTAAAAAAAAAATTCTCTATTTAAAAATGACCACATACTGATATTCCAGAGTTTGTTTAAAAAAAAAAAAAGGTGCAGTTGTTGCTGCAATCCTTTATGTGCACAGTGCGTTTGCGAGGCAAGTCACTCCGTGCAGCTAAGCAAAGAGGAGGCTTTTGTATTTTGGGTATGTAATGCTGTGTACAAATCTGTACCTTAGAGGAATCCTCTGGCAAGTTGTGGATGTGGTTCTATGTTTGGAAGGCAAGTGCTCTGAGCCTGTTCTCTCTCTCTCACCCCTCTCCCCCTCTATTTTTTCATAATGCTTTTGATTTTTGACATCATGGATAAAATATTTCAAGGGAGCTCCACATTCCTTCTAAATATAAACAATACAAAATAAGCCTTTGCTTTTGAAGCACTTGACATTCTTTGAGCTTTGAATTTCAACTCCTAATAACTCTTGATGCTCCCTGCATTAATGTATAAAGTCCTTTTTGTGAGCCAGAAATGGTTCCTCATGTCCCTCCTGCCATTGGCTTCATGAGCTTAATTTATTCTTTTTAATATAAAATCTCATTACCTGAACATGACACTACCACTTCCATTTTATCTTTGATATAAGAACAGAGAGAAACCAAAATCAAACCCTTAAATAAAGTCTGTAATCATCCCTCACTTTTTCTTGCTTTTTAAATTTCTAAACAAAATTAAATAGGTATACCTTCCAGGGCACACTCAGAAATGTGAAGGGAGAGGAGGAAGAGAAGTATGTTACTTTACAGTGAACTAACAAGGGACATAATTACTTACATAAGCAGAATATCTTGTTCTTGATGATATTCCTGCACCCTTATTTTGCTACAGCACTGAAAGTTGGGGAGGGGGTGGGGAAAATTGAGATTATGTAGAACCTGACCTATTGAAATAAATCCTGATCAAATACAATTTCTTAATCTTGATGTATTTAAAGGTAATTTTCCCAAAGTTTAATTTCCATCCAGTGCAAAATTGACAAGTGCCTTTTTTAGTATAGTAACAGATTTTTAGCAACAAGAAACTAACAACAAAAAAACCGTCTCCAGAACAACTACCATAGATTTACACTTAAGTTAGGACTTCTTGAAAACTGATTTTAATAGAAAACTGGAGTGATGACTGTATTTGCACATGAAAGCATCAGTTTCATGCACTAATGGCAGTTTCTTCATGTTGTTGTTATAGCTGTGACTTAAGCATTGACTTAAATTATGAATCTGGCAGGGATCAAACTCCATGATCTAATTATGTCTTGTGGTTTTCACTGAGTCTTTTGAGGTGGCTGGATGCAAAGATAAGGACTCTTTTCATAAGGAATATGTTTTTCATCAGAATCCACGTCCTAGATCCTGCAGGATCTTCAATCTCTGCCTACTTCTGTGGAAACCTTAAGCCAACAAACGATGGTTTACATTCCCCAAGGAAAACTATATTTTAGCTGAGAAATGTCAAGTACTTCCTCAGAAATCATAAGACTCTTGTAATGATTTCAACTCTCATACAGTGCTTTTCCTTCTGAAAACAATAATAATCAGGGTAGCGCTTGTTTGAGGCTACCATCCTGTATCCGTTGTCGAGAATGTCAGTTAGAATGAATGAGGAAATTGCAGCACTGAATCGGTGTTTCTGAAGCTTAGTTTCCATGCTTCTGTTATATGCTCAGACATAACTCGTGCTTTGACAAAATTCATGCTCTGACACAAAAGTAGGTTTCAAAATCAAAACTCACTTCAGACCCTTCATGCATTATCAATGAAGAGAACAGGCCTGATTCTCCTCTCAGCCCTATGGAAATTCAGAATAACCCCACTGAAAGTCAGTGGAGTTACATTAGTGTAAAATCCAAGTTAGTGAGAACATACAAGAGTATTAGAAAAAAAGAAGACAGGGCAATAATGCATAGTTCGTTTGCTTATTGGAGGCTTTGATTCATTCCCTGTGGTAATTGTAAAGTGTAATAATATCTGTATACTTACACAGTTCTGAAAAAGTGTTACTATTACACAATTGTTATATTCCTATAGGTTGGATGACAAATGCCCGGGGCAATATTATCATCAAAGCATGTGACATACGCAACATGGATCTTCTAATCTTCATATGGATGACAACTGTCACTTTTAAAGTGCATGGCAAATGAGGAGGGCATAAGAAAGAACACCTCTTATTTGCATAGCTGGTAGTTTTGAGGACTATTTAAGTCTATGCTCTGTTTTAGACCTCTTCTAAAACCAAGATAATTGACTTGAACAGATGTATAGATTTCTTAAAGCTTAAAAAGTGCTGACCAGTGCTGGGAATAACCATGTGTTCCTTTGAGAACCTACACTCTCTTAGCTAATATATACAGCTAATACTCTGCCTACCTTGTGCTTGAAAAATAGATCAAAGGTAGTTAACATACTGTACCCACAAACAGCCTTGCTTCAAATTTTGTTTTTTCTAATGGTAGCAAACATCTCTCCTTATTTATTTATTTAGCTTTGCAAAGTAAATAAAATATCCAGCAGGCTGTTGATTTCCATTAACATTTCTTTGCTCATGTAATTTTAAGTTCTAGGTTGTGTCTAGTTCTTTCAGTTTCTCTGTGCTACTGTATATGGAACAGATGGTGTGGATCAACCACACCAGTATTTTGAATAGGGGATTGTCACTTTAATGTTCACATGGAGTTTTCTTTTTAACATTTTTTCTCATTATAGCAAGGCTCAGTGCCGCAAGACACCTTTTATTATGTATATATGAATAAAAGCAGTCAGAACAAATTTCACAAACTGGGCAAAGGAACCTGAAGCTGACAACAATTAATAGACAAAAAAGACAAGACACTGTATACTAGATTTAATCTTTTCTTAAACCTTGCCTTTCTGAAACTGCATAATACATTGGTCATATGCTTTCCGCAGAATCTAGGTAAAAAATATGATTTCAAGAAATGTTTGATTTTCAGAGGTCTTAAAATAACAGATGAACAAATTTTCTTTTGCTGCCATGATTGTATAATTATTCAATTTCAAACATTTCAGAAAGGGATATTCTGCAAGGCTTTACTGTGTTTGTACACAGCCTAGTAACAATGGGTTCCTGGTCCATGTCCAAGGCTCCTGGACACCAAGGCAATAGAATCAATAATACAGGGTAATACCTGAATATCTAAAATATCTTACTTGCACTCACTGTCAGATTTAGACAGATTATTAGGTATGAAATCACCAATCAAATGTATACATCTACGAAACTCTTCCTGTATGTGCTATATGAAAAATAGCAGGCCCTTTACAGTCAGTTGGATTCAGTGGAAGAAGATTGGGCTCAGTATAGCAAAGCAGAGGAAGCAAAAAAGCAGTAAACATTATTTAAGTTCCACAAAAACTGAGGCTGAAGAAAAGCTTTTTCCATCTGAGCTTGTTTCTGTTTTCTAGAGTACAGGCTACTACCTTTTGCTCAATAAACGATTTACCGATGAAAGAGATGACTCTGAGCCACTCCCGTTTCGAACTGGATCTGAGTTTTCCTAAAGTCTGAAGGTGTTTGGAGCCGATGTTTTTGGTTTGGTCCATTATATAGAAGAGGGACAACTGCAAAATTGGGATCTAGATCCATTGTTTGGAGTGTCATGTGTGTAAAATGACGACAAAACTATTGAAGCTTTTTGAGGCAGGGACTATTTTTATTGGCAGTTAGGCAGAGCAGCAAAATACTTAATCAAGGCACTTTGAGCAAGGCCATACTCTGCTGTCAGTCCTTCACTATCTAGCACTTATCAACCATGGAAGAGTCCATTCAAACCCATAACGGAGAAGAGATGGACAGGCGTTTCCAGTCAGCTGAGAACTGCTGACATGGAACTGTACAAGCTATCTCAAGGTAAAAGCTAAAGTACAATACTTTTTGATACTGTATCAATAACCCATAGCCAATGTTCAACTGCTGTAGGGTCAGAATTTTCCCACTGGACACAGCTCTGAATAGATGATCACCAGGTCTATAATAAGCAACTGGCTATGGCCAAGAAAGTATAAAACTGGAGAGAAGATTTCTGTGCCTATCCTGCCTAACTCTCCGGTGCAAGAATGAGCTACAATTTGGCCCATAAGTTATGCTTTCACAGAAATGATGCCTGTGGTTTTTTTTAAACTAACTGGACCAAATCCAGTAGTCCCTGCTCTCAGGCCATACTCCAATCAGTCATAATCTCTGTAAAGCTGATGTGCCTAAATTAGCGTTTCTTAAACTGTGGGTTGGTATTCCAAAGTGGGTCATGACCCCATTTTAATGGGGTCACCAATGTTGGTGTTAGACTTGCTGGGATCGAAGTCCAAGTTGCATTATCCAGGGGCAGAAGCCAAAGCTCAGGTTACTGGCCCCCCACTCTGGGCTGAAGCCCCTGGGCTCTGGCCCCCCAAACAGGGGTGGTGGGGCTCAGGCTTTGGCTGTCCACTCCTGGGGTCATGTAGTAATTTTTGTTGTCAGTGAAGTTTGAGAACCACTGTCCTAAATGCATGAGTTAAGCGTGGCTTGAATGATTTGACCCATGTTGACACAGCACAGTTCTGGATTTCTAATGACTGAACTAGATACCGTTAAAGCATCACAAAGCCGGAAACCTCAGGTTACACATCCAACACTGCCAATTCTTATCATTTTATTGCAAGTCTCACCATATTGGGTATTTTTTCTTAAACCCCAGCTTCTTTTGATCAGACTAGAAGCTTAGCTTTTCTTTAGGTTTCTAGCCCTTGTGATTATGGAGAAAATACTGAAAATTGACCCCCATCTACCCTAATGTCTCCAAGAAAACAGAAGGTAAATAAAAAATTCCCAACTTAAAAAAATTGTGATTAAGAATATGACAACGGGCCGGGCATATAGTGGGGCTCACTGACAATCGATGGACTGCAACTGTCACTGTGTGGTATCCACGGGAACTGAAATGACCATTTGGCTGACCTACAAAAAGATGGGAGATTTTATTGTGAAAAGACATGGCCACACATGGGAGAAGGAAGGCCAGGATATGAGCAGAATGGAAGAAGTGTTGTGATCGGCGCAATCTATATGAGGGCTGAAGGACTGATTGATCAAGGTGAGGAATATGACATAGAGCTATTCAGAAAATGACAATTACATTTCACAAAAAAATTACGCAGAACAAAAATAAAACTTTTAAAAAGTTTTTGCAAAAGAGAGTCATCTTGAAATGTTAGTTTTCAGATCAGAATTGTCAGGTTTTCAATTCTCTCTCTCTCTCTCTCTCTCTCTCTCTCACACACACACACACACACACACACACACACACACACACACACAACTCATGAACATGAAAAACTTACCTATCAAATCACATCAATCCAAATGTTATGGTTTTGACAAAAAGTTGTCAAAAGTTTTCCGACCAGCTCCAATCTTACGGGTTTTTTTTGGGTCCTGGCTCATGATTTTGGATTGCTTGGGGTTAGCTGTACTCAGGGTTCTTAAAATGAATATATTCAAATTTAGGAAGCTATCCCATCAACAAAAATCTCCCCAAAATACAACTGGGATTACTACTCAGTGTCCATGATCTCTTTCAAAGGGCTAATTTTTTTTAATAGTTCCCCCCCCGCCTCTAATTTTGTGCTTACTATCAGTTGTGGCTGCATAATTTTAGACTCAGTAAATAGTGGGAACAAATGATTTATTATCCTGTTTCAGCAAAGAATTTAAGCATATGCCTAACTTTAAGCACATGAGTAGTTACAGAGAAATGAATGTCTAATTACCTGAGCTGAGGCAATCAGGTAAAGATCTAAATTTTGTCATTTGGCACAAAGTGAGAGATCATTCAAAATGTGGACTTCATTGCCTTATTAAAGGCTAACCGTGAAGCTTTGGGTTATGGACCGTTAGGCCATTGCTTTAAAGTTTACTTTGCTTACTAAAAATTATCTTGAAATATAATTCCTTAAATATTTGTTGATATCATGGTTTGTTGGTGTATTTGTACTTTTAAATCAGTTGTTGGACTATCTAAGAACAGATGGGTTTTCAGTTTTAGTCCTAAATTTTGACCAGAGGCAAATAAATATCAACAGCAATTCCGACAAAGTACTGGATTCAGTGTATTTTAGAATTCACATGTGAAAGGTATTTAAACAACTGATCTTTGACACTGAATACATGTTGCAAAAGGTCCATAATTTTGTGATTTATTCTTGAATTATTGTATCTACTGAACAGCACTATCTCAGCCAGGAGCTTCCTTTATACGGTGTTTTCATTTTTAGTGCTCCATTTTGCCAGTTACCAAGGAACTACTGAATAGAGACAATGGGAATGCATTGTTCATTTCCTAAATCTCCACTGCAGTGTTCTGTCCAGATGCAAAAAGGTAACTTGATCCCAATTAATGAAAGTGCCTAGGTCAGCTTGTCACGTCCCATGCTCTTTATGTGCTGTTCAGACATCTATGTGCTTATTAAAACCTCAGGCACTCTACATAAGCTCTGCCTTGAAACCAGTTGCCAGAGGCATCACTGCTCAGAACCTGTCTACAGGTTTCTTGGTATCAGATCTGACATCATATAAATCTCTCATATCCAACTTGGCAGCACAGATCAGATGAAAAGCAGCCTCATCCTCACAGAATAACAGTCATAAAAAGAATGGAAGGTGCACAATAATAAACATTTCACTGGAGTTGTTCTTCACAAATGTACCTTATTGCTAACATGTTCAAGGTTATAAAATGCCTGCACATCACACACGTCTATTATTACTTCTATCAGAATCTGAATTGGGTACTTTCTGATGGAAGGCTTTCTGTCCTACTCTAATAATTGCCCCTGCTGCTTTTAAACTAAGTCAGAACTAACCAAATTCATAGTGATGAAGTTATTTGATACATTTTAACCTCTGAATAATTCTTGGTCTGTAGGTTATTCAAGAGCAAGTCATTGAATTGTTTTAAGGTTGAGCTGTCTTGGGTTTTGATTGCATGTGAGGCATAGAAACAGTGTCATGTGACCTAATTGGATGAGTAATTATTAGAATCAGGCTTTTGGCGTGAATACAGCTGACTAAACCTGAAACCAGGCAAGAATTGGTAGGAAGCGGAAAATGTTTTGAAGTACCAGCCACTATAAGTTCTCCCACTAACTATGGGCATCTGCCTAGAGACTGTTGTTGGCTGACAGCCTTGGGGTCCATTTTAACTTAGTGTTATGAGGTGTCCAAATAAGCTTGGTAGCAAAATGAAAGTGACAGCAAAAAGCATCCACTTCCATTTGCAACTGCCCAGGAGAATGTGCCTCCACTTTTGGACAACTACCTGGACAGGCTGATCTATGTATTCCCGACCTCTTGGCTAGTCACTAGAACTCATCATATCCAATGAGCATACCAATGCCCCATGCTCTCTAACAGCTCCAATTACTAGAAACTCATTTTGAAAATGTGGCCATTATAGCCTGTTGTTTAAGAACAGGTACAGCAAGCATAAACCCAATGGACCAGAAGTTCAGAATGACAGTCATTCCACCCTCACATGCTAGTTTTTCTTTTATTTATATGGCCCATGATGAAATATTCAGGTTATACATGTAAGAGCCACAAATGGCCTCCTAAAAAGAGCTTTGAACTTTATTTCTTCTTCAAAGAGGTTTGGCTGTTGGAGGAAGTGGTTTAATAACTAAACCTACTAGCAGAGGCAGGAAACAGAGTTTCCTAAGTACAGTCTGGCACCAAAACCAGATTGCAATAAGCAGAGCTTCTCATTTACTTGTAAAGAACCAGTAGGCCACGATCAGCCATACATTACCTCAGATGGAAGTTCACGGCTTTGGCTATTCAGAGAGAGGCACTAGATTTATTTTGGTGGTAAAAATCAGAAGTATAACAGAGTCTGTAAACAATAAAGCCTACAGATAAACTAAGGGGATAGGCGTAGTGCTCTAGTGATTTTTAACAAGAATTTAAGTTTAATATCAGAATATCCTCTCCTTTGGCAGGCTTATTCTCAAACTGGCTAGCATTCCATAAATGATAACAAGTCCTACCTGAAGGTTTGGTTGTGCTGCACAAAATTAAGCCAAAACAATAGAGAACAGCTGCTCCTGAATGGCTGAAATAGTTTATTATACTGTATACCTACAGTAGATCTCCAGGCCCTGCGTTAAGAAAGCTGTTGCCTGTGTGCCATACATATAACAAAGGACAATATTCGCAAGGAACTGCAAAGCAAATGGAAACCAGACTCAGATGCTAGCTTTTCATTTCTTGAAAGAAACATAAAACAAAACAAACTAACTATTATCAAAGCGCTAACATTATCATAATCATGTAGTTATGTTGCATGTATTTTTCATGTGTGTGTGTATATCTGTAAAATAATCATTAAAGGGTCAAACATCTGGTTTGCAAAGATGGTTCCTGCAATGTTTATGCCAGGTATTATTTCACAGTTGTATAATACTTTTATTTTTACAATCTGGAATAATCACAGCCTGGCATACAAAGAAATAGCTTTTATAATCACGGTCCTCACCCAAATATGCCCCAATCTCCAAGATATGCACATGAAACATTTACATTAAGAAATAACTCCAGGATGATAAAACCTATACTTATGAGTGGTTTATATTAAAATTTATAACAGGCACATTTGCTCAGATCTTGGTTTTCTTTAATAACTTTTCAATTCTTAAGCACAGCTGGAAGTCTAAAAATAGGCAACAGAAAATTGGCATGTTTTACTTACGGTAATTTACAGGATATCCTGTTAATCCTATCAGGGTCAAGTTGGAGCATTTTTGCAAGCCCTAACAGAGAATGTACAGTATTTACAGTACACACTGACAACTAATGCAATCATTTTATCTGGCATTTGCAATGGCAAATTCATCTCAAGCCAAGTCCTCCTATTCCACGCCTGATCTAGATTAACTATGCTCTTTCCAGGTTTAGCCCTATTCTCTGGTTCAATCCCTTCACCATTAATGTTTTATCACTAAAGCTCATTCCACAAAGCTTCTTCCTTATTCATCTTAAACAATAGCAGCCAGTAAGTTTTATAATGAGGCACTTTGTCCCGATGGGCAGTGAACTGGATGAGCGACTCACAACATGTTGGCTCTGTTCCCAGCTTTTTCACTGACGTGTTGTGCACCCTTGGGCAAGTCCCTTCACCTCCCCGTGCCTCAGTTTCTTCATCTGAGAAATTGGGATAGTCATTCTGACCTGCTGTGTGAAGTGCCTTTTGATCTATGGATGAAAAATGCTGTATAAGAGCCAGCTGCTACCAAACAACAGTACCAAATGTAAAATAATGAAGGCTTACATTTAATTTTGTAACATGAGATTAAATTAATGACATGATGGTTCTCTAGGTATCGAAACATCAGATCTCTGCAAACTGTGAAACAATCACCTGATTGGTCTTAAAGGTGTAGAAACTCAACATTGTTGGCCACTCTCAGTATAGTCCCAATAAGAGGAAAAAACACAGCTCCCTTTGGGGCTTCACTCTATGTGGCACCAAGCACCCTAAACTCCCACTGCAGTCACCGGGGACTGTGACTGTTCTGTACCTTGAAGAAGGCACTCAGGTCCAGATTTTTAAAAGTAACTAGGTGCCCAAAGTTCCAGTAGGAACCTAAAGGGATTTTCAAAAGCACCCAGGCACCTACCTCCCACTGATTTCCGAGGTGCTTCTGAAAATCCCACAAGGTACTTATATGCATCTTTAGGTGCCTACCTACCCTTAAAAATCTGGCCTTCTGTTCCTTGTAGGATTGGGCCCTGTCATGACCTGGTTGCATAACGGAATCAAGTCCAATTAGATGCTGCACAGGAAGGAACTGTTGCTATAAGAACAACTCATTATTTTAAACACTTTAAATTACAAAGTGTTACTTTTAATAAAATGTTACCTCTTAGCAAGTGTCAGGTGTTCTGGGCCCTATAGATTACAACTGAGAACCTTTGTGAAAGATCCTGTCATTAAGGTTCAAATGAAGGGTTCTCTCTGAACCATATGTGACTTTTCAGAGGACAAAAAAGGTGGAACCATTCTGTTTGTGTTTGCAGAACTAGCTAGAGTTCATAAACCTTTCCCTTCACCCCGCCTCTCTTCTAATTTAAGACCACATAGCTTTTCATGGGCTTAAAAAAAATATAGGGCCAGAATCTCAGTCATGCCAAGATTACACTTTTTACAGTTGATGGGAGCTAGGGGGAAAGGTGGCTCCACACCACTTTCTTGTTCCCTTGATTTGGAGATAGCTAGGGACCAAAATCCAATGCCTCCCCCACCCCCAATTTAAAGCATCTTCATGCCATTTATGGTAACTGCAGAAATACTACAGTCACAAAGTGTTATGCATTACATCCCCCCTTCCCATCTAGATATGCTCTGTGGGGAGGAGGGTGAAACCAGTGGCGTAGAATCTGCTACGGTGGTTTTATATAACCCAGATTCCCTGCTGTTTGGGAACTCCTTGGTTGCCCCTTTTGGGCAGCCTTCACCCTGATTCATTCTGGATGCATACTACCATGGACCATAACCTGTCCTCGGTATTTGTGCAGAAAGCCTAGTGATTCTCACTAGAAGTCTTACAGATGTTCACATATGGGGCCACATAAGTGCTGAGACAGAAGTAGAGATAAACCTAATGGCAAAGCACATGTGTACAAAAACTGGAATCTGTTCTGAACAGTGGGAGTCCGTGTTACACATGGGACAAGAATCCCTGTCTTGGCTTAGCTAGCACAGCTGCATGCCACAAGCTGCACCGCCCAATCCACATTGGAATTTCTCATGAAGCGATAACTAAAACTAAGATAAGGTTGCCTCTGCCCCTCCTCCCCCTGCTGTAGTTGACAGACAAATAGAGCATAAAGTAGTAGTAATATCCATAATCCAAGACCCACACAAAACAAAACAAGGTTTGTTTTTCCTGACTCTCTGGGGTAAACTGAGATGCTGAATCCTTTGCCTACATGCTCTGAGACAAACAGGATGTGAAATAGTGGAGGGGCAAAACCATGTCTGTTCCCTTTAATGTTCTTCCAGCAACATCATTAGGAAGCCCATGCAGCCCTCTTTACTATGTATTACTTTAATTATGACTGCAGCACTGGAGATATGCCTGGTATGGCACTTGTCTCTATTTGCTAATGCTTTCCAGTGTCTTAGAGCACAGTATCAGTCCTGGCATCAGCATTCGAATGAATCTTTGTCTGGAGTTAATACAGGTTTGAGTACGGACACTCACAATGCCTGGGGATATTTTGTAGGACAAGTTCTATACATTCCCTCTGATAATTAGTAGTGCTGGCAATAGTTTTGAAATGCAGTCTGATTATTTACTTTTCTTGAGTCATGCAAAAATCAACACTACCATTGGGACAAATCTCATGAGCCTCTACATTTTCATGCAAACTGGCACAGATTTTTCTCCTACTCATCTCATACCCCATAGCTCTTCAGAGCTCGCCTTATAAAGCAGCCTGAAGTGTTTAATGGATGCTTAAGATAACACTCTAATTGTTCCAAACATCTTAGCTTCTCTGGCATTTGAAAAAAAAATGGAGGATGCATTTCAAATACTCTTATTTATCTTGGCTCATCACAGATCTTCCAGTAATGGACACGCCTTTGCTAACCTTTCTTCCAGGGCTACACTAAGGCCCTATTTAAATTTTGAACACCCACAGCACTGTGCTAAGGAATGGGAACCAGAAAATGAAAGTGACTGTAAGACAGACAATGAACTGAAGTGACTGTTGCCAGGCATCAATGGTAAAGAATTGCAGAAAGAATTGCTTTCAAACATAAAACAAGATACTTTATTAGAATTAGGAAAATATTGTCCATAAAACTACTGTCTCTTTGCTTGAGCTTCTGCGTAAATCCTCTCTCCTGCCTAGTTCCCTGCTATAGATTGAAAGAAACGGTGCACAAGCATGGATAGGGCCCAAATTTTTCAAACGCAGGTAGTGATTTTGAAAGGTCTCTATTTCTGAGTGTTCAACTTGAGACCCTTAAGGGGTCTTGATTTTCAGAAAACACTGAGCATCCTCTGTCTCAGGTTAGTCACTTTAAAATGTCTCAGGTTGGTCACTCAGAGACTGAGGCATACAAAATCATTAGACACTTTTGAAAAGCCGGGCCCCCAAGGTTTATTTTTGGGTCATTTTAGGAGCATTAGAGTTAAAATACTTCCTACCCTAGTTACACAAAAAATGATTTGTCTAATAAAACTAAACCTTTAATGGGTTATTTTCCGGTGGCATGTTCATTCTGTTAACATGATATTTTATCTACCTGGTACTATATGCATTTAGAAGCATTTCACTTTGTGTACATGTTTGTTTTGGTGCATGGAAAATGTGTTTTTGAAGTATGGCTAGTGGGAACATTTTCAGAAGATAAAGAACACTTCAAACAGGATGCTACACCAGCACAACATTTTCATTAAAACTAGGCAACAAAGCATCTCAGCGTTTTTGCCTCAGTTCAGGAAAAACGGCAACACTGCCCAGGTGTTTAAATAAATAACAGAAAAATAAAATCCAATTGTGATCAAATACTGATTCCATCATTTAAAGAGACATATATTCCACTCCTAAGACATTCAGAGGGCAGGAATCTAGATGTACAGTTTGGGCCATAAATAACACCAGATTTGAAGGCCTCTAGCCCTGGAAAAAAATTAGCTCTGATTCTGACTTCAGAGCTCATGTCCATCTGGACTTATGGCAAAGGCCTGTTTGCAGTGTTCAGTTCCCATCCATGTCCCTTCATCGTGACTGCTTTGTATTTCATTTAGTTTCTGTCCAACTTTAGGTTCATGGAGCTGTAGTATCAGATTATGTTCCTGACGAGCTACATCAGGGAGCAAAAGCCGACACGTTCTTTTCAATACATTATTTGTGGGACTCAGTGTGGCTCTTTCCCTTGGTTGGTGCAGAACACCCCCAAATCTAACCCCTCTGTGTTTAACAATTCATGTCTATGGGGACCTACCCTCCAGTTTACCAAGTATAAATATAGACCCTCTCCCAGGCACAACTGAGCACAGTAAACTCCAATAAAATCTCTTGGGATGAGGAGGAAAATATTTGAATGTTCAGATCAAGTCTCTAATTTTATACCCAAATCAGCATGACAGGCCATCCTCTGCTTTGCACTTGTTTAATGCAGGCAGATGCCTTCCTGTGCAAGTCCATGAGAGCATGAATGCACTCCTGCAGCCATACCCAAGCTAGCTTTAATCTACCTAGCTCAGATATTGAATTTGTCATGAAAGAGGTGCTAGGGCTATAAACTGACAAGCCTAGAGGTGCCGGGGCTCAGCCCTGGCAAGCTCTGGAACAAATCAAACACTGTGTGGCATCATGGGCATCAGTGTGGACTAGCTGGCCAAGTAATTACCCAGCGTTCTGGGCAGGTGTGTATAGTCCATGCTGCTACCCATGCTGCTGCAACTGCACTGCTTGGACACCCAAGACATACCCTTCAAGAAAACATGCCCTGCTTCTCTCTTCCCAGCACACACTATATTAGCTGGATGTCATAAAAGCTGGTGAATTCCTTCCTAGACCAATACACAGTAATTTTTTTATAATAAAATGGCTGTGGCTGGAGAAAGCATGTTCATAGGTGATGCAGGTACTAATGGCTCTAGTTAATATTGCCAATCACTTCCCATTAATAAGACCTTATTTTCAATTGCTTGTATCAAACTGTTGGGTCTGAAATTTTGTATGCTGAGCATTTGCCTCAGGCTGACTTTTGAGGGGAAGTTGCACTGTTAATAAGATGATATGGTAACTAACTGGTAGTTTGATTAGGAATTTAATGTGCTTGGCAAAATCTATAAATATCTACGTATTCAAACCAGTGATAAGCAGAATCGGAAGTTAGTTTTAACTTTATAGACTTTAAAAGTGTGTGAGATTAAGAGTGTCAAAATGTCAGTGTGGGGTAGGGATTGGGGGAGGTGAAATTCACAGCAAGATTCTCATTGTTGTTAGGGAAGTAAGTTATCTTTTAGCCTTTACAAATCACTCAGGAAGAGAGTGATACTAGAATCAAGGCCTAGCTTTCTTATAGCCCTTCATTAGTTCTCCAAAGCATTTTACCAAGGAGCTCAGTCTCAATATGCCCAATTTACAGATGGAGAAACTGAGGCACATGGCAGCAAAGTGGCTTGCCCAAGGTCACCCAAAAAGGCCAAGGGAGCCAGGAATAGAATCCAAGTCTTCTGAGTCCCATTCTCAAGGTGTCTAAAATTGGACATGCAAAAACTGGGGCATGCAGAATTCCCTGTTACTTTGGAAATGTTGGCAAGTTTATTTTGCCATTGCAGTGGCAACAACAAACTGCACGTGTAGCATAATGCATATCTAGATCTGATATTATTTCTTTCTGGGAAGAAAATAGTATCCCATGGGCTACAATAACATTATGGCAACATATAAATATATTGTCTGCAGTTTATTCTTTCACGAAATATGAACAAACTCACTAAAATATATTAATCAAGTCAGATGCCTGGGATCTCTATTATACTAAGCAATAATTTTCTGAGGGAAGTGATGGAAGCCTACTAATCGGGAAACTGAATGAACAGGGCAATTGAGAAGTGTATTCCCAAATAAGACAGAATCTCATCTTGGCAGTGAGTGGGCTAAAATGAGCTCATAGGTGTTTTCTTTCTCTAACACCTCCGGGCCAAATTCTGCTCTCTTTACTGGGTGCCTGTGTAGTATGGTTGGGTATAAGTAAAGGGGAGAATGCATGACTTCAAAGCATACAGCTCAAAAACTTTGCTTTCCCCTATAATAATTAATGCAGTCGTCAGTGTTCTAATGTGCAGCTGAGGAGACTCTAGCTGTAAATTAATGTAGAAGTGTAAATAGATACAAAAGCAAGGCTACTCTTAGGCTGACACACACTGCTATTTCTGAGCAGACGGTCACTTCCTTTCTCGGCCTGAAATGAATCTCATCCCACGCACAGCTCCCAAGCCTTTCATTAGTGGTTGTGTTAGTATATAATAGCTATAATGAGAAGGCCGTAAAAAATCCCAACTTAGCTGAGGGGCTTTAACCATTTTAAATACAGCTCTCTTTCCAGATTTTATTTAAACTTTAATAGGATCAAGCAGCAAGAAACAACATTTGTATTACAGTGTTATTATTTAATTCCCATTAGTTAAAAATGCCAGGCTACTGGCCAGTAGCTGAGGAAAATAAGTGGTGACAGGTGAAAGAAAAATACCCTTACCATAGCATCTCAAGCCACTTCAAAGCCTGAGGCATTGCAATGTAATTTACAACTAATGAAATCCAGTGTCATGCAAAATTATTTAGCCAAATGTTATCCATCCAGTAGCATGGACTCTGCTTCTTTTAAAGAGACAGTGCACTTCCTGGTCATAATTTCCACTATCTAATTAAACTACAATAGCTGTGCATGAATGCCTTATCTGTCTAGCTCTGGTATTAACTGGTTTAACTTCTGCTTTTAAAGTCATATGATCAATGCCACCTTACACGTCGGCAGATCTATGCATTTTAGAGCCCTAATTTGCTCTCTAGTTTAATTAGAGGAACAGTCTTATTGGACAGCCTAAAATGTTTAGAGTAAGTCACACTCCAAATTTGATTATCCTTTTGAATTTTAAATTAAATGCAAAGGTGGCTGGGGTCTGGGGGGAGAAGCACAAGTCTCTTCATTTCAAATTTTACTCAGCATTTTAAAGACTTCTCTTATCCCCAATAGCTAAATTTTGGAAAATGTAAAGCAATAACTGAAGAGAGATGTTTGAACAATATATAGTTTACTATAGTTTTCAAGAGAAATGCAGCAAATAAATGTCATGAAAAATAAATATAATAGACTGTAAATTTGTATTGACCTGCCTGGCCCTTGAACAATACATTTTCCTTCAACGTCAATTAAATTTTGCCTTAATGTTAAAGGAGTCAATGGAGTTACTTGCTTGAGTAAAAGGTCGCAGGAGTGGATTAGGAAATAAATTGTGTATAAACAGAACCACCATTCTTTTACAGAAACGCACCAAGTTTTTAAGGAATAAAGAAAAAATATGGGTTAAAAGAGGGATTTAGCAACTCATCACATCTCACCCAGCCACTTAACCAGAGGTCTGTTCTTCCTTGTTTATTAAATGTGTGCGCTAAATGTTGTGCAACAGCAAGGTCCTCAGGAGCTTACAATCTAAATTTACAATAGACGCCAGTTTCTCATTCCACAGTTGATTTTTATTAATTATTATTATTATTATTATTATTATCATTGATTACATGTAATTACTTGTAGAGTAAGTTACTTCTCAGTGTGAATAAGAACAGCAGAATCTAGCCCTAAGTAAAACACTAAAAACCTGGAGTGTAAGTGTAGAAAAGTAGTTAATGAATTATCTAATCATGCGTTAGTCTTTGTACATGAGCATAGAGTTTGTTACTTATTTTCTAAATTTTAAAAAAATAGGATTGCCCTTTAAGCAGTTATTTACTGAAAATGCTTCTACCACTGGCAATGACATCTTGTTAGAATATTTTTACCACTATCTGCACTAGAGATTTTATTTCTATCCCAGACCTGAGTTCTACTCTTGTAATATAATTTGCTCGTAAGGGTCAACAGCAATTTTAAGCACCATTTTCAGAAGATAAAGAATGAATGTTACCTTGAATGTTTGTTACTAACTAATGTAACTGATGGAAAGTGCATTTTTATTTGACAGATCCTGCTCCCATTGACTTCAGTGGAAACAGACTTGGGCTCCTCTTCTGGATTGGGCACAGACTGATTTTTCAGACAATTTAGGTGTGCAATTGTGTGTGTCTAATGTGCATGCTCAGCTAGCAGATTTGTGCATGTAAATCAGGTAATTTCACACACAGAGATACATTGCCTCATCCGTAAACAGGATTAGTAACATTTACCTAGGGCCAAGGAGTTGAGTGAGACTAGATTTGCTAATTGATTCTTGTTTGCCAGATGTTTCCAATGTACCTATCACCATAGTATCTAAGATCCAGAACTGTTTAGATACAGTACTGAGGTCTTTGGATCAGTGGTGCCATGGAAGTTCAAAGTAATATTTGTACAGAAATACATTTATCGCCTTAAATAGAGCACAGTAGTAGAGTGAAAAGATGATCTCATGGCTAAGGTCTGGGATTTAGGAGATCTGGAGATTCAATTGCTGGCTCTGCCACAGATTTACCCTGAGACCCTGGGGCAAATTATTTAGGCTTTCGGTGCCTCAGCTCTCCTCTGTAAACTGGGGATAATATTTCCCTTCTTCTACCCTTTGCCCTGTCTATTTAGATTGTAAGCAATTCATGGAAAGAAAGAATGGTCTTTCACTAGAAGCTTGTACAGTGCCTAGCACAGTGGATCCCCTTATTATTTACAACCCAGAAGTGTTACCCTGATACCAATAATCATCAACTGACTAAATCTGAAATCAATTGGCTAATCCACTGGCAAAAAATTGCTTTGGCATACTGGTGTTCAGCTAGTCATTGGATGTCTGCAGGCCACACAGTTTGCAGACTCGGCTCAGAACCTGCTTCAGAGGCAGATTATTAGCAAATCAAATGACAAAAACAACATTACTTTAACATAAATTTGTTTTTCGTTTTCTCCCTCCCCCCACAAATGCATGTCTGCCAATAATCTTGCAGAGAAATAAGCAGAATTATAAAGGCTCCAGTTCCAACTGTGGCATTTGCTTTGTCAAATCCAGTGAGTCTCTCTGGATTATGGTGGTGTTGCTATAGAATATGTGCTGCAAAAAAAACCAAAACCAAAACCAAAAATGCTTCTCTCTCCCTGCTTGGAATGTCTTGGGATTGACATTCCAAATTAAGATTCAAAATGCTCCATGTTTCTCGACATAACAGCATATTAAAAAATAAGCATTTGTAAAACATAGCCCATGATCCAATTAGGGAAGGAATTCATAGTCTATACTAATACTAGAGGCCACATACTAACTAGAAACAAACGCACACAATGCTTGTTGAAGTCAATTGAGTTGGTGTACAGGCATCCAAAAGCTATTTTGTTTTAATATTTAATCCCCAAAATTATCAATTTTGGTATTTTTTTTTAAAAAGAAAGGGAATCGTATTTAGTGGGTCTGGCGGAAACTGGTTTATATTTCAATCAACAACTCAAATTTTCAGATGATGGGTTTTATGAGTCACAAGTAATAATTAGAGTTGGTTTGAAATTTGACCAAAACAAAACTTTCATGGGAAAGGACCACTTTTGACAAATTTCTTGACTCAGAAAAGTTTTGAAAAGTTTTCAAATTGTCTAAATGTTTAGTTTTGACAATGTCAAAATGAAAAATTCCAGTTTTCTGGTACAGAAATGACTGTTCATTTCAAAATTTAAACTAGAACAAAAAAAAAAAAAGAAAATTAAAAAATGGTTGAAATCAAAAGGTTTTAAAAGTATGGACATGAAATATTTGGACCTGAGCCAAACTGAAATCTTTTCAGATTTTTGGTTTGAGAAAATTGTTTAGATTTTGATTTTATGAAATGATTTGGAATGGGGGAATATTTTGAAACCTCAAAAGTTCTAATGGAATGGGAAATTTTTTTTAACATGGTTTTAGCAGTAATAGTGATATTAGGGCAGATGTAGGATCTTCCTACTCAACAGGAGTTTTGCTTGAATAAGTTCAAAAGACTGGCAAATTTGACCTTTGAAAATTTACATGAATAAAGTGATTTATGTTAATATAATTGAAAGTGACTTTTTAATGTTGTTTATTATATATTTGTATTACAATAGCATCTAGGGACCCCAACCAAAGTGGGACCCACATTCTGGGATGTTCACTGTCTACCCTGTCTGATGTTACTGCATGGCAAGCTGGTGCACCATAGATTCACAGAGTCGGTTGCCACCCAGTAACTTTCCATGCAGACAAGCCCAATGTGAATGAGGCTACTCATATGAGTAAAATGCAGCACATGTGTAGGTATTTACAAGATCAGGTCCTTAGCTTATAAGTGGTTATGAAGCAGGATCTACTTTTAGTTGTGTGTATTGTACAGCTCTGGGCACATAGCAGGTACTTAACTAACAATGATGCTGAAAAAAGAAATAACACCAATAGCTTGATTCTATATTCTTTTCAAGAGTGAGGGCTGCAGGATCAAACTCCACATTTGTATTTCTAAAATGCAGAAAATTACAGATAAAGTTTGAAGAATCCAGGACTAATTGGCCACAAATCCTTGAATGTTTCAGGTTCATGGTGCACATTTCTCAGAGCAAAAATTCAGTTGCTTCCTATTGCTCTCTGAACAAACAATGCCTGGTATTTGCTTCACTGTTCACTGACTTTGAGAATGACAGAAAGGATGTTGACATTTTGTGCCATACTTAAGGGAAGAAACAGATCGTCTCTCTGTGAAAGGTGCTCTATTTTATTTGCAAGAAGACAAAACTCTGAACCACACATCAAATAAATCATACAATAAAAACGTTTTTTAAAGGGAGTGAGTATTTTGCATATGAATATTAGATGACATCTGTGCAGCAAATATAGAAATTATAATATTCAGTGTCTCTCAGAGCAGTGACATATATAGTACAAGGAGTTATGGTAACCAAGCTATCTTAAATCTACAGCCTCAAATAAAGAAAGCTTCATCAAAATTTAATATGCATGCAATAGGGACTCTTTCATTGTTATGAAAGCTGATTAGGACCAATCATAGCATCTGGGTTGTATGATTTACTCCCTTCCCCCCACCAGAAAGGAGGGGGTGAGGGAATCCAACCCAAGGGGGGAAACAAAACTGGCAAACATTCTTCTGGTAACATTCCAGAGGAGCTACTATTTTGCATTTGGTACCCATGCAATCCTTACCATGTGATACACATGCTCTTAGAAGGGGCCTGAATGGACATAGTAATGCAAATAAGGGGCAAAGAGGACAGAATAAAATTAAAATATGTACAATTATTTTCTAGAGTACAAACAACTGCATTTGTCTAGCGTGAGGGGTAAGGAAGGGGAGAGCGGTTGATAATTTTCTTGTAAAGACATGGACAAAGCTTTTTAAAGAAGTCACACAGCTAAAATAACCATATTGTTAGACAATGACTCATGGGAACAAAGACAACAATGCTATCTAGGATCATTATGCTGGGGCCTTTTAATCATAATGTTGGTACAGTTTCCCTCACACTGACCTAGTTTAACTAGTTTAGAAAGCTTAATAAGCATTGCTTCTTGCAGTACATTTAGCTAGACCTAAATATATAAAAATGTTTCTTTTGTGAATGACAATTACTGATTTGGGGCCAAATTCTGCTCCCAGTGTAAATCCAGAGTAATTCCACTGAATTTGACCCACTGCCTTTGAAAACATCCAATTAGGCTGAGACTGTATTTCCGGTACACAATGTCCCACAGTAGCTACATGTATCAAATTTATCTTTCTCTAGCAAAAGTACATCTGATCAGAAACAAAATACAGGTTAAAAAGTGCTTTCATTAAAGTGCTTACTGGAGCTGGTCAAGGAATGTGTTTTGTTTCTGTGAAAAATATTGATATAAAAGAAAGGTTTTGTAGAAGTTTTTCTTCACAAGTTTTTGGCTTTTCATTGAGAAACTGGAAACGAACAAAAAAAACTAAAACTCCAAAAAACAACCAGCTTTTGGGTTTTCAAATACAATCAGAAAAATAGTCCAAAACTGGTATTCCAGGGGAAATTTTTATTTTGAGAAAAACAACTCTACTTTTGGTCCAAAAATGTTTTTGATTGACAAATTTTGACCAGCTCTGTTAGTGCTCAAAATTGTGCCCATTTTAAATTGACATAATATGTAGGATACATGTATTTTTTAAAGGAATAAATGGTATTTTGTGTCAACTGGATTAATTCCTTTTATTTTTAGTATGTTTATGTTTTCTCGAGTAATATGAACTCATTTTTATGAATATCACATTTTAACATGCACACAACCAATATATACTATCTGAACTCAGAGATGGTGGAATAAAGTTGAGAGTTATCTCAATGCATTACAGTGTGCAACCTCCAATTCTGGTTACAGTGACTGTCTATGTAATAGGGAGAAATTCACTGCCCTGGAAGGCCCATGATGTCTATCTGCATCAGCTAAGTTCTGTGATGGGATTGTTTGCATGAAGCCATAGTAGTCCCACAAGGGAGACCATGCAGCTTCTGTATTTTATGGATCTGTACTCTGTTCCCACAGACTGGCATAAAGCATAACAATGAAAATGGACTAAACAAGGGAGCCATGGCATGAAGTTACCTAGATTCAGTGGCCCTAACCCAGATTCCGGTGCAATGGGTGGTTGCAGATGCTATTCCAGTGAGTAGGTTGTGGGAGACTGTACTTCACCCTTTACCTGACTAGAGCTAGAAACTTGCAAAAGTTTTCATGAAAAATGAACAAAATCCTTTTTTTAATGGGAGAGAGGGAATCAATATTTGAATTTTTTCAGCCCTGTAGCCCAGAACCTCAGTTGGCATTTCAACCACGTTGAATTTCACCTGCAAACTGTCCTATTCCTTGGCCTTTGCATGGGTGAAGTGAATTTCACTTTCTGTATGTGTATGTGGCTGTGTCTATGTGTATATACAAGGTGGGATTTTCAAAAGCATTCAACACTGGCCTAATTCTACTCTCCGAAGTCAATGGTAAAATGTCCATTTATCTTCAGTGGAGAAGACAGACTGATACTATATGTTTTAAAAAAATCCACTACTTATACAATATCACACAGACACATACACACACACACACACACACAGAGTATATACACACAAGTTTAATTTTTCATAGAGAGGCTGAGTGGAGGAACCACTGTCCATATTATTTTGGGCCAAATTCTGAAAACGAGGCAATTCAAGCAAGGCAGAGAATCTATCTACCGAATGCTAGATAGGTTCTGTAATTCCCAAATGGCTTCTCCTGACAGAAGAGAAATTAAACCACAGCAGATTTTCTTTGTATAGAAGGTTTTTCAAAAACAAAAATAAAGGAGAAAATTTTTAGGTAGGTTGTTCAAAAAAATACCTCAAACACTAGACCACCAGGCAACTTGGAATGGTGCAGGTTTACTTTATAAAACCAAACTTTGCTTCTTTCAGTTTGTTAACATGAAAGTATCCTCTAATTTTATCTCCAGCTACCACATTCTCTGAGTTGCAATTGCCAAAAAAGGTCAAAATATCCTAATTTTACATTCCTTCAAGTCACTAAATGGAACAGAAGTAGTATTACTATAATTCATAATTTAGAACTCAAATTTCATAAGACAACATCAGAAACGTCACTTTAACCACACTAATTCCTTCATAGTTAACATGAGTGGGTGTTGGTCCAATCCAAGCTGAAAAAAAGCCATCTAATTTCAGCAAGTGTACCGCAAGCCAACTTGGCAACCCTCCACCTGGATCAGACAAATGTCTGCTCTGTGGAAGCTGAAGGCACTGTGATAATTATCATAGCTGATACTGCAACAGTGGTAATGACAGTGTGGTTTATAAATATGAACCAAACTCAGATTCTCTCTTTCGCAAGCAGGGATTTGGTATTGCTGCGGGAACCCAACATAAATGCTACAGAGCTGAATGAGGCCACTGATCCGAACCAGACCATATCTCTGTGAAACTGGAAAGTCGCTCATTAGAGTTATTGCATATGTTTACTTTCTGTCTTCTTAATGGAAGCTGGACAGTTCTATGACAATGACTTACACAGGGACTATAGTGAATCTAACACAACCACTAAAAGTGAAGATACCGCCACCTTCTCTCTTGGTACTCTTAGGCCAGGTCCACATTACACCTTTAAATTAATTTAAACAGCTTTAAATCGATTTAACGCTGTAACCGTCCACACTACAAGGCACTTAAAATCGATTTTAAGGGGTCTTAAAATCGATTTCTGTACTCCAGCTAAACGAAAGGAGTAACCCTAAAATAGATTTTACAAAATTGATTTTGGGCTAGTGTGGACGAAAATCGAAGTTAATGGCCTCCTGGAGGTATCCCACAGTGCACCAGTGGCTGCTCTGGACAGGTAAAGGAACTCTACTTCACTGGCCAGGTACACAGGAAAAGCCCCGGGAACATTTGAATTGCATTTCCTGTTTGGCCAGCGTGGAGCTCCCAGCAGCACAGGTAACAATGCAGTCTCCTGAGAATAGGAAAAGAGCTCCAGCGTGGAACGCACAGGAGTTATTGGATCTGATCGCTGTATGGGGAGAAGATTCTGTGCTGTCAGAACTGCGTTCCAGTAGACGAAATGAGAAAACTTTTGAAAAGATTTCTAATGCCATGAGGCAGAGAGGCCATAGCAGGGACTCGGTTCAGTGCAGAGTTAAAGTGAAGGAGCTCAGACAAGCGTACCAGAAGACCAAAGCAGCAAATGGCAGATCCGGATCTCTGCCAAAAACATGCCGCTTCTACGCGGAGCTTCACGCAATTTTTGGTGGATGCGCCACGACAAGCCTCCCCTTGTCTGTGGATTCAGAGGTGGGGGTAGTAATCTCAGCCACTGCTGATGATTCTGCGGATGGCGAAGATGTGGAGGAGGAAGAGGAGGACGAGATGGCAGAGACCACACAGCACTCCATTCTCCCCAACAGCCAGGAGCTTTTCCTCACCCAACCAGAATTACCATCGCAGCCCTCCCAAGCCACTTGCACAGACAATGAAGCCATGGAAGCGACCTCTGGTGAGTGTACTTTTTTTAAGTAAAAACCATAGTTTAAAAGCAAGCGTTTTTTAATGATTGATTTGCCATGAGGGCTTGCATGCAGTAGCTGGCATTAAAGTTACTGGAAAAGTCTGTTAACATGTCTGGGGATGGAGCGGAAATCCTCCAGGGACATCTCTATGAAGCACTCCTGGAGGTACCCCAATAGCCTTTGCAGAAGGTTTCTGGGCAGGGCAGCCTTATTCCGTCCACCATGGTACGAAACTTTACCACGCCATGCCTGGAGCACGTAATCGGGTATCATTGCATGACAAAGCCTAGCTGCGTATGGTCCCGGGGATTGCTGGCACTCAAGAAGCATAATTTCTTTTTCTCTGTCTGTTATCCTCAGGAGAGTGATATCGTTCATGGTCACCTGTTAAAAAGTAATGTAGTTTATTAAGGGGACAGAGATGACCATTCCTTTGTTTCTGCTTTCCTGCTCCTTTAAAAAAAACCTTCCCTAGCAGTTAGCCATGATGGGGGAGGGTAAAAACCAGCACATTCCTACGGGGAGGTGTCTCTAATGGCGCTGACCTTTTTAGCATTTGGGCAGCAGGAATTATCGCTGCTAATTGCCAAGGCATAGAGGGGGTAGGGGGGAGGTGGTAATGTTTCAGTGACCAGCCATTACAGCAGACATGCAGAGTGGGGGGGGAAACCAATCACAATTTTCCTGTAGTGCTTAACCTTTCTGAAGCCATAAGAAAAGAAGCAAAAGATGTGCTTTTTAGCAGTTTGGCTGCCAAGCATGAATGTTACCTGGTAATAGCCAGTGGTACGGGGCAATAAAAGAGGTTGCGCGGTTAACTGCCATTAGATGTATGCCTTACCATGTCCGCCAGCAAGCTGATTTGTAATCCCTGGACCTGCATCTGTGTTGATCTCTGACACCACAGCCGCAAGCACTAAATACTAAAAGAATCCAAAGGCGACCTTGTAGTGAAGTGACATGTGCTACATACGGTGAATAGTGTAGTTCACTGTGAAAGAGTATAACCATTGTTCTGTGAAATGTATCTCTTATGATCCTTCTATCACTCTTTCCCCCCACTCATGCAGCTGCACATTTTTCAAGCCTCCCTACCCCAGTCCGACGGATAGGTCAGATAAGGAGAATAAGGAAGAAGAGGACACAGGAGGAGATGTTCACAGAAATAATGGCAGTAACCCGCAGTGAAAGAGCTCATCTGGGGGAGTGGAAAGACGTGGTCGCAAAGTACAGGAATGCTGCCAGTGAACGTGAGGACAGGAGGGACGCTCGAGATGAGATGTGGCGGCAGGAAGATCAGAGGTGTAGGCAGGAAGATCAGCGGTGGTGGGCTGCAACGCTGGAGCTGCTGCGCGATCAAACTGACATCCTTCGAAGTCTGGTGGAAGAGCTGCGGGGTCACAGAGTGCCACTCCAGCCCATGTTTAACCTCCCTCAGTACTCACCATGTCCCATATCTTCCACACCCAGACGTGTAAGAACGCGTGGGGGAAGGCTTTCTGCACCTGCCCACTCCACCCCCGTGGACAGTCCAACCAAAAGGCTGTCATTACATTGAAATGCCCTTAATGGCCTTTTTCTTCCCTCCTATACTCCTCCCAAACCACTCCCGGGGTACCTTTTCATTTCTTTTACTCTTCTTATAATGACATGCTATTCAAAGGCAGTGGGAGGGTGGGTTGGTTACAGGGAATGACTTCATTTCCATAAGCAAGCTGTTAGGGAATGGTGGAGGGTAGCTTGCATGCAGCAGGAGTCAATAACTGGGAGTTGGGGAGGTTCATGAAGGGGAAAGAAACACAGCAGTCACACCGTATCCTGCCCATGATGAAACTCATTTTCAAGGCTTCCTTAATTGCCTTTTTCTTCCCTCCCTCCCATCCTCCTCCCAACCCCCTACTTGTGTATTTTTAATTACATGCTTTTTAAAGCAAGAGGGAGGGTGGGTTGCTTACAGGGACTGACTTTTAATAAAGAATACAAGGTTTTTAAAAGATAGTAACTTTATTTCCATAAGCAAGCTGTTAGGGAAGGGTGCAGGGCAGCTTGCATGCAGCAGGAGTCAATAACTGGGGGTGGGGGAGGTTCATGAAGGGGAAAGAAACACAGCAGTCACACCGTACCCTGCCCATGATGAAACTCGTTTTCAAGGCTTCCTTAATTGCCTTTTTCTTCCCTCTCTCCCATCCTCCTCCCAACCCCCTACTTGTGTATTTTTAATTACATGCTTTTTAAAGCAAGAGGGAGGGTGGGTTGCTTACAGGGACTGACTTTTAATAAAGAATAGAAGGTTTTTAAAAGATAGTAACTTTATTTCCATAAGCAAGCTGTTAGGGAAGGTTGCAGGGTAGGTTGCTTGCAGCAGGAGTCAATACGGGGGGGGGGATGTTAATGAAGGGGAAAGAAACACAGCAGTCACACCGTACCCTGGCCCATGATGAAACTCGTTTTCAAGGCTTCTCTGATGCGCACCGCTTCCTGGTGTGATCTTCTAATAGCCCTGGTGTCTGGCTGCGCATAATCAGCGGCCAGTTGATTTGCCCCAGCCTCCCACCCCGCCATAAAGGTCTCCCCCTTACTCTCACAGAGATTGTGGAGCACACAGCAAGCAGCAATAACGAAGGGGACATTGGTTTGGCTGAGGTCTGAGCGAGTAAGTAAGCTTCTCCAGCAAGCTTTGAGACGCCCAAATGCACATTCTACCACCATTCTGCACTTGCTCAGCCTGTAGTTAAACAACTCCTGACCACTGTCCAGGCTGCCTGTGTATGGCTTCATGAGCCATGGCATCAAGGGGTAGGCTGGGTCCCCCAGGATAACTACAGGCATTTCAACATCCCCAACTGTAATTTTCTGGTCTGGGAAGTAAGTCCCTTGCTGCAGCTGTTTAAACAGAGTAGTGCTTCTGAAGACACGAGCGTCATGAACCCTTCCTGGCCATCCCACGTGGATGTTGGTGAAAAGTCCCTTGTGATCCACCAGTGCTTGCAGCACCATTGAAAAGTACCCCTTGCGGTTTATGTACTGGGTGCCCTGGTGCTCCGGTGCCAAGATAGGGATATGGGTTCCATCTATGGCCCCCCCACAGTTAGGGAATCCCATTGCAGCAAAGCCATCCACTATGACCTGCACGTTTCCCAGAGTCACAACCTTTTGTAGCAGCAGCTTAATGATTGCTTTGGCTACTTCCAGCACAGCAGCCCCCACAGTAGATTTGCCCACTCCAAATTGATTCCCGACTGACCGGTAGCTGTCTGGCATTGCAAGCTTCCAGAGGGCTATTGCCACTCGCTTCTCCACTGCGAGGGCTGCTCTCATCCTGGTATTATGGCGTTTCAGGACAGGGGAAAGCAAATCACAAAGTTCAAAGAAAGTGCTCTTACGCATGCGAAAGTTCCGAAGCCACTGCGAATCGTCCCAAACCTGCAAAACTATGCGGTCCCACCAGTCTGTGCTTGTTTCCCGGGCCCAAAATCGGCGAGCAATGGGTAGAACCTCCCCCATTACCATCAGAAGCTCCAAAGCGCGGGGGCCCGCGGTTTCGGAGAACTCAGGCTCCAGGTCCTCATCACTCTCGTTGCCGCGCTGCCGTTGCTGCAGCATCCTCTCCTGCATTTGCTGTTCATGGTTCAGCATAGCCAGCACGAGAATGCGTGAACTGTTTACAACGTCCACGATCAAGGTACTGATCAAACCAGGGTCCATGCTTGCTGTAAAATGGCGTTTGCTCACTTCACCCAGTAAAAAACACGCGAAATGGCTGTCTGCTGCTTTCAGGAAGGCAGGGGGTGAGGCTGTACCCAGAACCACCCACGACAGTGATTTTTGCCCCATCAGGCACTGGGGTAGTAACCCATAATTCCTAGGGTCAGGGAACACTGCAGGAACTATGGGATAGGTACCCAAAGTGCAACGCTCCTGAAATCGATGGACGCCTGGGACCATGGACGCACACCACCGACTTAATGTGCCCTAGTGTGGACCCATAAAATCGATTTTATAAACCCTGTTTTATAAAATCGATTTTACTAATATCGATTTTAAGCTGTAGTGTGGACGTACCCTTAGGGTAGTCCCATTATAAGGCCCTTTCTGAATAATACACCAACTCAGTTACGGAATTTTGAGGGGAGATGAAAAAAAAATTCCATGGGATATTGCTGCTAAGCCAGTTCCAAAATCTGGTGTTTATTGTATCTTCAAGTAGCTTCCCGTAAAGGACAGAAGAGATACTCTGTTAAGTCTAATGAACTATCAGCACAAAGGTTAGGATCATCTTGGCATACACACCTGCCATTGCTGGGTCTCAGGCATTGGTGGCATCTTGAGGATAACACTTTACTGCTTTAAAGGATGAAGCTTTATTAACTAATAGTATTATAAAACTTTTCCAGATTCTTAAGAGAAAGGCACTATACCATTCCAGAGAACTATTATTATTACATGTCCCGTATGACCACTTTGAATAATGCATGTAATTCCACCGTCATTAGAAAAGGTTCATAATGGATAGTGCTGGTTGGAACATGTCCTCCGCAACTCCTCCAGTGAAAAACTTCTTTTCAGTATAACAAAAACAAAACAAACACGGACACATTTGTATTTGGGAAGACCATCACAGTGCTTCTTGGGAACTGTAGTACAGGTACCCCATGTCCCCATTCTCTATGGGCAGGAATCCAGGGCCAGATTACAGCTCCCATGATGCAACATAGTTCCCCTTCCTGCTCAGATTCTATGGTGCTTCATGGGAGATTTAGTCCAACTGTGGAGCCCAGCCCATTGAGGAAAATGGGGGCTCCCAAGAGCCTTTCCTTTCAAATCAAACCCTTGTCATGAAAAAATTCATTTTGCTGAAAACAAAATTTTGCATCGAAAAAAGACACATCAACAGAATATTTTCCAACAGTCTTAATAATGAAATATGGAAACAATAGCTGTGTCCCATGCTTGATATTTTGTGCTGAGCATCACATTTCATATCACCCTCCTAAAAGGTGAACAGGCAATTTGGAATGGAAACAGGCTCACTGTTAAAGCCACCTATTTTTCCTTCCCCTTTCTCAGCCTAGGTAACTATCACACTCCATATTTTCTCCATTACTGGGTGTTAGCCACTTTTGCTCACTAAAAGATAAAGTCTGTTTAGGTGCAGTAAAATATCTAAAGAAAATGCCACAAAAGTTTAAATTTGAGTTTCCTCCATATTTTTATATTTTAATCCAGGGTCAGGTTTTGCTTCTTCCTATGGAAGAACTGTGGTCTCCAAACCTTGCAGCTCCCACATATTCACTCTAGACACAGGGCCATTTATACAAAGGCCCTGTTCCTTTCAGGTTCCCTGTAGTTCTTCTTAGTTCCCCGAGCCTCCTTTCATTAGAGAATATTCAGGGGAAATGAATTTTCATCTCTTAGTCACATGTATTATATTTATCCTCATCACTGAAGTATCTGTCTAACAACAGAAACAGTAACACACTCTTCATTTCCTTCTCAGTCTATAGGGGAAATAGTTTGAATTGGGGCCATCTTAGTATGTGTTTGTGTATGTGGTTGGGGTGCGGGTCTGCATGTACATGAGTGAAAAACTCACTGAGGTGGAGCTAAGTGATTAGTGGAGATAAATTGGAGAGATGTGTTTTCCATTCAGATCTGAGTCTGATGAAGCTAGCAAGTCATTATTTTCTCTTCTGGTAATCTAGGCTCAGCTCCCATTAGATCCAACCCTCACAAGTCTCCCCTTATTGGTCAACAGTTTCATCATTCAAGTGGAATTTAGCTGTCACAGAAGGTGATCTCTCAAAAGATCAACTCAATATGAGAGGAATTTGCTTGGACAGAAATCTCAAAACTGGACCAGATGGCACTAATCATTCTGTCACATCTGATGGAGTTTAGCCCTCTTTCTCTCACCCCCCGCCCCAATATTCTGAGAAACATTAAAGCCAACACTTAAAAACCTGATATACGTCCCTGCTGACCGGTGAGAACCAGGGAAGAACTACCATCTCCTTTGTTAACAGATCACCAATGCCCTCTTCAGTGAAGTAACCTGCCAACCTCATTGAAAAACCCATTTGTCTGCAGTAGCAAATCGCAACACACATCATTTAACAGCTCAGTTGTGCTGCTGGCTCATTGACAAATCACTGTCTACTCAACTCATCCCACATAGCAGCTGGATTTAGTCCTTGCATACGTGATTTAGGGTGGGGACACAGTCTTCCTTCCTTGTGGCCCCAGACTGATTCACAAGCTAATCCTAACTCTTTCTGGGGGAATAGAGTGTTTCCAAATGAAATCGATGCATCTATGTAACCAGCTTCTCTAGGCTGTGCCCCCTTGTGGCCTTCCAGGACACAACTCACCCTCCGGCTATTGCACGCTGGAGCCCAAACCCTTCCGGCTATGTTGGAGTCCAAAACAAAAAGAACGCAATGAATTCAAAATCAGGGTCATCAGAGGATTTGCCAGCAAGATCCTTCCAGGACCCTTCCGCTCCAGGAAGGGCACCATGCAGCTAGTTCCTTCTTGGTCATCTTCCTGGGCCTAGTTGTTCCATCCACCAAGTGGCTAACAAACTGACTCAGGCTATTGGCTGGAACCAGGCTTCCTTTGCCGAGGAAGTAGCAGAGCTCTGTTCTCCTTCCTGATCAGCTCTTAAGTGGGTTTAAGTCTCCTCTTTTTGACACCCCATGACGGACAATAAAGGCAGGTAGTGGGCAGAGTCCAATGAGTCCACAGGTTCTCCTTAACCCTCTCATTGCCTGCATGGAACCTATGTCCCCCATTTGCACTCTGAAACTGATCGTTAAGTATTATAAAATAGCCCCAAACTCTAGATTCAGCTTTTTCATTTTTCCCCTTCACCAGATGTAAAAAAAAATTGTTGTTGTTTGTGTATGGCATGCACATTAGCACAGATAAACTGTTCATTGAGTGTAATGATTAATGATTGAATAGTGCAGTTGTTGCAAAAATAAGTCATGGAGTGACGAGAGATCTGAAGATTATATCTAACACCAGGGGATGGCTTATTAATCTTACTTCTTGAAGAATTCCTGAGTAAATCATTCTCCTTTATTAATGATATTTCACTTTCCTCTGTGAGACATCTTTTATACATCCAGAAGGGCAATTATCTGTTTAGGCCAAGAAACAATATTAGTTACAGTCAGTGCTTGAATGTTTGATGTAAATCGCTTAAATAAAAGGGGGGAAAAAAGAATGAAGCACACTCCAAAGACCTACTACAAACATGATTGCATTTAGGGATGCCTTATTTGGTTCCCTTCTATCTGGAATGACAAATTGTGTATGATTTCAAGTATCCATTATTGTGGCGCTTGCATACTCAAACTGTGATAACAACTCAAGAAAAATTGCATTACTTTTATCTCTTCTAGGTCTGGAGGAATTTTTATAATATGTGAGGTAGCTAACCATATTCTGGAATGGTTTATTAATACGATGGTCTTTCAAAGGCAGGTCTTGGATTCCTGATAGGAAGAAGTAGTGAAAGACAGAAAGGTGGGAGTCTATAATTAAAAAAAATATTTCCTAGGTTTAAGGCACCCATTTTTCTAGTTGTCTGTCATCTGCTACTCAGCACAGATTAGAGGATTTAGAGAGAGAAATGGGATACCAGTTTAATGGATTGCTTTAAGAACTATAACAAAAATTAAAATGATCCAAATGGAAATCTATAAATCAGCCCCAAAAGGAGTTTCATTAACTCACTTAAAGGACCTTTTGTATGAAAATTATTCACTTTTAAATTATAATAGCAATTGCATTAGATAACAGTAGTTAGCTGTGGTGGATATATCTTAGACTCACTAAACTTTGACAAATAAGTTTCAAAAGATCACTGAGTTATGATCATCTTTGGGATTCACATCTGAATGACTGTAGAGACACAAAGTGCCGTCTTCATTCGATGAGCAATTCATTGAGAGGCAACATGGTCTACGGCAGCTGTTCTCCACCTGTGGGTCGAGACCCCAAAGTGGGTCATGACCCAATTTTAATGGGGTCACCAGGGCTGGCTCAGAATTGCTGGGGCCTAGAGCTGAAGTCCGAGCCCCACTGCCCGGGGCCAAAGCCAATGCCTGAGGGCTTCAGCCCTGGGCAATAGGGTTCAGGTTACAGGCCCCCTGCCTGGGGCTGAAGCCCTTGGGCTTTGGCTTTGCCCCCCACTCAGTGCGATGGGGCTCGGGCGGGCTCAGGTTTCAGTCCCCCACTCCTGGGGTCATGTAGTAATTTTTGTTGTCAGAAGGGAGTCATGGTGCCACTGAGGTTTGAGAACCCCTCGTCTAGTAGATAGGGCACTGGACTCAGAGAGGAGACCTGAAATGTGGGGAGGACGGTGAATAGGAATAATCTTGTCCCATATGGAGATGTGTTTTATGACTTTCTATAATATGCATTTTACGTAGACATTTTATCCTTTGTAAGGCTGGCATTTTATACATATTTGCTGGTGTCTGGTGAACACTAGTATGTAGCTCTGCATTCTCACCAAAATCACCCATTGCTTGTTAGATACTGTACCAATTGGGTACACGTGTATATGTAACTATCCTCTACTGGATGGAGTTAGAACTGCTTAACTGTGCATCACTGGTGGGAAAATTTGTCATTGTCAAATAATTTATTCACCCAAAAAAATGCAGTTTCAGGGCAATCAACAAATTTGCAAGTTAAGTATTTGCAAGTTAAGATCTAATTCAGCTAACAGTTTCAGCCAAATAATGACTTTGTTTTTTTTAAAGGTTAGTGTTTCATTTTGAAGTTTAGCTATATTTGTTTAGTTTAAAAAAAACAAACAAAGCTAAAAACATCCCAAAACATAATGAATCAAAGAAAAAAAAACACAACCCGAGGGTTTTCTTTTTGTTTGTTTGAGGTTTTTTTAGGTTTTTCTTGATTCAGTAAGAAAAAACTGAAAAAATTCAATTTGAATTGTAATGATTTTTATTTCTGTTTGGCCACAGAACCGAATAAATAATAATCATCACAGGCACTTAAATCTTGTCATAGGCACACCACTGCTGATGAGAATCTCCTTTAGGTCAAATAGATGCAAAAGCACATTTGTACCAAGGGATCGGAGCTTTGTCATATGAAGAAGCAACTGGCCATGGCATGCAGCATAGTGACAATTACGACATTTCTAAGCGTCCAAGGAGTCAGAGTCTATACCCAGTGTGTGTATATATATTTATGTTGACATACAGGTGGAGTTGAGGAATATTCTAGTAGTGATGGCGAGTACCATAAACACCATTCTAATTCAGATTTCAAAGCTCAAAACCACAACTCAAAACTTGAAATCAGCCTTTGTTTGAGTTCAACCAGCTTTTGGGAACCAGCTGTGGCTCGCACATACTTTATTCATGGCTATAAATATTTCCTCAAAGCACAATATGAACATTTTGGGGGATAACAATGTACATTCTGAGACTGCTGTTCACTGGGGTGTTTCAAGTTTGAATCTTGTTCCCTAGGAAGAACAACATGGATTATCAATGTGGCCGTTAGTCTCCTCTTCTGGTTCCAGTGACCATGTGTAAACATAAACCTTGCCTATCCATCAGGGGCAGCTCTAGACATCTCGCCGCCCCAAGCATGGCGGCACGCCGTAGGGGGCGCTCTGCTGCTTGCCGGTCCCGTGGCTCCGGTGGACCTCCCGCAGGCCGAAGGCACCCTGCCTGCCCCCCCCCCCCCGCGGCATGCCGCCCCAAGCACGCGCTTGGCGTGCTGGGCCCTGAAGCCACCCCGCTATCCATTTACAGTTACATTCAACCAGGCGTGAGGAGTGGGGATGAGAAACAAGTTTAATTCAAAATCGACTTTTCACATTTCTGGGCATATGCATACAGGAAACCATTTTAAACTGGTAGGACAAAATCCTGGTCCCACTGTAGTCAATCGCATTCAGTGGGATCCAGATTTGACTCATAATGCAGAGATTTATAAGAAATGGATTGAATTCAAAAGTCTGGATTTGAACTTCCTGAAAGCACAGTGTGGTCACATTTTGGATTAGCTCATTATAGACAAAGGAGTGAGCTGAAAAGCTCAGATCCAGACCCTTGTTTTGTCAAAATATAGATTTTGCTATGAAATCATCAGTAATTTTAAAGAATAAAATTAAGGTATTGGTACAGTGTGTATTCAAATTGTATCCTGCTTTCACTGGAGCTCTCCTCAGTCTGATGTAGGCCTCCGTAACTTGAAAGGAGCATCTCAAAGTGATTTGAAAGAAAGAATAAATGTTATTAATATTGATTTTTCTCTTCTCTGAGAATTCCATGTAGTCCTTCGCAGGGAAGCAATGTAGCAAGGGGAAGCAAATACCCAACACTTTTGGGCGATACGTGTATAATTTTGGAGTAAATAAGTGATCTCCTTATGGCAAAGTGGGCACCCCATCCAAATTTTTTCAGATTCTCCTGAAATACCTCTAGGTCTATTCAGATTTCCATGCCAGACCTGCTTATGGGAAGTACATTATTCATATAGATTATACCAAAATAATCAGCAGTTAGAAATGAACCTCAGTTGATAGTGACTATCAGCATTTTTCCCCCCTGCTTTTTTTTTTAAGTAATTAAAAAACGAGTCTTTGGCAGAGGAGTATATACAGTATGTCATAAAGTCTCTCTGAGCTACCTATATATTTACCCCTGAAAGTGAATTCTTTATAAGACCTAGGATATCAAAGAAATGATGGATCAAAGTAGTTTTAATAAGCAACCCAGTGTTTGTAGAACCTGCACTTTCATGTATCATGTTTTGTTCAAGTTTTTAATTTTGGTTCGTCACCACAGAAAGCACTTAAGATAACTATCTATAACCATATTGTCATGTTGAATCCTTTGATTATTTAACATGTACACCTTAGTGAAACAAAAATACCTTTCCCTCCATAATATTTGGACTTTATTGTATTTTTACATGAAACAGATTTGATTTGCCAGATAGTTTTAACACTAAGTAGTATTGTCTATACTATATTTTCAAGCAGTAGTAAATAATTCTGCCTTTTATATTGTAAGCACATAAATCAATGTAATCTGTACCCTCCTTCATCCTGCCTCATTCTTTTCCGTAGTATCAAATATATACATATATACACAGCACAAGATCCTGAAGAGCTATAAAAATAAAATTAACATGCCCTTCACAGAGAATCCAGTCAGAATTTTGCTCAGTGCACATGGGACTGTTTTGGGATTTTTTAACATAGTAAAATCAATTTCCTCACCCTCTCTTTCAAACCAGAGTTCTGCTATGCTTACAAATTGTTTTGCAGTGGAAACAAACTGTTTTTAAAGGAAAAAAGTCCTTATACATTTGATCTATAGTCATAATAACCTTGTCAACAAAGAATGAGAATTATTGCACTGTTTAAACTCCAGGTTTAAAGTAAAGTCTGAAAGAGTGAGGAATGTAAGTACAGAGCGTATGCAAGCAGCAGTCATGACAAATGGGATCTGGTAGCTATTTCAACTATACATCTGGCCATAACACTTTAATTTTTAGCTCTGAAAATTACTGTACAGTCAGTTAGGAATTTGTATGAACTCTGAGTTTAAAACCCTAACGGAAACGTACTGTAGCTTAAGTAAAGTAGACAAGTGCTTTAAAAAAAACACACGGTCAAAATTTATGATTTCTATGCTAGCTCACCATACCTTGAGATCTGATGACTTGGAATATCTGAATTGCACATGGTACTGTTTTTGTGGTTGCCTTTGAAAATTCAAAAACCCAAGTCCCACCATAGGAAAATCAGTTTTATGCGGCATATTGGAGGACAGCCATAGGAAATCACATTCAAAAGGAATTAGAACACACAACCCTTAAACCTATTTATGCCTAATTTAATTGTTACTATGACTGTTTATATTAAATGCACCTCTAAATATCCCGCTTTATGACATGTACAAAAGACATTCTAGGATGATGGCGTATTCTAGCTGGACAAAGGGAATTCCAGATCAGAATCCTTTTAAATAAAGCACTGGAACTTTTTCACATTATGCTTCCTTTCATCATCTTTTGGTGCACAGCAGCTGGGCCAATTTGGACAGTTAAATGCTGGAGAGCATTATATTTACACTCCAGCTTGGCACCTCTCCTCTCATTCTGGACCATGTAAGAGTTCTCTGGCAATTACTTACATGTAAAAGTAACTGAGGGCATTTAGTGTAGCGTTAGCTACATTTTAGAACAAGAAAACAAGGAGAGTCAGAATCACGTGACCAGCCTGTTCTCCATGGACTGCTACCAAGTGCTTTATAGACCAGCAGTGGCTCATGGACCACAGTATTGGAACTTTTCTTCTAGGATATGTTACATATATATATATATGCAAAACCAAGCCTAATAGGAACACCAAGCCTAATACAATGGAAAAGTATGCCTGAGAATTTCAGATGATCTCTTCCAATGTGCATTGCCTTGCATTTGTCAAAATTGCATCTAATCCTCATAGAACAATAGGAACTATGTTAGACCTAACTCTCTGCAGAGAATATTGGAATGGCATTAGTAGCCCCTAAATATTTTAGGAACTAACCTACAACCCCTTGCACAGTTTACATGTACTGAGTCAAAATGAAAATATTGAGTCTTCTAATTACACAAAATAGTTTTTGATAGCAATAGCAGTGGCCAACTTGGATTCCTGAGGAAACAGAAATTCCATATTCCACCAATATAGCTGATGGAAATAATTGTTGGGGATAATAATTATTTGGGGCCGTAAAAAAGTCATCTCAGTCAGTGTTTATGTTGCTTGTATCTTTGCTATGATAGTCTTAGTTTGATATCAGCTGGCATTCATCTGCATCTCTCAGATCCCAAAATATGGGCTTTGCATACAGTTGAGATGATCTCTAGCAATTTTTCATATGACCACGAATTGATCGCTCTTATCAATACTATAGAGACACTAGTTATTGAGCTGCATTATAACCTCTGCCTTGCATCAGTAATTACCCTGTCTTGCCATAAAACAAATGATGTACATATAATGCATCTGGTTCTCACACCACATAAAACCAAACTTAGGGGTTGATCTCCACAGAGTTCCACGGCATCACACTTGAGTAAAGCTGGTGTGTTGGGAACATCAGTTGATTAACTCCAGTGGCTTTGAGCATTTAAAACTTAAGTGAAAAAGTTTTGAAAAAGGATTTTGCTTCCCTGACAACCCTGGCAAGAGATTTCCCCACGTTTCTTATCTGCTAGACCAGACCTAAATCAGGCTGTCATGTAATCAATGGACTATGATAGGCTGATTATCATGTAGGATAAGTGATATCTATTAGAAAAAATTGATCCTGACATAACTCAGAAAAGGCAGCAACTTAAAGCTAGAGGCCATGGGCCCTGGACTGGCCTTTGTACATATGTAATGGCTGTCATTTTCCTGGAGGTGTCTGAAAACAGCAAAACTCTCAGGGTAAATCTATATTGATTGAATAATCCTTGTCATCTGTTAGGACTAACAAAGCTGTCACAGCACAGCCACAAGCAAACAAATTTTATTTGATAACTTTCTTTCCATTTCACCATGGAAGCACACAAGTACTAGAGTTTCAAGGGAGCTCCTTCATGTTTGGTCTGTTTTCACTCAGGTAATTCCCCAGCGGAGGTCCTTGTTTCCAGTGACTGATTGACTACCACATACTTAATTAAACCTGCATCATCAGAATTACAGTTTATGAAGGAATCAGAAGGTAACTGTCAGCAAACCCCTGATTCTACATAGCACATGGTGTATTAAGAGTGGAGCCTGAATGATTACGGCTAGAAGCTTGATAAAAATTGTAGGGGAGGGTGTGCTTGAGGCTGTCCCTTGTGACAGCATCTCCTTTATGAATACAGAAAAATTCATCAAACAGAAATCATTAAATGGAGCAGATGGGGCTTGCTGTGTGGCTGATGCACAAAGTGCCTGGAGATGATAAGCATTGCACAAGGCAGACCATCAGATCAAAACGACAATCCCGAGAAGGTGGGACAATGCATGATTGTTTGCTATTGTTGTCCCGGCCATATAAATTGTTTTTGTTCTGATCAGCAATGGCGCTTCATAGAATCTGTCAAATATCCTCTACGGCAATCTCCCTTGAGTGTCACATGTTTAATGCGCCGTGTCTGCTTCATGAAACCCCAGCAAAATGATTGGAAAGATCAATTTGGCAAATATACAAAAAGAGAGGGTGATTCCCAGCCCCATTATCTAACTATTTTCAATATACTATGGTAATTCTTTGCAATTTTTTTTTACTCAACTAATTTTGTAATTGATCCAACTTGATCTCGATCTCTCTCCTCCCCCCACTCCTTAAGGATAGAAGTGAATTTAATTCTCACAGGAGTAAAAGTTTAGCACCTCCATGTAGGAGCTAGAAAAATAGCCAGAATTAATCTGTAGTTTATTTGAATATACCAATATTTTCTCTTCTGCAGAATGCCAACACATGGCCCATGCACTGCTAAAGTCTCCAACTAGGGCTCAAGTGGGGATGTAAGGAGTACACAGGACATGTGCTGGCCCTCTGCACAGGAGCATATTTCACTCAGAGACACTTTGGAGACGAATCAGACATGAACTCTCAGAAAAGCAAAAGAAAATTCTGAAAGCTGGATCCGGAGATAGCACTCTAATGCAAATGCTTATTTGTTCAGCCTAAGGTATATTTGCAGATTGGTGATAAAACTCTTCCATGTTTACCTATCATTTTCATGGGTGCATCTTCCCCTCCTCAGATTCCATGGGGGAACATAATTTGACAGGGATCACGAAGTGAGGAAATAGCAAGTGGTGTGAGTAAATTTTTTGTCTCAGTGGGAGGCTAGAATGTCACCTACTACCCTTCTTGGCAAGTAGCAGATGTTTTAATTTCTTCACATACAGGAGCTCTTAAATTCTAAATGATTTTTTAAAATTTAGTCTTTAAAGGCAGCCACAAAATCTAACACTCTTAATGATCCTTTTGTTTCTAGCCTTATTCTCACTCACTTTTTCCTGGAGTTATTATATTCTACTTACAAACATTGTTAGACAGACAGACAGACCCCATCACTGAAATACTGCTACTTTGCGTCTGGAATAGCTCGCTGTCCCCTAGTGACAATTCACAAAATTTTAGGAAAGGAAATGAAAAATATTGCCAAATGAAAATGCAAGCTGGAAGGTAAGCAGCCAGAATGTAATTGTCCCCACTGGAATTTCCCCAGAAATTTGGGGCTAATTCTCTTACTCTTATAAAAAGTATTAGACTTTTAAAAAGATTGAAATGGCTCAGGAGGACCTCAGTGTTAAAAAGCAACTGAAAGCAGAGTATCCTCTGCTGTTCAAGGCTGGGGTACCACTTTAACAGTGACTGGTCCCCTCTTGCAGCACTAGGTGACAAGATGTAGCGTCAGGAAAGTATGGGAAATATTCACAATGCCACTGGCTTACTTGCCAGATAAGATACATTTTTCGCTAAGCATAGATAGCCTAACTGATCTCACATCAGTGTAAGTCAAGAGCAACTCCTCTGACATCTGCAGAATTATTAGTGTAAATGAGAGGAGAGTCTTATCCAGAGTCTCCAACATACCACATTCTGAGCAATTTTCATTAATCAAATTTTCTGCTACCATCTGCTCTAACATAAAACTTCACCTACATTGACTACTGTGTGGTCTTAGTTTGCAGTTGATTTGACACTTGGCACATTTTTATAAATGTAAGTAATGTCTTGCTTTGTCTGATCTGGTATTTGGTCACCTCACACATACCATGAGCTGAAGGCAGCTCCTGTAAAAGCTAAACAAGGCATATATATTGGAGGAGCCACGAACACTAGAATTTTCACAGGACCAAACTAGCATAGCATGGTTCTTTCCTAAGGAAAAAAATAGTTCTACTTGCTTGGGCATTAACTCTGTGTGGATCTTATTTGAACCACCTTTAGATCAAAGCACAAGTTTTTCCTGGTTATGCTTAAAAAAAACCCTGACTTTCTGGTTTCAAAAGGAAAAGATCTGCTAAGTTAGACATCAATAGCTTGCTTAAAACACAGTGAATAGTACTATTAACTTTTTTTTTAAAAAACTGGGCTACTTGTTCCACTTGAATGTTCAAATGCTTCTCTCTTTATAAGCAGCCAGCTTCCAAGGCAGAGGAAATGGAGCAAACCTCACAAATTCCAGAAATGCAGTCTCATTAAGACATTGCCACTGTACAAAATGACTTCCTACCCCTAAAAATCAGATTGCAGTGCCTTTTTTTTTTTTTTTCAGATTCTCAGCTGGAAAATTTGAATAGTTCTGCCACAGTGAGAATTTTGTTCTTCCATCATTTCCCCAGGTCTAGTGATAGAGTGTTAATGTAACATGCCTGCCAAGAGGGTTAAGCTTAGATTGCATGCAATTTGTTTTACAATGCTAATGTGAGATACAGAAACACAGAGGGAAAAGATGACAACAATTATTCTGACACATCAGTTTTTTCTAATGCATGGAATTGCTTAAATGCTTTTTAAATTAAAAAAGAAAAAAGCAGGTAAAAATTATTCCTTATTTTAACTAATGAAACCCCAGTCTTTTTGTGAGATTTCAAAGTATATACATTTTTTGTAAGTATGCCAAAGTCAAGGCCTGTACGGCATGTGATCTATAATAAACTTCAAAAGAACACCTTTGACATTTTAGATAACTTGCAAATGATGATGCAGAAAGATCTTTTGCCACTACAAAGAAAGAACAAAAGAACCAACATGAAAGAGAAATCAATAAACATATGGCAATTAATAAAACATTTTCTATGAATACCCTACAAAGAGTTTTACAACAGTATAAAAATCCAACAGTTGTTTCAATGTGGATTTAAAAAGTATCAGCTGTTATATTAAGATATCTTTTTTAAGCAACAAAATGTATGTAAAATAACGGATATGGATTTTGTTCTAAATCCATCAGTTGCAGAGGTACAGATCAAATGTGAAGTTGTTTTTTTTTAAGGTGACCCAGTCAATTATGTAATAAAATCATTCATTTTTCAGTGAATGAAAACAATGTTTGGAAACAGAAACATTTGTTTGCTGATGTGCTGTTTGCCTGCAGGAGTTCAGCTAGTTTTTGAGCTTTTTTCTTTTTTTTTTTTAAATCATGTCTTCAATTTTTTTTAAATATTCCTATTGATTTCCTTTGTAAGTAACATTATACTCACCATTAGTACAGACATTACAATATCTTCAATGTAACCTACAAGCAATAATTTATCATCATAATAAAGATGCATCCACTTACACACTGTTAACCCAACTTTTCTCTATCCAGTCATGAAGTATTCCAATTCCACAAGCATTGCCAGCAAATCTTGGAGCCCTGGAGTGACTCATCATATTGCCTGTACCCACACATGCACCTCACACCTGTTTAAACATCGGGATGGCCTTCCCAGCCTGTCTACTACCTTCTCCAAAGAGGCACATGCTTTACGTCTTCCTATTTTCTTTCAGATAGTATAGTTCCACATTATGATAACATTGTCCAAAGGCTTCTTTGCAACATAGCCATAAAGAAGGAGAATTTATGGTGTGGGGAGATCAGATTAGCTAAATGTGCACAATAGGTGGAAATACAAAATTCCAATGGCTGGAGGGTCCTAGTTCATTTTCTGGAAACACTAGTTGGTCTGACTTATGAGTCTGGCCTTCCTCCCTTCCAGACATAAGAGCAAGATGATAGTTTCTCAGCCAAGCAGACAGTCCATTTCATTGTAGGCAGTGTATCTGTATCTGTGTCAGTCCCAGGATGTTACAGAGACAAGGTAGGTGAGGTGATCTCTTTTCTTGAACTGACTTCTATTTGAGAGAGAGAGAGAGAGAGAAGCTTGTGAGTCACACAGAGCTCTTCTTCAGGTCTGGGAAAGGTACTCTGAGTGTTACAGATAAGTGCAAGGTGGAAGAGATTGTTTAGCACAAGTAGTCAGCACATATTCGAAGGCACTAGTCAAAGTAGAGTGGTCCCTTTTTACAGTTTCTTTACACTCCCAGAAATGCATAAATGAGAAGCAGGCCAGAAGATGCACCTAACTTGGTGCATCTCTAGTTAAAGACGATGAAATTAAGCACCTGCCTGTGGCTGAAAAGATAGCTATTTTTTTTCCTAGTTTCAGTTTGAAGGACTCACAGTTGTTTAAATTTGCTTTCCATGAAATATTGCATTTACCTCCTTTCAAATTTGTCAAGTGACACTTAGAGCACATTGTTTCCCCCACTGACTCTCTTATCTTTGCTGTCCTGGCGCAGCCAACTGGGGGAACCTGAGCCCAGCATTGTGTACAGTCAGCCTGAAACAACATTAAATCCTCATCAGAAAGACCCAGCCAGGATGAACAGTGGCCCAAAGAACTTCTGGAAAACTGACAAACTAATCATGCACATAATTGCTTTTTGACTTTTTGCTCTTGCTGTGGCAGGACTTAATGATAATCTCAAAGGTTAGCATTGGAACACACACATCATTTAAATGACTCCAGGATGACACACTTGTAGAATGGTATTAATTCTTGCAGACCCACTCACTAGTATATCCAAAAGATTCAAAAGACTATGGCTTGAAAACTGGTACGAGGAAGTGTGTATTTCAGGTTAGTTTCACTAATTAGAAATTCCTGCTCAGATTTTCCATGTTGTAACATGCTTCTGAATTAGTTTGATATCTCCTTGTGGCCAGAGCATTCAAAAAATATAAGGGATTGAATCAATAAACACTTGTATGTCAAATTAGTTAACAATTCTCTCAAATAGAAGACCTGAGAGGAAAGCATCTACATTCAGTTTAATAAGAGTCATAATAAAGTATCATAATAAAGACTTTTGATGAAAAACATATTGTTCCTCTTTGTACTGTTTAATAAAGAAGTTGGCACTGTTTTGGAACCATGGCTGCAATAACAACAAGCCTGATCCAAAGTCCACTGGAGTAAATAGGAAGACTCTTGACTTTATTGGGTTTTGGATTAAGCCCTAAAGTAATGAATTAAAAAATGAAACACTTCAGACCTCTAGAATTGTGCTGTACCCCAGAAAAACAACCACACTCATTAATTACAGATTCTAATGTACAGCAAATAAGCAGGACCATAAGATTAAAAAATTCAGCACTTTTAACTGCACTCATACATCTGGCAGGCTTGCTGCTGAATGGATTTTTTTTTAGTACATCTCTTTAAAATACTTGCCATAAGCCAGCATTTATACTGCCTCAATACTTCCATATTGCCTTATTTTGCATGTCCGAAATGCATTTTTATTTTACTGCTTATATAACAAAATAATTTGTGCTGCCAACAATTCTGTTTATCTTTAATAACAAAAATTAGTAACTAAAGGAGTTATAAAAGGAAGTTGAAGCATATATGTCCATCAGTAGAGCTGGTCAATAACTTTTCGTCAGAACTGATTTGATGGAAAATTGAGTTTTCTACTACTAAATTTTTCATGAAAAAAGTGTCTGGTTTCTGCAGAAAATTTATATTTTTTGTTGAAAACCAAACACCTGATAACTAAAATATTTGGATGTTGATATACTGCCACAGTGCCTTAGGAGTTGTAATTCAGTTTCCTCAAGTCCACATTCTCATTATGGGCTGGGCCTTCCCAGCCAGACTACAAGTCCCATGATGCCTCCCTCTCACTATAACATGAGCTCATGGTGCATCATGGGAGATACAGGATGGCTTATAGAGGAGAATGGGGACATGAAAACCTGAAGTACATCTCCCATGAGGCATCACAGTATCATTTCTAAATCACAATATTTTAATTTTCCTCCCAAGTATTTAGGTTTTTCATTTTTCCTGGGAAACTAAGTTTTTCCATTGACAATTTTAACAAAATACAAATTTGGTTTGTTTTCATCGAAATTATCTGTGGGAAAAAGCAACATATTTTCTTTCCAGCTTTATCTACCAGCAAAAGGTTTAAAATGATCAGAATGGGATACATTCTGCTTGCCATACATCTTTTTCATTTCAGAAATTGTCAAGAAACTGGATTAATAAAATAACATGTTACCATTTTATGTGTTGTACAGAAAATGATATCTTTTTCATGAGAAAGGCACATCAGCATTGATACTCAGGACACTAAGATTTATTTTTATTTTAAATATTTAAGGCCAAAATTTTCAAACCTAAGTGTCTACAGTTAAATTCTAAATTCATATTTAGGTCCTTAAATGAAAATGGCCTGATTTTCAAGAATGCTGAGCACTGGCAAATCCCTCAGGAGTTAATGGAAAGTGCTCTTCTTTGAAAACCAGGCCACTTTTATTAGGTGCCTAGACGTGGATCTAAGAGCTAAAATTTATACACGTATGTTTTCCTAAGTTGTCCATTCCACCTTTTAGCTTCTGAATAACTGGGTAGGACAACTTGAGGTCAGCAGCCTGTGGCTGCATATGGAACCAACAATCAGAGATCCATAAATCCAGTTGATTGGATTGTTGGAGCCAGGAAAAATTATAAATGGAAGCTCCCTACAGTCGTGGGTTTAAACCAGGAGCTCAAAGAGTAGTCCTTCAGCTGGGATAGTGAGGTAGATAACACCATCTCTCATAATGACAGTATTAAAGAACTCCTGGGATCACAATCAATAGCATCAGTGTGCTTTGTCAGGCCTGTTGGAGAACTATAACAGGGAGGAACTCAGTCCTACTGGGTGGCTACCTGAAACAAGCAGAGTTAGATTTCAAATCAGGGCTCTGGACTGAAGAAAGGCTTGAGAACAATAACAGCTTGCCCCCTCTGACAAAAAGACAGACTAGTTTGTTTCTTTTGTTGAAACCTCCAGGACCAAGACTTGGCCTGTAATTGTGCAGGAGGACAGAAGCTGAGACTTCCTGCAAGGTCTGAAATGTTGGCTCCCAACTGTTGCATGAAGGAGGTGACCTCGTGGACTGTGGAGCTATTTTCCCTTTTTGTTGGTAGTGATTTTATTAACCATGTCCACCCACCTGGAAGGAGATGGACACTGTAAGGAGTGCAGTTGGAGGGCTATATCCCAGGACTGGACCACAAGACTGCTGTTGCTCATGGAAGGACATATAAGATAAGTCTTCACCCCAAGAGAGCACCCATGAGACCTAGCTTTCATCACGTGGACGTTCTTATTCTCTCTCTCGAGAATAAGAATGGATCAATTGGGTTAATATACTGTGTGTTTCTCTCTCAAAGCACAGACCACATCTGCCTGCCCCAATATGTAGGCATTGTCAGGGTAGCATGGATGAGCCACTACGGTGAATTAAATAATTCCAGAAGATCACAGGGATCTATAGTGTAGTGAGTTCACTAGTAATAGCAGAAAGTCCTTCCATGGAAAGAAGAGGAACTTAGTAGCTGGCAAAGCCAATTGGTGATCACTGGAAGGGGTAAGGTGATACAATAAAATATTTCCCTTTTACCTAATCAATGAGACATCAAAGGTCCTTTAGAAACTGCACTCTTGTGGGAAAAGAAATTGCACACATCTGTTATTCAAATGGGCACTATCTTTGATGGAGACATTGTAAAGGGAAGACCTGCTCAGTATTTGAAAGGGAAACCTAAAAAGAAAATCCAAGTGGCTTCAGTAGGACTGAGCAGATGGCACTCTTCTCTGAGTCACCAGGAAACTGTTTTTCAAATCAAGGCTCCTGACCACTTTGTTTAGAGGTCATATAAGCTTTATTTTAGCCAAAAAAAAAAAAAAAAAAAAAAGGTAGAAGGCCTCATGGTCTAAGCAAAATTCTAGCTCCCTATTTTCTTTCTGTATAGCCACATTTAACTTAGCTGTTTTATTGAGTTGCCCACATTTTATATTTAAATGATGGTGAAATGGTCCCTGTCTGCAAAAGGTCAGAGAGATTATTGCTATAAGCTACTGGGGAAGTGCATGCTGAGGGAATGCTCTGCTACACTTTGCAAGAAGGGTGTGTTTGTACTTCCACAGCTGGTGCAGAGGTGGGAGGAGTTGGAGCCTCACCCCCTTTGGGGAAGATAGCACCACTAGTGCTAGCCTAGTGAGGCTTCCGTGTTCCTCAGTGCAGAATCTTCATGTGCCTTTTCCTTCTCTTTACCATCCAAGCTGGGCCAGCCACAGTCAGAAAAAAGCTTTTGCAAGGAAGGTGCTATTTAAATACAAGGGAATATTAGCTTTTATTAGCCTCACACAGCATGGAAATAGCAGTGCTTATTGTCCTGCTCACCCTTGGGCTGCTGCCATCTTCCCAGTTTGTTGGCCTGCAGGTGGAATAGGGTGGCATCATCCCAGCCAGCCAAAGTAGGAAGATTGTAAACGCGTGTTCTCTCCTCATGGAGCACTTAAGGATGTCTGAATGGAATCACTGATGATCTCCTGAAACAAAAGGTCCTTGTTCCCAAGATAATAAACATTGGACATTTGTAGCTAGTAGGAAACTATTTTCTTTTCCTCTCCAATTTTCCCAGGATTTCCACATTATGTGGCAGCTCTTCTTGTGGAAAGCTGGCAATTCAAATGGCAGAATTTACCACAACTGGCAATTTCTCTGTTCTCCATAGTGCAGTACAGTTTCCATGTTGTAGGACACCCTCTCTCTCTCTCTCTCTCTCTCTCTCTAAACCCCCAGAATGTCTGATTTGATTTAGTAGCTGAATTGAACATAAGATGATATGTACTCTGAATCTAATGTTAAAAAAAAAACACAAAAAAAACCTTCCTGAGCTGCAGAAGTTTGGGGAATATAAAGCGATGAACACTGCACTTTTGGGATTACAAGAAGAGAGAGACTGCTGTGTGCTTTACATATGTTTTGAGGCCGCAGCCAAATCTTTCAATATGCTGGATGTGCAAAAAGCCGGGGAGGCTTTTGCCCCACTAGGAATGGCTGGCACTAACGTATATCTCCCAAAATGAAAGGAAGGAATATTGTGATAACCAGAAACTTTCTAAATGTACTCTGCCAACTTGTTCTCAGTACTTCAAACATGCGGAAGGGCAGTCAATAATATAACTTTCCCCCTTTCTAGAAAGACATCTAGTTGTTAAGGGCTAATTAATTATCTGTATGAAATTCAGTTTAAGCAAATTATTAAGCATAAAGGATTCCTTTCTCTCTGCTTTTCAAGGCATAGAGCTTGCATTAACTTCTTCTCTGAATTAAACATCAATAAAAAGACATGTCATTAGTGTTTATTCTGAATGGTATTTTTTTAAAGTATAATTTCGTAGACTTTCAAGTAAGTCCAAGTTCTAATATGATTTCCATCCCTCTGTCATGATAATTTCTCCAGTGCCTCCCATCTAACCAGTTATATAACAGCTTTATAAATAATCAACTAATTTCCACTTTGCAGCCCTTTAATTGACAGTGCTACCAAGAGTACATTATTCAGATGTTCTCTTTCTTTTGAAAAAAATAATTAAATTAAATATTTCCAAACAAGTTTTGTCTTTTCTTTGGCAGATTACTTTTCTTCAAGCATAATAGGGGTTTATATTGTTGAAACTTTCTTTGTTTAATGCCCAAATGATGGAGGATATCCAGTGGCAACATTCAGTTAAGCCAGAAGACAAAGGAAATCAAACTATGTACATCAATAATCCCCCTAAACAAAGGTGCATATAACTTACATAACAAAGGTGATAGCAGAACTGATGCCACAACAAAGCTATTTAGTCTTGTCTTAGCATTAAAGGCCATTAGATGAGTCCCTTTGTCTTATTTTTTAGTGGTAAGAATGGAAGTGAAAAACATCTTTTATTAGCTTATATCATAACACTTTGTATGGTATAATCTAGAAGGTGATATTTTAACACAGTTCAATGAATTACTATATTGGGCCAGTGCATTACCTGGTGTAAACTGGCATTGCTTCACTGGTTTCAAAGGAGCTATGCTTATTCACATCTGCTGAGATCTGACCACACATTAACAGGAGAGACACACTTAGATTGAGGACAGTATATGGCCTTTGGAAAGAAGAGAAGAAATGTTATTTCTGTCAAAGGAATGTAGAAGAAAAATCCTTTTGACACCAACCTTTAAATAAATTGTTTAAATCTGGAGCTTGCCTCTTTGCCAATTTCATTTGTTCATATAAGGCAAAGTTAGAATCTTCTTGCTACCTTGAAAGACTCTGAACAAGGAACAGAAAACACCTCTATTGCACCACCTACAGGAGGTAGAAGATCAGTAGATACCAAAGATAAGATGTTCTTTGGTTGAAATATTCAAATTCACAAATTTTAGCCTTTCCACTAAACCTTCTATTTTCAGGAATCTGTAACTCGGTCATAAAAATTCAATTTTCAATATAGGTTTTAAAAAAAATGATTGTAGCTACTTGGAAGCTCTAAAGTGGCCAGTTTTTAAACTTGGGCTTGTAAACTGGGAACTCAAATTAGTATGTAGGTGAATACCTCTTAACTGCAGCCAAGTAGATCTGTCACAGCACATCCTTAGTCCTGGAAAGACTCCACCTTGCAGATCAGAACGAACCTCCAGTGCTGTACAAAGTGTTGAATTACGTTCTTGAGTGGCACATACTATATCACATCATCATCTAAACCACTGAAGAAATCTATTTTTTTTCTTTGCCATCCCTATAACTGCAGCCCTTATCTATACCTTAGTCTTCCCTCGCATCAATTACTGCAACTTACTCATCTCACCTCTCCCTCCCTCCAGTTTACATAAAACACTGCTGCTAACATTGCCTCCTTCATTTGTGTCATTGACCACATCAGTCCCCTCTTTGAATGCCTTCATTAGTGTCTTCTCACTTCTCATACCCAGTGCAAGTTTCTTGGCTGTATCTATAATGCCCTGAACACCATCACTCTTGCCTCCATCTTATCTCTGATTTCTACTCCTGTTACCTCTCAAGCCTCCCTTCCCTAATGTCTCATGTGCTAAACTCTATTCCTTTTTTACTTATTACAGTGAACCTCCTGGTTCATTACTGGGCACTGTACAATATCCAGCCAGGAGAGTGCCCCATAATTCCTCCAGCACAGGGAAAGTGGGGAGAGACCAGGCTCAGGATGAAGGTTGCGTGTGAGCAGAAAGAGTAGGCTGGAGGCAGCAGTTTGGGAGATGACTGAGAAGAGGCAGCCAGGTAACTTAGGAGCTAGAACTGAAGCCCTGCAACCCAGGCTGGGAAACAGCCTACTGCTGGCAGAGGGACCAATGTCTGCCATGGCTGGTGGGTACTCAGGAACAACCTGAAAACAGAAGGCCATGTGGACTGGTCTGAATGAGACTACAGATTTTAGACAACAGGACTAGATTCTGGCCAGGAGATAGGTAGCCAGGAGAGGAGTGGTTGGGAGTGAGTGTGTGCCCTGGCACTAGGCCTAAGATCTCCACCTTCATACCCAGGTAATAGACTCCCTGCTATTAGGAGCTGGACTGGGACCTGCTGTTTATCATCTTTTGTCTGTAACTTAATGCAGTCGTGACCCAGGTAATTGCAATGTTTACTCCTGGCAGCCCTGTAAGGTTGCCCTTTGTTATTTCAACTGTGCAGCCATGCTAATGACTTGCCTACAGAGAGACTCAGGGTCTGTCTACATGGCAAGCAGAAACCCATGGCAGTGAGTCTCCGAGCCTGGGTGTATGGGGCTTGCACTCTCGTCTGAACCTGAACATCTACAGAGCTATTTCTAGTCCCCGCGGCATGAGCCCAGCACGCCTGAGTCTGTAGGCCTGGGCTCTGAGACTTGCTGTCACAGTTTTTTGCTTTCGATGTACCCCTAGTGCGTGGCAAGTCAGGGCATGAATGTGCAGTGCATTAGCTTGTCAGGAACTAAGTTGCTGTGTGGACAAGCTCCGAGTTAGACATAGGGTTGAACGAGCAAAGACAGGATTTGTCCACACGTGTGCAAGCCGAGTTTATCTGTCTGTATGTGTTGTTGTGATAGACCTGAAAGGCTTATGCACTGCTTAAAAAAAATTAAAGGAAAATTAACGTTTTGATTTAGTTTCCTTCCCCTGGAGGTCACAGACATTGCTATGTTCAAATGACAGAAGTGTTATGAGCTAATAAACCAAAGAAATTCAGAGGCCAGGGTGAAGGACTCTCTTCCTCAGCCATTTCTTTGAGTGCAACTATTGCAACTCATGTAGCATCTGAAACTCACTTTAACTCTTATTTGACTTACTTTTCAAATTTTGTCAGACCCTAAAAGTCATCATTAAAATCTATGATTCCTTCCACCCACGTGGGTAGATCTGATTTCCTGCTTTTCATTAAAGTTAAAATCTACTTCAAGTAAGACACTAACTTAAAGATGAATACCTGAAATCTTGGCACCCCATGACAATTATTCTCTGAGAGCAAATTTTTTTTTAAAAAAATTGCTAATATACTAGTGTTGCAAAATGTTATTTCAGAGGCACTTTACTTCTGCAGTTACTTATTAATGCCATGATTTTCCCACAGCACTAAACCTAGGCTGCAGTTGTCTCCTTCTTCTCAGTTCTGGCATGACTTTGACCAGTTGAATCCCCAAATATGTATCAGTAATCAAAAGGTATATTTCAGTACAGGAGAACCTGTTTGGAAGAATTCTCCTCATTTCTTCTCTGCTTGTTTTATCTTTGGTTGAGATGTGAATAATTCATAGGCCTCTGTCTGCTTTACAGTCAAACGCATTCTGTCCATCCAAGACTGTTCAACTTTGTGATTTATTATTTAATAATTTGCAGGGCTGCGCTGTTGTAAGGTGAGCATTGTGACTGCTTGCAGAACTGTTACAATCTGGTCTAGTTAGCTGTCCTTTCTTTCTCTCTCTCCAAACAGCAGCAGTTATTGATTTTTTTACAAACCTCTGCCATGTAATCCCAGAGCTGCTGATCTCAAAGCTGCTACTATAAAGTAAAAGTTGGCCCTTCTTCTTGAAAACAAGAAGTAGTGTTTTGATTCGCTTTTTCTTTTCTTTCTTTTTCTATCAATTGTTTTTCCTCCTCCCCACCCCCTTTTTTGCCTCCATCAGTGACAATACCTAGGAAGTGCCACTGGCTTCTCTTAAGGATAAAACTGAAAACTGAAAGCCTTTGGGAGAAATACATGCTGATGCTTTCATTAAACCTGATTTAAAAAAAAAAAAAGCCCGTCAAACTTTCCAGCCTTTGAAACTTTCCCAATAGAAGAACTACTATTTTGCCTATTATTTTTTATACAAGGTGCTGTTGCCTAATGTGATGTTTGTGCCTAAGTCCCACTGCCTATTATCAGATACACAGAATGGGCGAAAGAAGCACTCCAAAAATATCCAGTGATAATTTAAGATTTACTATGCTGAAAGAACATCAGCTGTATCTCAAAGTACTAATCAGTGTGCAGTTAGGGCTTGATCACAAACCCATTGAAGCTAGTGGAAGTCTTTTCATATAGAAGTGCACCCTAAGAAGATTAAAAACAACGAGGAGTCCTTGTGACACCTAAGAGACTAACAAATTTATTTGGGCATAAGCTTCCACTTCATCAGATGCTTATGATTAAGGATTCTAGCAGGGTAAAGCTCAAGTCTGCTATTTCTCTGCTGGTTCTGTGGAAGCTGTGGATTAAATATTTGCATAATTACTATTTGTAATCTACCCTTCTCCTTTTATCTTCAAGCTATGCCTATGTTATTGATCACCACTGTATCTGCTGGCTGCTGCTGCTTCTCCAACGCTTAGCCGAATAGTCCGCTGTAGCAATTATTCATCATTTGGTCCATTCTTGTGTGGCTGTAAGGGCCAAAAGTCCAATGTTGGAACAGACCTGATGCACCCATGTAATAGGGAGTCTGTCACTGGGCCACCTATACCTCTTGATTGGCTGAATTTTATCTTACATGTTACAAGACACCCGAAGAACAGCATCTTGTGGCATTCTGGTGACCTGCCCAAAAAGCATAAGATGCTGGCTGTGGACAACAGCTCCAGTAGCGTGTAGACCAGAGTGACCATAAACGCCTGTATTACGAATCAAGTCATTCCACTTTATGCCCTATATACGATGTTGGCATGTTGTGTGGAAAGCCTCCTGTTTGGCCAGTTCTGAGCAGCATAGTGTCAATGTTTCGCAACCATAAACCAGTACAGAGAGGATACAGCTTGAATAGATCCTGAATTTGGTTGTCATGCTGAGATTATGTTGAGTCCAATTTGTCATAAACAATCCATGGCAAATGCTGCAATGCTAATTTGGTGAAGAACCTCTGTATGAGCTTGGTTGAAAACCATTCTCAGAGAGTAGTTATTAGTGGTTCACAGTCAGGCTGGAAGGGCACAATGAGTAGGGTCCTTCAGGGATCAGTTCTAGGTCCAATTCTGTTCAATATCTTCATCTATGATTTAGATAATGGCCTAGAGAGTATACTTATAAAGCTGGGAGGGATTGCAAGTGCATAGGAAGCTAAGATTAAAATTCAAAAGTATCTGGACAAACTGGAGAAATGGTCTGAAGTAAATAGGATAAAATTCAATAAGGACAAATGCAAAGTACTCCACTTAGAAGGGAACAATCAGTTGCACATATACAAAATGGGAAATGACTGCCTCGGAAGGAGTACTGTGGAAAGGGATCTGGGAGTCATAGTGGATCACAACCTTGAGTCAACAGTGTAACACTGTTGCAAAAAAAGTGAACATCATTCAGGAATGTATTAGCAGGATTGTTCTAAGCATGACATGAGAAGTAATTATTCCGCTCTACTCTGCTCTGATTAAGCCTCAGCTGGAGTATTGTGTCCAGTTTTGGGCGCCACATTTCAGGAAGGATGTGGACAAATTGGAGAGAGTCCACAGAAGAACAAAAATGAGTAAAGGTCTAGAGAACATGACCTGTTAGGGAAGATTGAAAAAAATGGGTGTGTTTAGTCTGGAAAAGAGAAGACTGATTTTAAGTATGTAAAAGGTTGTTACAATAAGGAAGAAGAAAAATTGTTTTTCTTAAACTCTGAGGATAAGACAAGAAACAATGTGCTTAAATTGCAGCCATGGAGATTTAGGTTGGACATTAGGAAAATCTTCCTAACTGGATGGTTAAGCACTGGAATAAATTGTCTAGGGAGGTTGTGGAATCTCCATCATTGGAGATTTTTAATAGCAGGTTAGACAAACACCAGTCAGGAATGGTCTAGACAATTAGTCCTGCCACAAGTGCAGGGAACTGGACCAGATGACCTCTTGAGGTTCCTTCCAGTTCTCTGATCCTATGATGCCATGATAGATCCTCAGCTGACAGGAAGAGATATAGGTGAAAAAGTGTCAAGAAGTAGATTCTATTTGGCTAGCCAGCGTTAATGGTGAGTCCAGTATGACCTTGGGCAATGCCTTAAGGAATCAAATTTACCAAAATAAATATCTGATATTCATAGTACAGGATGGTCTTCAGGATAACAGGGACTTATGCTACTAGCAAGTCTAAAAACAGATGCCTATTAGTTTTTGCGTACAAGGTCCAGCACGTCAGCAATATTGACGTTGTGGTAGATGTTGAATCAAACTATTGCAATAATATAGGAAACCTTTCCTCCTATGTTCTGGTGTGTTACTTAATAATAATTTAAGGTAAAAGCTAAGTAGTGCAAGTCCTGTTCCTCTGAGCACAGGTGGCAACAAACTGCACACAGGAAGTCTTTGGTAAGGCACTGCAGTCCTGTCCCTAGAAGTGGCTGCCTTGAGCCTCTGGGTACATTTAGGCTATGTATACACATACCAAGAACCTACCCACCAGTTTCATGTGGGATTGTATTTGGCACAGCTGAGTTGTGCCTCGGCTGCTGCTAACTGTTCAACCACAGTTACTCTGCTATTTATACTTGCACTAACTCCCATTGAGCTAGCATGAGTATGTACGCACAAGCAGGGAAAATCACACCCCTAGCTTGTAGCATAGATGTAGTACACTGCAAAGGAAGGTATACTTGCAGCATGCATTGGTAGGAATACAACACTAGCTTTAATCTAGTCATCCCAGTACAAGCCTACCGGGGGCCCTGGGTACATATTCAGGGTTGCTGGCCCATGTCGGAGTCTGTATCCTCATGTCTTCACTACTATTGTTACCCATGCTAGCTAGATTAAAGCTACTGTGTGTACATCTACCTGTGTTACAATCACACCTTCATTTACAGTGTAGATGTACCTATCCTCTCTCTCTAGGAAGTACACAATTCAAACAAACCCAGCTGCTTAAAATACACTGTGTCCTTTTCCCTCCTTTATCCCTTTTACACCTGGGAAAAGCCCTCGTCAAGGTTCCCCTCAGACCTCAAGGTCTGGAAAGGTCTAATGGCCCAGACACAGAAAAGTGCTTTAACTCACATAATACCCTTAATGACTCTCTGAGGACAGTTACTGAATGGTGTCTAACTCTTAGTATGGCAAGGTTTCACCCTGGGTGCTTATACATTAATGACCCCTAATGTGCAAGCCATTAGCACCTTTCACCATAATCTCCCCCCAATGTCCATTTAGATTACAGTAATGGCCACTAGTAATGTACAGTAATGGCTGCTAGTAAGAATATCATAATGACTTCATTGAATCTGTTCAGTGAGCGCTTTCTTATATGGCAATCATATACCCTTACATAGAGTTCCTTAACTCATGAGACGCATACATCTTGCCCTTTATCCTGAATGCTCCTCTTTCATGTGGACCTCTTTTTCATATATTATTAACTTCATGCATATAACAATATACGCAAGACTGAAATATTTTGCTTTACATTCCCCAAACAAAAATAGGCCAGTAAAAATGGGGAATATCTTCATCTGCTTCTCCACAGTTAGGAAGGACTTTTCTATTTAGGTCAATGAATAGGTAACAACATCACATCCTAGCAATATTATTGAGGAGTTTTCGCCTACACTTGGGGCCAATCACATTTGCAATAAGGCCCCTTTATACTGCTAGAGCAGTGTATAGTGTAAAGAAGAATCAGACCCCGAATGTAGAACAGCAGGGTAGTGACTTGAATAATCAGTTCTTCCCAGAATACAATGCAGGAAAAATCCTTTTCATCTTGCTCAAGTGAGCACTCTCATTGAAGACATTGAGATTACTTAGCAGTAAGACAGGTAAGATTTGGCTCTATATGTCAGTTCATTTGTCTAATTATGCTCTTTGTCCATTTACCTACGTTGTACATGCGCAGCTTACGTTTTTTTAAAGCCATTTTCTTGTAAGCACTAATTAGTATAATCAAATTAAAAGCCTGGCTTTCACTAACGCAGCGTCAAATATTGGAAGAGATCATATCGCTTTTCATCTTTTCTGTTGTATTTGTCTTCATTTAATAAAATTCCACAGCCCTTTAGAAATTATTTTTGTAGTTTATTTTTCCATTTTGGGGATAGAAATTGTCCTTTGCTCATGGGAAAACAATGCTCTGCTGGAGTGTGATAAATTTTCTATTGCCATTTTGCAGCCCGGGGGATAGATCCTCACCCTGATTCAGAAAGGTACTCAAGAACAAGCCTAGCTTTGAGGATGTGGGTAGTTCCATTGACTTCAATGGGATTAATCATGAGTTTAAAATTAGGCTGAATCAGGATTTCCTGTGAGGTGCTATGTGCCCTCAACTCCCACAGCCTTCATTGCTCAGCAAGGCACAAGATCAGGCCCTAGAGAAAAGTCTAATTCTGTCAGTTTCACCCTGTGGATGTAGCTTGATCAATGCTATCACACACAATATGTTGACTTCTACATGAATTGTTGAGAGCATTATGTGCAGGAAACATATCTGTAGATTGATTTGGCTTGTCTATAAATCATAAGAGATACAAGTTATTTAAAACTAACTTTTTTTTCTTCCTTCGTTTAATGCAACTGTATCCTGTACGTGGTGTGAATACCCTCGGCTATCAAAGGCTTCTGTTCTCTGTTAGAGCTGCTTGGTAATCTCCCAGCCCTTGGTACAGTACCAGCTAGTATACATGGTAATCTCTCCGAGAGGGATGAATAATTAATAATAGAAGTAAATAACTGATCATTAAACAAGTAAATGTTTTCTTCTGTAACTGAAAATGCAAACAGTTTCTAGGTTATATTATGCTTTCTAGTGAAAGCTCCCAAACATTATCTTCAATACAGACAAAAACACTTCAGATGTTTCTTTCATACAGAATGGAAAATTATTTTATTGCTTTTGTACACTATTCCCAATGCTTATTGCATATTCTCTCGTATACATCTAGTGCAACATTATCATCTTGTTCTGATTTTCTTTCTTCCCTCTACCCTCAGCCCCTCCAACCTCCTGTCAACAGTTGGCGAAGCTGTTAATACTGTATTGTATAGTCATTATCCCAGCCTTTTTTTTTTTTTTTTTTTTACAAATATCATTATAACATCCTGCATTTGTAAAGTAAATAATTAAACATTCTAGGAAGTCTTATAGGACATAGTAATCTAACAGATGAAAGATCAGAAATGTGAAAATCAAATAGAAGCACATGTAATATGTATCTTTTAAAAGAGTTTTCATAAAATAGGGTTAATGTGTTAATCAACCATATTTAAAATGCTAATTAATCACCAACTTAGAGCCTATTCATAAATAATTGAATGTCCTATTTATACAGAATTTCTTATACTTTACTCAGATATGTGTGGAATTCATTTCTGGGCTTGGGCTATGGTGTACTGTTTTAAGGCTCACTGAACTCTTTTTGCTCCGTGCATGCATCGTGCAATCATTATTACTACCTAGAGACTTATTCAGTTATATTTGCCAAGCAAAACTTTGAAATTAACCCCTTGAGCCCCAAAGGCCACATAAGTCATCATTTTTCATGTGCTGGCGAAGAATTGAAAGTGCCTTCTGTGCCATACGGTTCTAGATAATGGGCAATCACAAACTGGTGTTACAGGTTTCAATTAGCTAGATTTCTGGCATGGATCATAACAACTGTAAATCATCTAATTTTGGGGTGATAAGCTTCGCTTTTCAAGGGATTCCCTCTTCCCCATTTGGGGCCCAGTTTTTCAAACACCAACTCATGCAAATTGTCCTTTTTTGAAGAATTCTACTGATCTCAGAACAGGCCTTTGAGGTTATAATATACTTGCCTCATTCCCTGTTTAAGGGCTCCACCTCACAAACACTGACTACCAACCAGAGTGCTTACTTCAGAAAATACTATTGACTTCGATGTAAGAATTACATCTACTAGTGCTTGGAAGATTGGGACTAACTCTTGGAAATACAGCAACATAGGTGTCTAGTTAAACCAAAACTAAAAAGCCACAGTGCCTTTTGAGAGGATTGGAGAAAGTGATTCTGATGAAGGATGCAAAGATGTGATTGAGACCTCACCTTATATATGTGATTGAGACCTTGCACCTTTAAAGGGCAAGATAGGGGGAAACTTGCACTATCATTGAATAGGAAGAGTAAGAGTAAAAAGAGTAAGATATTTCCTTTCCTAATCCTTCCCCATTTCCTTAACAGAATGGAAATGTATCTGTTGATGAAGGTTTGGAGATGTTAGAAAGCATCCAAGGGGCTTCAGAGGAAACCACTATCTGTAGGGTCATCATAAAGGAAATGGGAAGAGGATAACAGCCAGAATGAGGTTGGGGGAATGGCTTTGGGGCAGGAGCTAGTTCTGAATGGCTGGCTGCAAGCCTGCTGGGATTTTGTGGTTCTATAAAATGTGGACAGTTGTTGTAGAATAAGCTAATGGAGGGGAAGGAGCTCCTGGACCTTGGGAAGAGAACTGCCATGCCTCAGTGAAGGGGAAGAGGAATGCTGTAGGAGCCATCAGGATTTTGACCCAAGAAAGCTTGGCTTGATAATAGCCACTGGTGTGTGTGTGTGTGTGTGTACGTATCCTTGGTGCACCAATATCTTAGTTCCTGAACAGAACCTCTTTGTCTTAAAAACATTCTTAAACCAAGACTCTCAAGCCCTACACGCACCCCCAAAGGCAGAAAAAATGTGTCTTTATTCCATAGTGTATAAATGGTATTTGCAGAGCTCAACCAGCAGCCACAGCTAAAATTGACATGGGGGAAGGTTCTAAGTTCAGTAGCCATTCCCACTCCTGATTCCATCTGAGAAGAGACTGGATTAGTGGAAACAAGGTAAGGGAGGCTCTTAAAATAACCAACTCTTGGAAACATCCTGTTTTTCCAAATACATCAACTCTTTTCATGGAGATGGGGACTGGCAGCCAGCAGCAGCCCTGCATTGTTCTTCTTTCCAATCTAGTTGTCATTAGAAATGAGCTCAAGTCAGAAAAAATGAGATCAAAACTCTTGTCTGTTTGAAAAAGTTCTGACCCAGCATCCCATTTCAGCCCTCATTTCCATCCAAAGGTGATGCATGTTTGAAATCCCAGAGTCTTGTTTAAAAGTTGAGGTTAAAAAATGGCATAGCTGCCAGCAATGTGCACCTAGTGTAATTGGATCCTGATCCTGACAGGGTTTCCTGATGCTAGCACAATACAAAGGAATCAACAAATAAGTAAATAATAGAGACAATACAAGAACAAAATTCTAAAAACAAAAACAAAAAAGCTAGTGGCAACAATGCTTAATCCATGAATGCTAATTTCATAGTTACAGTGGCGAGATAGTCTCTCAGCCATCAGAAGATTGGCTTCTCTTGCAATCATTACATCTTGTGCATGCAGGCCAGTCTCCATGTTATGTTGTGAATATCTTCCTGCAATGCACTGAGGGGCGATTGTGTCTATCCACTGCCCTCTACTGGACGGAATCAGAGCTGCTCAACTGTTTAGTCATCATGAGCGGTTGGTCTGAGAACAGGATATATAGACCATAGGACTATAAGGAATTAGGATATTCTTCTTTAGCCGATGTGGTAAGAAGCCTGTGCTATTGGAGCAGAAGGTCATGAGTTCAACTTCTGCTGCTGCGCTTTGCTATTAAGATGATAACCACAATGGCTGCATGCCAGCAATAGATAGTTGCACCTCCACACACTTTGTTCTGGGTTATTCAGCCTCTTTTCTGTTGGCAGCAAACTGGTCAAGGAGAAAGAGGATGAGAGACCCCTCCCCTAAAGACTATATAACATTCCCCCTGTCTGATCCCTCTCCCCTCCCCTCCTCTGTTATAGAAAGGGTTGTGCCTGTATTCCAGTGATGATGAAGCTATACTAGTGCTAAGTGCTAGTTCAGATGGGCTCAGGTGTTGATTGGGCTTTTACTTGATATGGTGGCAAAAACTCCTGAGCCTTGTCTACACTAGTGCATACCATCAGTGAGCTGCACCTTACCCGACTGATGCAGAAAAACAGGCACAGTTTTTTCAAGTGGAAACAGCCTAAGTGGCTGGTATTGCCCATATACTCTGCATTGCACCTTTATGGCTCCAGCCTAAGAATCAAGAAACTAAGGTCCACTGTGCTGCCATATATAGTCCTGCATCACCCTATAGTCTCACACTACTTTCTCTCTCACACACACCATTCTAATTTAGGCACATCTGTCACCTACTACATTTGTTTTTTCCACATTAAAAAAAAGGAAGTGAGCTCAGGTACTGTGGACCCAGTGCATTGCATTTTCAAGTACTAGCTGGCTGTGCTGGGTATTTCAGTCCCAATCCTTCTCTGCTTCAAAGCTATATTTTAATCTGGTATGTCAGGTAGAACATGAAACAATATTAATCTATGCTACATAAATAATTTCCTTCAATTATCAGGAAAGTGCAGCAAGACATGAATTTTCAAGTTGATTGAGTTTTAATTTCTAAATTTGAAAATTAATAATTTAAGTAGGTGAACTTCTCCAAATATAGAAAATTGAAGGTTTAATATTTCCTTCTTAGGAAAAGGAAAAAGAGAGACAATTGTGTACAAAGGTCAGGAAACATTTATGGGTTGGATATATGACAATTATGAAATTATTCACTTAAGGAAAATGCTTAGAATTCAATGCAAGATGCCTGGATTCATCACAAGGCACAAGAGATTGACAATCTATTATGAACGCTTCACATCACAGATAAATATTTCAATGCAAATAAATAAAGGATGCTGAGTGTTTCTCTTCTGAATGACTTTTCACAGCTCACTGCACACAATAGTTCTGGGACTTCTGTGTCCCAGACTCCTGTCCAAAGTTTGGCATCCCCAAAGGCTGCCTTTACTGAAAACAAGCAGGTTACACTGTGCTTTCAATTTGGAGGTACAAAGAACCAATTAATCTGTTTCCTTCAAACGGAATGTAAAACTACTCTTTGGTGCATTAGGACATTCATGGGCATTGTGAAACTGCCTGGTTTGGGTTTTGTGTTCCCTAGTAATTTCTGTAAAATGTACCATCCTTGTCAAACTTAATGATTTTTTTGTGGGATGGGGGGTGAAAAAAAGAGGAAAAGAAAATACAATGTTTCTGAACTCATGAATGCATTACTCTGCAGCTGAGTATACTAATAAACTAAGGTATACACTTGTGTCCAGGATTCACACCAAAACACAGCTTTTGTGCAACGTTTTGATTATCTGCAACAATAGTTGTTCTTTGATAACTTTTGTTTTGTATGCCTTAAAAAATCCTAATGCGGTTGTTTTGTTTTTGCTTCCAGAGGATGAAAATTAGATATTTCTTTCTGAAGTTTACATAGACTATTGTCTTTTAACAGTGACCTGCTTTTTGACTCTGAACTGTCTTAATCTGTTCAAAGTAATTTTATTATTCTAACCACCAACAGAAAATGCCGTGCTGTGTATTCCTTCGTATGAAGCCATTTGTAACTTTAGAGCTTTTTAATTTTGCAACAACTACATAGAAAAAGAAAATGACAATGTAGAATTGCATCACTCACGACTGCTTCTCCATTAAAACAATATAACTAGAAAATGGTTGCATGTTCACAATAAATGCTGAGAAGTACATTTGATTGAACAGAAGAACATTTTCAGGATTTGCATAGATAATGCAATACACCCAGGAAGCCTTTGGTTTAATACCTTACCAAAAGAAAGATCCACTAGTCTTTAACCACCCTGCATTATAATTATTCACCAAAACATTTTAGGAAGCAACCAACCAGATTCAGAGAAATCTCTGTGATTACAGGATTATTAAAAGATCTAGATTTGTGGGGATTTACCTGAAGTATTTATTTGCCTGTCTTTTGTCCTGATGCATAACAACTTGATATCAAATCTCAGTATATAAAGATGCCAGAAAACAATATAAGTACACATTCAAGCACAAATCCGTGGTGTACAATCCCACTTACCCCAACAATTCTCATATGCAATTGATACTTTTGGTGGGTATTTTGCTGCCTACTTCCTCTGCGAACCATGGTTGATGCCATCATAACTGAGATGGCTTTCCCCCAAAATTAACACTCCTAAAAGCAAGCGTTTATTCTTAAATGTAGCCTCGGTGAATATTTGCAAAAGTGAAAGTGATGAAGCCTTTCATTGGCAATTGATCCTCTCCACCTTGACTCACTCACTTGTAGGATGCCTTTTTGGAGATCTTGAGTTGATGGATTACTGATTGAAGTTGTCACAAAAGACATCCTACCAGCAAAGGAGTTGATGAGCAACATAGGTTCTAACATACACCAGGACAATGTGAGGGCCACTCGCATGCAAGTCAGACTGGTGAGGGGAGCTTTAGCCTAGAATATTATTTCCAACTGGGAATACAATATTTGGGGCTGCTAATTGCAGAAACTTGGCAAATTTCTAGAAAATTTATTCCCGTGGAGCACTGTGGAGAAAACTGCAAATGTGATGGTTTTCTTTTGGATGCAAATTTTGCCATAGCTTTTTTTTTTAAAAAATTAAAGATATCATTATATTTTTTGGAGGGGGCAGTTCAGAGGTGGTATGTGGCAAGTAGTTCATTTCTTGAACACTCCTCTGCAGTCAGTATAACACAAAGTCTTGGGTCTTGACAGCAGCATAGCTCTGCTCTTAGGTATATTTTTAAGTAGAACAAGTAATGCTGGTCAGGAAATGATTTTGTCCCCATGAAAATGAGGCTGTCCACTCCCATTGCCATCAGTGCCACAGGCAGCCAAATAGTCACTATTTTGGATATTCCTTTAATGTTATTGGAGAACAACAGATAACAAGCATGAGTTGGTAATTCCATGGATCAGACAGGTTATTTCCCATAAGTAAAGAACATGAGAAAACATTAATATTGTATGGTAAACTGTGTTTCTTATACAACTATGGTACTAGTTGATATGTTTTGCATAAATATTAATTACTACTGATTCACCACTTTTCCCATCCTCTTTTTCTTAAAAGGGATACCACCATCCTATATGCATAGAATTTTGATTGACACATGCACCATATTATAGACTTCTGGTTTGATTACATTTATTTATTAGGCTAAATTCTTCCCTAAGATGGAAGCATGAGGTTCCTACCTGATGTGTATAAATTACTCTAGAAAATATTTTTGAAACCACTTTTTCTTGAGCAACTTGTGTAGAAATTTACATGTGTCCCAGAAATTACACAGGTAGCAATTTGCTTTCTCTGATACCCTGATATTTTTGTTTTGGTAATAATATAGCAACAGATATTACAGAACAAGATGAAAGCACCAACGTGTTCAGAAATGCAATAAAGATGGGCTGCAACTACCTTGTTAAAGTCAAGGGGAGATTTTCCACTGATGTTGATAGGAACTGGCTCATGTGCTAACAAGACAAACTACCACAGAATTCCAATTTTAACTCCATCCTAAAAACAAAACACAAACCAACCAACAGACCTGGTTTAACTCTGTGCATAAGATTTTTTTTTAATTAAAAGAACCATTTAACTTCTCTGCAGTCACTGAGTCTCTTTTCTTTTATTTGTGCCTCCCCACAATTTTCTGTGTATGAACAAAAGATATTAAATGATTTTTCCAGACATGTTTGTCACTCTGTGTTTTGCAAGTGTAGATCATGCACCAAAGTAAAACAGACACTACCAGATAGTCTATCTAAAATTTAAAGTGAGGAGGTTGTATTACTCTTTAAAATATGTAGCAAAATAAAATGTTGATTAAAAATAAATACCTTGGTTATTTTCTTATCTCTAGGTAAAAGCTTTGTATTGTTTACCCATTTGCTACCCAAACATTGCAGCATTGTGCTTGTGCCTGAAAACCAGAAAGTGAAAAAGTCACATTATTCAAACCAACAAAATAGCAAAAACAATGCCAAGCAAACTAGATTTATTCCCCCTTTTGGTCTTGCACACAGGTCTCTCCACCATGCACAGCATCCCTGTATCATTGGACAGTGACTACTCCATAGTCTGGCAATGATGCTACATAACTAGTATTCATTCTCAAGTACTATTATGTTATTACATGGAAATCTATTTTATATGGTGCAAAATTCAGTTCGGTCAAGTCCCAAAGTCCTTACTCAATCATTATTCCAGTTGAACTCTCATGGCTAACTTCAGTGAGAACAAAATTATGAATTCCTTTCTCAATATTTACTGATTAATTTCAGTAAGTTCTAAAGTCTCCTGGTAACATCATTATGTATGGTATGGAGAGAGAGAGAGGTTTTAGAAGTACTCAGATTTGGACACATCATAGTTTTGGATCTTCTAGAAAGCAGTAAAGGGGGTACTACAGTGCTTAGGAGGAGGTGCTTTTAATTAAATAAGCAGAAGCGAGCCACCTAATATTAGCGACAGCTTTTGCAAATTTAGCCCAGTGTATTGTAAACAAGAAAGGGAAGCACCTCTAGTCATTCAGATGGTCTTCCTTTTCTTATTGTTACATTACGCTCTTAATTTCATTGATCATAGGCATTTCCCACCTTAAATTTAATTGGTTAAAATACAAATGCACACCCCCATGCACCCACTCACCCCACCCCCAACTTCTGTATGGGTAGGATCTTTGAAACCACTCCAGCCTAACTCTATTCTCATGGAAGTTACTGGGAGTTTTACCATTGACTTCTGCGTGAGGAAGTTGATTCAGAAAAGCATTTAAGCACATAGGTGCTGGAACTACGGGGAGTTGGGGGTGCTGCAGTTTGGTTCAATAGTTTTCAGCCCCACCACTATACACATTGTTCAAGTGCCCCTGTTTAAGTATGTGCATAAGTCTATCTGTTCACAGGAGTGCACTTAAACTTTAGGCACATATATAAAGTTCCATTGACTTCAATGGGGCTTAGTCACATGTTTAAGTGCTGTCCTAAATAGGGATGGTTCTCCTGAATTGGGGACAGGCATAGGCCATTTCTGAGCATTTTTAGAAATTTGATCTTACATTTCCAGATAATGTCTAGTCTTCCTTCTTCCATCCCATTTTGACTGGCCAGAGATTGCATAGTTTGGCTTAAGATGCCTTGTTTCAGGCTTTTTCACTTTCCTCCTCCTCCTGACGGTCTTATTATGCTTTTCAGGTTTCTGGGATGTATGCAGCTTATCATACCAGCCCCATCCCTCCTACTTGCCCCCAAAATGGTGTTTCCTACCAGATCATGTCAGACATCTGTATCCCTAATTCCACCCAATATTTGATTAACTGCTTTGTTTAAATGGTTGCAGTAGCTGATTTTCCTGTGCTCTGAACAGTTTAGATGAGCCAAATGGGAAGAACTACTAAAGAAAAAAATCCTAGATAACTTTTATGACAATATTTATCCTTGCTGTAAGTGACTCAGCTCTCTTGTATTTTCCTTTTATATAACTATCACTCTATTATACATGAAAACCTTTTGTGCTGTCAACAATTCTGATTGTTGTTTAATAAAATATTAGAAATTAAAGTTGTTTCCTTGAAGGTGTATTTACACAATATTATATCTCCATGAACCTTCAAATATTAACACCCCAAATAAGCATCCCCTATCCCAAGTTCCAATTCAGCAAAGGACTTAAGCATATGCTTAGCTTTCAAAACATGCATCATCTTCAATAGGACTTCAGCACAAATGTAGGGCTTCTGGCCTGTCTCCCCAACCCAGGAAGGACTGACGCCAGGCCCAAGTTTCTTTCAGGACCTTCTTTCAGGACACAGTTTATTAATTCAAACAAAAACACTCACAAAGTGATGACAATACAAGGCTATGCCCGGGACCAACACAAACTACCGTGGTTCAGATGTCTTGAATTCTGTGCCTCTCTCTGCTCCAGGGCCAGTCACAGGAGCCAACATCCCTCCTTCAGCTCTCCTCCAACTGAGCTCTCTCGGCCTTGCATAGGGATCACCTCATTCCTTCATAGGTGGATCTGATAATGGAATAAGTCTGGCCCCAGGCTACCTGGCCCTTAAAAAGGTGGTTACAATGTACTTCGGGTTTTGTTGAATCAGGACATTAGAGTTGTCTCCTGGCACAACTGTCAGTCTCCACTGGCCCTCTACTTAGCCATTTTCAATTCATAATTATCTGAATATGAATTATAAGCACATTAAAACTAATCCTTTACACTCATCTACCTTATTTGGGTACAAAGTTATCTGAAGCAAGCAATGGGAGCACATAAAGCAGACAGAAGCGGATCAAGAAAAGAAAGCAGGTGGTCTTGTGCTGTGAAATGTTCACATTATTTCTGAGCAAATCCACCCCATCTCTAATGATACATAACAAGTTAGGCTTTTTTAAAAAGGTCATAAATAATTTTAGCTCATTAGAGCAACATCAACAAGGAACAATGTTTTATTTTTTAATTAGCATTTAGTGGATAAGCATTGGACTGGAGACGTTGCGGTGCAGAAGTCTTGTTGACTACCGAGGTAGCTAATTAATTGCTATCAAGAACATCTACACACACTCAAGCTTTCAAGACAACTCAGGCAACACCTGAAGATGAATCCTGAAAAATGTGTTTATGTTGTTGCGAGGCTCTGATAAACTATGATTAAATGTTCTTAATGACCTTGCTGTTTAGCAGATAAACATGTAAAGCACCAAGATGATAAATATGTGAGACAGCTCCCAAAAACTCAGAAGTTGAATGCGGTGTTAAAAGTTAGGAATTGGAAATACTCCACTGGAAATTATCTATCCCATTCTTTGGACTCAGAGCCTGCTTCTGATGTGTGTTCCAACTCCCTTGGCATTGGCTGTTTCGTAATGGATCTTCTATGTTATATGCATTTCCTCAAATGGTATTCAACCTCCATTGCTATACATACACCATGTCTTTAAAAAACAAAGGTCCTTTAGTGAAGACATTATTAGTTGTTACCCATAAGATTTTGCAATGCAGACTACTGTATATTGTGCTGTAAGTGGGAAAAAATGATGGCAGTGAATAGATGTAATTATGTATAGAACTAGTGACACACCACATATAATTCTGAGTATGTACAACACAATCAGAGTGTCAATTATTTAAACCATAATTAACATAGCTCTGCATGTCTTTCCAGGGCTCACACAGAACATAGAGTATTGTTATAGTGGAAGAAAAGAGAAAATAAAATATTAATGGAGGACTGCTTTGTTCTCAGCACAGTGAGATAGAGGTGGTTGTAAAAACTGGATTCCTGCAGTTGCTTCAGCTTTAATTAGGAAGGTCACTATCTTCCTAGACTTCCTTGGATTCCTTTAATTTCCACAGAGGAAAACGGCTTCTGAATTTTATTGAACACAGTTGAATTTTTATTTTCAAAAATCAAAACAGAAACATTTCTTGGCATCTGTTATGAGCACTGGGTGTTATTTGCTCTTTAGAGATAAAGCTGTTTTTATACAGGGATATAGCTTGTGGGGAAAAAAAGGGGGCCAAATATATTCGTACTGGGAAAGCTGCTCAACAGGGATATCATAGTCAGCAGAAAATATCTAGCCAACCTAATTCATCCCATGCTAGAACCACTTAAGGCCAAGGAAATATAATAGATAATATATAGTTTCACAATGCTGATCCAAATACTGCCTTTAACTCATTCAGTCCTGGAACACAGTTGCTAGTTTTCCAGTTAGAAACAACACAACTCTAATAAAAACACCAGAACTGTAATAGAATCTAAACATGGGGCTGTGATGGTTGCAGAAGTATTCAAAAACTAAATACAATATTACAATTCTATATCTGAAGATGAAAAATCAAAACGGAATGAATGAATAATAGCGCTAAACTCTAAGAAACGTTTTGAACAGTCTATATTTCATTCATTCATCACCATTTCACTGTTATAATGTTATCCTTCAATAGCTTTATTTATATACGTACCATTTAGCATGGAATCCAGTTGTCAGATACACTCTCTCTCTTCCATGATTCTAAATTCACACATAGATGAACATCCTTTTGATTAGTCCTGGTTATTCATAGAATCATAGGGTTAGAAGTGACCACAGGGGTCATCTAGTCTAACCCCCTGCCAAGATGCAGGATTTGTTGTGTGTAAATCATCCAAGACAGATGGCTCCAGCCTCCTTTTGACAACCTCCAGCTAAGGAGCTTCCCACAATCTCCTGTTCTCACCAGTCTGTTCCATTGTTGTACTGTTTTTACAGTTAGGAAGTTTTTCCTCCTGTGTATTATTCCCTTGCATTGCTGCTTTAATTATCAATTCCATAATCAAACATATTGAGCTATGAGAAATGGGATATATTACCCTGTTATTTAAACAAGCTATTTTTCTTTTCCTTCATATATTTTTCAGGTGGTAATGATTGTTCTTTAGGGCACCTACTTAATTACTGTGTGGAGACAACTTAGAAGTGGTTTCCTGCCTCTCACTCCTTTAATTTTTTCATAGTGACCTTTCTATTTCTATAACGAGTGGCATTTGTGGACTTCACAAGGAATCTTACCGAGTCCACATCTACTGGAGAATATCGGAAGGGGAAGTAGGTTAAAAATGGGGAGGGAAAACTTTAGAACTTAATGAAAACAGAACCCCCGTCCTGCACCTGGATTCTGCACAAAATTTGCATGCAGTATACAAGCCCTCATCTGCAGCCTACATTGAGACAAGATTCTAATGAGAGTTCACTGTGAGTAAAGTCTGTAGGACCAGACACACAAGCCTAGATTCTCCTTACACTAGTTTTGCTCTAATTTAGCTGATTTATAGACGTCTGAGAGCAGCATCAGGCCCATAGTTTCCAAAAGGACAGACCTCCTCGAACTCTGGCACTTTTCAGCAGTCACCACTACTCTTTCCTTGAGCGGTAATAGCTGCACACACCATCCATGGTAGATACCTAAAACACGCAATCATTTCTGTTTCCTCAACAAGAGTGGAAGCTGCATGGTAACAGGTTTTAAAAGTGTAATTTCCAATATTGTAATATGATGACTTGCAGTTAATGTGACGAAACATATACAGGGGGAATGATCTGATCTAAAACCTTTCATGTATGGAAAAATATTACATTGGGGAAAAGAACTGTTTAGCTGTGCAAAGACTGGAAATTCTTTTAAATACAGCTACATTCGAAAACAGTTAATCATTGCAATGCTTACATAAGGTACAATTAGAATTAAATTGGTCCCTCTCCTGGGATTCATAAATGAAAAGCAGAATTAGGGATGAGGGAAGTCAAGTTAGCCTTAATTGTACCTTGTTTAACGTAGCCACTTAAATGACTGTCATTTTCTAATATAACTATCTAAATAGGAGATCCTATCATGGCTCAGCTGTTTGTTGGCTAACTTGTGGATTGTTTTTTAAAATGTGAAAGAATTGGGTGATTATTGAACAGAGTAGCTGTCATTATTGTATAAAAACCTGGCTATGACTTCAGAGATGAAAGGTCATCCTCCATTTTGGCCAGGACAGATGGCGGGTGGCTGCAGCTTACAGTAGCACTTGTGTTATGGAACGTTTCAGTAAAACATTGCATGTACAGGAAGCATTCTTGTGACATTTGCAGCATTTCTGGCTCTCACCAGAGCCAGAAAGTATGGAGGCAAGACTAAATGGAAAAAATAATTTTGCAGAAGTTATTTGAATATTTTCAGTTGCCAGAAATGATGGCATTAGATCAAGTTTTAGTTTTATTTCCAGGATTAGGTTAGCTCTATTTTTTTTCCTAATTATCTCTAGTTTGAATTCAAAACAGAATACAAATAGCAAAGCAGGGTGTGCATGCCTGTGTGGTGGAAATATATATTGTGGGACTGATTCTGGGTCGGGGGAGGATTAGCATGGATGTCAATGCATAAGGTCCCATCTATATATACATTTGAATATAAAATGATTTTTTTAAGATTAATTCAAACCATGCAATTTAGCATTACATTAAAAATGTTGGAAACACAGTGACAGGAGAATTGGTAGCATTCATTGCAAAGTACACTTGAACAGATTCCTGTCAAGTGAAGTTGCTTTAGTGGGATATTACTCGTAGGGGCAGTTATGTAATTACATTAGTCCTGCCATGAATACAGGGGACTGGACTAGATAACCTCTTGAGGTTGCTTCCAGTCCTATGATTCTGACAGTGGCCAATGACAAATGCTCCAGAGGAAATGAACAGGTAATCAAGTGACCCATCCCCGGTTGCTCATTCCCAGCTTATGGCAAATAGAGTTTATGGACACCATATCTGCCAACCCTGGCTAATAGCCATTGATGGACCTATCCGCCATGAATTTGTCTAGTTCTTTTTTGAACCTTGTTATGGTTTTGGCCGTCACAATACCCCCTGGCAAAGAGTTCCACAGGTTGACTACATGTCATGTGAAGAAATACTTCATTTTGTTTGTTTGTTTGAAACCTGCTGCCTATTTATTTCATTTGGTAACCCCCTAGTTCTTGTGTTATGAGAAGGAGTAAGTAATATTTACTTATTTACTTTGTCCACACCAGTCATGATTTTATAGACCTCTATCATATTCTCCTTTAGTTGTTTCTTTTCCAAGCTCAGAAGTCCCAGTCTTCTTAACCTCTTCTCATATGGAAGCTATTCCATACCCCGAATAATTTTTGTTGTCCTTTTCTGAACCTTTTCTAGTTCCAATATATCTTTTTTGAGATACAGCAACCACATCTGCACGCAGTATTCAAGATGTGAGCATACCATGGATTTATATAGAGGCAATATGATATTTTCTCTCTTATTCTCTATCCCTTTCTTAATGATTCCCAACATTCTGTTCACTTTTGTGACTGCCACTGCACATTGAGTTGATGTTTTCAGAGAACTATGCACAATGACTCCAAGATCTCTTTCTTGAGTGGTTAACAGCTAATTTAGACCCCATCATATTATGTGTACAGTTGGGGTAATGTTTTCCAACATGCATTACTTGGCACATTGGAATTGCACATTTGCACTGTTTTCATTATTTAGAAATCCATACAAACAGGACTTAAGTGCTACATAGGCCTGTGATGGTTCTCTGCATTGGCGTGAATTTCATCTAAAATGTTTACTGCCTTGGTAACAGCCCCAAATCCCTGTTTTCTCATCTCTACCATCCAGGTATTCTGTAAATGGCATGTGGTACCAGTGCTTCGCAGCTGCCACCAAGGAGCAGTTTCATGAGGATGAGATGGTACTTGCAGTGTCATGCAGGCTGCACTTCTAAACCCCAGAGCAATCTGAACAACTTGTATTGTGGGCATCAAGCCACCCAGACAGATAAGAATAAGCAGGCAGCAGAGATAGGCCACATGTAAGCTCCAGATGTTGGGCTAGCGGAGGGCCCTGTAAAGTTTCAAAATAAGGTGCCAACAGAACTGCATGTAAGGCAGGTTTATTACTAATCATGCCGCTGCTGCTTTTCCTCTGGACTGATGCTACATCTCTCCCCATGGGTGTAGCATTGGTCTTGGTAATTCTGCCCTCAGAAGGTACTGTGAATCTTTGATGCTGAAATAGGATTTCCAGATGTTTTTTCCTGATTTACATTATTCCAGGAATAATGTTACAGCAAAACACATTAGTGAGGATATAGATATAAGTTCAGGGATGGGGAACTGTGGCTAGGTCTTGGTACCAGGTATCACTTCCAGTAGAAAATATACATAAGGACTAAAGCAACTTTGAAAACATTACTAACTTACAGATTTCGTATCAAGTAACAAAGACTTAATTCTGTTCTTTGTGGATCCAATCCCGTGCCCATCATCTTGGATAGTTAAACTTCTATTGATTTCAGTGGATCTATTTCTGTTTATTTCTATTATCCCCCTAAAGCCACTTTATGTATTTATTTTAGCAGTTATTTTATAAAGTCTTAATCCAGCTCTCATTTTGGCCAATAAGAGTTTTGTCATTGACTACAATAATGGTAGGAGACAAGGACCTTATATGCACATCTTTTCAGTAAACACAAAACAAAGTGCTTTTTAAAAAAAAGTAACATGACGTTTGTATAATACTTTTCAGAATGAGACAGTTCAAATAAAATCCTATGTAATGGTCTCCTACTCTAGTAAAGAACCAGATAGCATAAAAAGGATTGCAAGCAGAACACAATGAGATAGCACAAAAAAGTGTCCATAAATCAATGTGTGTTGATTACAATAATTCTTATAAAATTTTACCAACAAGAACCCACAGTTTATACTGAGATGAATCACCAGCCCATGGACACCACATGAATGTAGGCAATGCAACCAGCTAGCAGTAGAGAATAGTTCTTGATTAGATGTAGGAGAAGTGGTTTGACTGAAATAAAATTCCCCAAAACTTTGCCCCCAAATTGACCCAAAACATTTTGGAAGTTCTCTCTCTCTCTTCTTTATTTCATTGCCATGCTTTTCCCTTTTTTTTTTAAATTTCACCCAGTGCTAAAGTGCCAAAACATTGCAGAAAAGGCTGTTTCTATGGTAGCCCTAGATTGTTGTGTTCCCACCCTCCCCCAACTAAGGATGAGATATGCTAACAAAAGTTATGCTAAAGATATATAAAGTATCTGGGACATTGTTTGCAGTTCCAGAAGATAACTTCTTCTTGAATGGGCCTCTGTAATTGTAAGGAGTCTATGTGGACTATGAAGAACAGTGCAGATTTAGATGCTTTTCTATGTTGGACTAAGCTGATCAAAATCCCCCACCATTCTGTAAACAGAAAAATAGGGCTTGATTATTCCATTAAGAGACAGCTTTTGAAGGAGTTGGGGCTGTCTCCCAGGGACGCTACACAGGAATAACCCCTAAACTCCAGGATGCACAGTGCATGAGATCCTCAGTGGGTGTAACAAGGTTCTGGCCCAGGGATTGCAGTTGTACCTCCTCCCTGAACTCAGGACAATTGTGGAGAAGGCTCTTTGCCCTGTCACTCTCCCTTTTTGCACCCAGTCACAACATGGTCCCCCCTTAAAAATTCTAGGGAACCCTGAATGCCAGTTTCCTGGGGAAGTGGGGATGGTTTAACCATGAAGACAACAAGTAGCTGGACTTTGTTGGCAGGCAGTTTCAGAAAAAAAATAATAGACGTCCTTTAGTACGAGTTTGTAATCACACTACCACATCATGAGTTTTGAATAGATTTACGTACAGACTGCCAGAGAATAGCTCCTGGCAGCAGGGCTAATTCAGATAGACACATATGGTGATTTCACAAGTGTGGCACATGATATATTCAAAGAGACTTGGGATTGTACCCTATGGAGACCCAGCAAGCACACACTTTTTTAATTAAGAATTCCACAAACCTGGAGAAAGCCGAATTAAAATAAATGGAGAATTTAAAAGTTGGGGTGCAGGGCGGAGCAAGATATTAAGAAACAAATTAATCTGAAAAAAATAGCCTTTGTTTGGGAACAAGTTTGGGAAAAACCACAACGGCTGATGCCAGTCATGGAGAGAAAGGATTAAGGAACATCATGTGCAAATCCCAGTAAGACAAGCTATTGTGAGCAGAGGACATCTTGCCTACTCTCTAACAAGGGAACATGAGTTAGATTAAATGCTAAACCCCCCAAGGTTGTGAAAGTCAAAAAAGTCTAAGAATTAAAGCTGCGCAGGTACCACTAACTCAACCACATTGCACATCCTGCCTGTTTTATAGTGCACATTAATAACAAAGGACAATGCATTCAGGCTTACATATCACAAAAGGAAGAGGAATCAAAAACATTGCATATGTGCAACAAGGCCAGGTTAACATCGCAGGAGTTACTGTTGGAATTTATTGATCTCCATTAGTCTCATCTTGCAATTAAATTGTTACATAACTTTTCTCCATTTGTCAGTTAGGGCCTCAAGACCAAAGCTATAAAAGAAAAGTATGTCAGAATTCCCCTTTTTATCTCACTATTACCACAATAGGGTAGTCTTGTTTCAAGAAAGAAAGAAAGAGATGCAAGCCCTTAGAAAAATTTCTCTTATCTGGACTGAAGACACAACACAATACCCCCACTGCTTTACTAAAAGAGAAACCTGTCCATCAAGCTCCTTTTAGTAGAGCATGCTTGGAAAGAGAGAAGGCTGTAATAATGCTCTTCTACCTCTCAGTTTAGCAGGGTAGTACCAGAGTAGGAGATGTAGTCTGAAGGATCCTGGGAAAGTTAAATCTGTGGGGACATACATGTAAGGGCCTAGAGAGGTTTGGGAACCAAGATCACTTCACACTTTAGCGAACTGGGCTACCTGTAAGTTATTGCATCTGCTGATGTAATAAACACCTCGTTTAAAAAACAAACCAAAAACTGTTACATCTCTGCCCTCCTCTGCTGTGTCTGGTCACTGAGCTATCATGCAGAGGAAAAAGGCAGAGTTTAATGACAGTGTCACTGTGACGAGAGTGGTAGATTAGTGATGTTGCCAACAAGGTGAAGCATTTTAGAGGAGAGAAGAGGGGGTTTTGTTGTTGTTTGCCTGAGCTTGAACAGGTGGAGTGACACCCAAGAAGCAATTGCAGAGAGTCTGAGCAGAGAAGGCAGCCGAGAACAGTAGCAGTAATAGCATGCTAATGGATTGCATAACACAGGGCCAAATTCTGACTTCAGCTGCACCACTATGAATCCAGTTTGAAGCCAGTGCAACCTGTAGATTTTCCATCTTTACAATGGCACAAATGAGGTCTCACAGTAGAGAAGAAATAGTTAATGTGTAATTAATACACAAAGGAAGATTTATTAGGTTGCTGGACAGAGATGGGATGCTGGCTCTAGCCCTCTGAGTAATATGGTGTCTGCTATGAGCTGCTTTATGAGCTGCCTAGTAACACAGGGTCTCTAAGTTCTGGGCCTTGCCTCAACAGTCATGGAATGGACTACATTACTCTCAACTTTATATCCTTTGTTAGGGGAGGTATTTTGAGCATCATTCTTTGTTGGGGTGGTTAGGGAGAGCTATTGATGTCCATCAAACAGTATAGTATGGTTTATTTTTAAGGTATCTACCACTGAATATTTTGTTTGACAGTATCTTCAGTATTGCTGTTTCTGACACAGTATTCCTTTTGGTTTTTTTCCCAGTGAGCAAACAGAGAATCTAGCAACTATGCTATGTTATATCAATGTTCAAAACATCTTAATTATTCGTTCCAGCTCTGCTGTTTATTTTTGTATCTACTGTTAGCTCAGTATTTCTTCTACTTGGCAATGTGTACACAACAGGAAAGCCTAGGTACAATAGCAGCCATTTAAAGTCAATGTTTATTTACCAACTGTAACTACAGTTAACCTAAGCATCTTTTATTCTCAGAATAGGAAAAAAAGTAATGTGGGAAACTCAGCTATCACCAGGTGGTAATGGCTGACAAATGCGGACTATTTTTTAAAACCATGACCGCGATAATTTTCTACTTGTAACTGTTCTTTGTGGCCACTTGGGTGTTTGTTTTGCTGATGTCTCAATAAAAAAGTGGAACCAACCATGAAATATTTCTGCTTCTGGACTGAGTGTTAAATGAAGTCACATTCCTGTGAAACCAAGAGGATGTAATTGAGACTGTTTTGAAAGCTTAACAGGAGAAAACTCAAAATAAGGGCTCTATTTTGCATTCTCTATATTTAAGAAAGCAAACCTTCCTGATCTTTTTCGTTGAAAACAATGGGTGTTTTGTCTGAAAAATAGCCAAGGACTGACCCCCAAAGATAACATTTGCCCATAAGCAGAGGGGCAGCTCAAGGCATATGGCATCACTTGAGTCTCACTTGGGGCATAAGTGGTGCATAGGGATTGTGATGGGTGTCTGCCTCAGGTGAATTTTGGCCTCAGAGAAAACTTATTCTACTTGATCAGTTTCATTGCAGTGTTGCTGACAAAAATATCGCCATTAAATATTACACGTAGAGTACTTTCCTGTCCTTAGTTTGATAATGATCATTCTGACTGTAAAACTCAACCAAATAAAGGTTGTAATCAGATTGACAATTTTTGTCGTGCCTCACTCGTTGCCAGAAGCTAATTGTGTATAGCAGGTGGTATTTCAGGATAGAAAAGGGAGACGTTCTAGAGCACGGAAAGAATTAAGACTTTGCTAGGAGTTGGGAAATGCAGCCTAGTTAGTGAAACTTATTCTCTCCTTGGTTTCAGGGAGAAATTGTTTTTTCACAGCAATCATTGCTATGTCAGCGAGCATGCTCCTGTATCCACTAGCTGTTAGAGTCTTTGGTGCTCGACAGGGAGCTAAATAGGGTTCTCTGCTCAGTGTGCTCTAAAAGTTCCTTATCTACAAATCTTTTTGTTGGACTAATCACTGTGTTTCTACATTTATCTCAGCTGAATCCTGTATTCTTTTAGCTTTCTGCCTTTTCAGGTGCAGGGGTTAATATTGTTTAAAGGCTTTGGTGGAAACACGTGTGTACCTCAGATAAGACTGTCACCACACCTAGGCTTTGTAGGTGAGGTCTACCTAAATAAAAAAAACACCCAAACCCTGAATAGATAATAAAATTAATCTCCACTGACATTTTAACTGCAAGACAAGGATAGACAATAGAGGCATATAACAGGGACAGCAAATCAACCACTGCAGGTTACAGGGGACAGCAGTTGGATAAATGAATATGTAGGTGAATTAATATGTAGGTGACAAGATGTGGCAGATGAATGTTGTAGGCGACAGGCTACAGACAAATATTATAGGCAACTGGAAGGTGTGGGGGCAGATTAATGCTACACTTATCCGAAGTAGCAGATGAATTCTGTAGATGATATTAGGTCATAGTGTAGAAGATGAAGAGGGTGTAGGCGGCCAAGGCATTGAAGATGAACATTGTAGATAATGGGGTAGGATATGGAATGCTGTACGTGATGAGAGTAGCTGAATGCTAACTAAGCTAGAACTTTAGAGCATTTAGTAAATGGTTGGTATTACAGACCCTGCTGCAGAGACATAAGACAGACCACAAAATAAATAAAAATTATGATCAAGCAATCCAAAGAAACATCTGGACTATATGGAATACAGATCAGAGGGGGGCAAATAGATTAATAATCCCAGGCCCCAGCTCCACAAAGACTTGCACACTTTTGCTCAACTGTATACATTGTGAATAGCCCTATTGAAGTTAAGCATGTGCATAAATCTTTGCTGGACAAGGGACCAAAATTGTATGGCAGTTGCCATGCAGTAATACAGTTCTACCTAGTTAACATACATAAACAAATCTACTTCACATGTAGAGTGCAAAAAAGAGGAGCTACATAGGTATATAATCTTGAACTTCTGTCTCATGTTTACTGTCTATTTGGAATAGACATAGATTGACAGTTAATCCTGATACATAAAATACTTTAACTTTGAAACAGGAGGAGAAATTATGCATTTAATTTCAGTCTTTTCCTCATCTGAAAAGGAATTCCCACACAATTTCTATGTCAGGGCATGCAATTACCTTCATAAACCATCGTAGAAGAGCACTTTTAAAAAAAAAATCACGTATACTTTTTAGCTCATTCTAAATGGCAAGAAATTGAAAGTAAACTGGTCACCTATATCTTAAACTAAATGTTTTGATGTCAATTCCTTGTCCGCTTTTTATACCTTTCATAATGAAATCAGAATCTTTTTGTTATTTCAAGTGTTGGCCTATTTTCAGCAATGATTAGGATGGTACCACAATGTGCAACTTGACATCTCCTCCTCTCCTCTCATTCCAAGTCTCCCAGGGCCCAGCCATTTCACACAGGCTTGCTTTAGGCTTTTATTAAATATGCACCTTCCAGTAGGGTTTAAAAACACCAACTAATCTCATCAGAGGCCAGAGACCTCCAGATATGTAAATCTACATCTGTTCCTCTTCAAAGGAAAGATTCTCCTGGATTACTCCAGGAGAAATGCATCCCACCCGGATGTAGCCACTGAACCAGAGAAAAAGAACTCCCATGGCAAATGTGCCACCTCAAACTCTCCAAGATCCAATGACAATGAAATTACACTTAATGTAATTCTCTGTTAGCTTTAAGAAGCAATTAAGTAAAAGGCAGTACAGCACTTGCCGTAGGCTGTTGGTTCCAACAGGGGCTAGATGGAAAAAGCACAATTTTAAAACTGGTAAAGTTAGTTTTAATATACGGATGAACTGTAAATGGCTGCTCCAGTACATTGTTGTAAAATAGCAGGCTCGCTTAACAAGCAGAAAATCCCCAGGTTTTTTTTTTAAGCATGCTGTAGATATTTGCAAATGAAAGGACAGGGGTAAGAAAACTGATTATTACCTTGTTCAGCTAGGTTTTCCCCCTTCAGTCCCCCCAACTCCAGCTCCCTCACCTTCCACCCATACTTAGAGGTAAGACAAAACAATTTAACAAGGATAATTCAAAGCTATTTCAGGCAACTGCAATTTCAGTTTGGGACTAGAAAACAACATTTATCGGAAGAGGAAAAGACTTGTTAAATCATCCAGCATCTCGCCTTGCCCAAGCAAAACCTAGCCTTTTGTCTCTGATTCTGGCCAATCTAGTGTGAAGAATTTCTCTCTTCACTAAGACATGTTCTGTACTATGTAATGTGACTTTCAGTGGTCCAGTGGCACTAGTGTTCTGCACTTCTTTCAAAAAGACAAGTTAAACAAAAGTAAGTTGGCTTTTCAGAAATTAAGATGAAATCTAATTAAGTGTCCCTCACTCAGTACTATCCTGCAAGTTTACTAGATACATGTATCACATTCAGTATCTGATTAGGTCACATACAATATTCCCACTTCAAAGCTTTCTTTGAATCTCTTTGAATATCTGGTGTAAACTAGTAATTTTGGGGTTGAAATAAGAATAATGCTCTTCTGTAAGTATGTTATGGGATAGTCCATATATCCATAGTTAAAAAGTAGCCTTGGAATAAAGAAAATAATTTAGTTGTTTAATCATTCGCTCAAGTTTTAAAAAAAATATTCTCAGGTTCTGAAAAATTACTTGACTGATGACAAGAGTTGTACATTATGGATTTTATCTAACTAGAAGAGGCTGATATGATAAGTTTAATATGCTTGCGCTGTATAAAAAGCTATCCTTTCTATGATTAAAGGGTTGTACTGAATTTTTTACATGCTTTAGAGGTAAAATATAGTAACTACAGAAGTCCAGGGGGAGACACCCCTGAGACGGAAAGGACAGAGATGAAAAACTTTGTTTTAAAGAGAGTGAAAGAGCCATTTTAAATGATTTACACTAAAACTTTCAGATCTAATTAAGTGATAGCATAAAAAGTGAAACTCGTCTGTACGATTAAGGCTTATATTTTTCTCACAGATAGGATCTGAGTGAGCTCTTTAAAAGTCAATGTGATCTATCATAACAGCGGTTCTACAATTCACATTGCAAACAAATAGCACAAAAAAGGGGGAAGATGAAACCAGGGGTATGTGCAGTGTGAATGGAGTCTAAATCTTTTAATTAACACCCTCTGAAAAGCACACTCTTCTGCCACCAAACTAATAAAAAGGGTGAGTGTGGGGTCTTTGTTGCTGTTCAAGTCTTGCCTGTGCTCTAAAGAACCGAGAAAAGGCTAATCAGGGTTATTTAAAGCCACTTTCTACTTGCCAGGCTCCCAATATCTCATTAATTCACTCTTAGTTGGCATCATTGTCTGGTGGCGTTTGAAAATCACCAAAGAAACAAGGATTTCCCTTAATCCTGTCCATCAAAGGTAGCTCTCTTGAAGATGATACCGTGTCCCTCCTTTAGTGTGCAGGATGCTGAAACAGAAGGGAGGGAACTGTTACATTTTCATTGACCCACAGATAACGGCAGTTTCCCCAGTACACCTGATAAAGGTAAGAAGGGCATTCCTATTTAGGCCGGGAGTTGACAAAGTTAATTAGAGCTAAGCAGTAATCCATGAGAAACCAGTCACTGCTTGTAGCTATTGCCTGGGTTGTTTCTTTAACCATCTTGAGGAGAGTCTGACACAAAATTTAATTTTTCTAAGAAATGTAAGTAAAAGGTGACTCTGAGTACTCTCTCACCAGTTTGACTGGGATGGAGTTTACACTGTCCAAGCAATAGAAGATCGTTAAATATTTTTGTCGTCACCAATGCCTTACCTGAGTCACATCCTGGAATCTTTCAACAGAACAGAACTAATTGCTACAACTGAAGAAAAACTCAGACCAGCTATCAGCTATTATATTCCTTCAGCTCAACAATAATTTTTGCTTTCTGGTCCAGAGTAAATTTTAAGTGATTTTATTTTCCCTTGCTAAAGGTTTCCCCCGAACTGTCCCATGGCATCTATCATTTCCCCCTTTTTTCCTATACCAAACCTTCCTTTTGAATTAACAGGATGGGATTCAGTGTCACTTCTCCAATTGTTGCCACTGCTGGCCTTTGGCTGACTAGTGTGGCATTCTCCTGCACTGGCTGACCTTCAGCAGCTCCAACTCTTTATGGAGCCATTCATAAATAGCCCCAGTTCCCTTTTATTTCTAATAAAACAAACAAAAAAAATGATTTGGTTACAAGGGAAGTGCTGTGACACAGCCAATAAAAGCCATGGCTTTTAGCCCAGAATCACATACACTATCAAAATACAGAGTTTTTAGTCAATTTGTCCCCAGATATTTTATTTGTTTTGCACTGTATAATTTTGCCATCTGACCCCTTAAGGTTGTAATTACATATGAAATGAATAAGGTTCTAAAAAGACCATGTGAAAATATCATTGCGGAGTTGCCCCTTAGAATACCAGAGAGCTGGAACTGCAGTATATATGATACTGTGGGGGTTTGTTAAGGATGGTTGAACTAAAAAAAAGGGTCAGAGGTTTCGTTATCCAAAGTGCCTCCAAACTTCTCTGCATCTCTTTACTCTAAAAATGAGGTTGACAATCTTCCCGAGTCAGGGTATCCTAGGAAATTTCAATTATCTTCTGTTTCCGAATGAGGCAGAAATTCAACAAGAACAGCCTTTTCTTAGACGAGTTTGGTATTGGCCGTTCCTGAAACTATGGGAGACCCATGGTACTCCCAAACATAGAAATTCTGATGGCCTTAATAAAACTGGTATTATTGCTGGTATCACAACTAGTCTGTTCACTCGTAGCCCTCACCTTTAACAGTATGTGCTTGCCCATAATCTTGTGATGTTCTATGGAAGCCTCTTGTGAAATGGGGCAGGATTCCTTAGCAGGACTACGGTGTTGGAATTCTAGCCTTCGACTGCAGAAAACAAGCAAGCCCCACTGGCTTCAAATGATCAGTTCCTGATGGGGCTGGAATTTTTTTAATGTATTGTTTTTGCTTTCTTTGATTTTTGCTTTTGACAGAAGGGGAGTTCACTCATGCTTCCAGAGTTAGACGTGGGCAGAAGCAGTTTTTCCTTGTCACATTCTGGTGAGAGGTCTTATTATTGTTCCAAGGAGTGAGCACCAGGTCTCAAATCAATAACAGGGAGAAGAAGTGACAAAAGAAATAAGACCTAAGGGGTAGCCCCAAATAAAGAGGTACAGATATTCAACTGCTGAGTCAGATCCTGAAAAATCCAACTGCCTTGATTAGAGCTTTTCTCTCAATCAGAGGCTTCAAATCTAAAACATCAGAAATATTTCTATAAGGCTTTTCAGAATGTGTGGCTTGATTAACAGATGACTTCATATTTTCATCATAAGTGAAGAATGCAGTCTGCCGAATAAGGTCTCCCAGCAGGCTTGAGAGGTGATCGGTTGTTTATTTCTAAATTTCTCACACACTCCTTAATTCTGAAGGTATTTGAAAAGTACCAAGGGAAGAGCATGGGTGTTCTTGGGATACGCTGCACGTTACAGAGCTGCTGAGACAAAATGAGAATCTTGTCTGCAGATCACTGTGCATAATGAGAGGTTCTTTGCATGTTAGTGAACACTTAATATTATGTTATATTACAGTGTGGTGGTTGGGAATTAGCCAGTATTTCTTTGGCTAAGTAAAAGATGGGCAGCAGATTGCCATTAATGAGATTTGGCTTCCACAAAATGAGGCTCTCCTGGTGTGTGGCTGCGTAAGTCAGTTAAGAGAATCAGACCTCCCCTTAGATGAAGGGAATCTGCACAGATCAAATCGAAGTAAATCTAAAAGTAATCCGCTGTATAAAGGAATTAGCTTTTTACAATTGTATCACTGAGTGTACACAGGGGGTCCTTGAGGGTTTTGTAACCACAAAGATGTCATTCACTTGAACTGGGACTTTGCAAGTACCAAATAGCTAGTAGAGAAAGAAGGATTTAGTTTTAAGGCTTGCTTTCAAGGATGTTACTTAAAAAATGAATAAGGCAACCATTCTTTTCCATGCTTGAGTCATACAGTGATGACTGAAAATATTCACTATAGTTTAACATTACCACCATAACATTTATGATGAGAATATTCATCAATTTTAAGGCCAGAAGAGACCATTAGAGCATCTAATCTGACCTTCTGTAATTGATTATCATCCAGTTTTCCCAGAACTGAATCCAATTCCTCTAACCTTATACAGCCATTTTCATCCTCCAAGCCTTTGAAGACTAAAAACGTGTAGGGCCAGATTCATCTCTGATAACTTCAATTGAGTAACACTAGGCATTTGGCCCACAGTGCCTCATTATCGAACAAAGAATCTCTGGTACCTTTGCTTGAAGTAACTTGACCATTTGGAGAAATATTAGATCTGAAGCCTTCAGGAGAAGAGATCCTAGAGTTCACAATCCAAAGAGTAGCTAATAGAACCGGATTCACTCACTACTGTATATTCTGAAAAAAATATAGGGACCATCTTTGCAACCACTCTACTCAGATCCAGGGCCAGAAGGGAGCATTGTAAAACCATCTAGTCTGATCTCCTGTTTAACACAAGCCACAGAACATCCCCAGAAGAATTCATAGAGAAGATGAAAAAAGCAGCTGTTCCTGATTTTAAAATGGTCAGTGAAGGAGAATCCACCATGATCCTTGATAAATTGTTCCAATGGTTAATTACTCACACTGTTAAAAATGTATGCCTTATTTCCATTCTAAAATTGTCTAGCTTGAACTTCCAGCCATTGGATCATGTTAGACCTTTCTCGGCTAGATTGAAGAGCCTATTATTAAATATTTGTTCCCTACATAGGAAATTATAGACTGTAATCAAGTCACCCCTTTGTGACAATCCTTTGGGGTCCAATTGAGACCAGTGTAGGGCTGTGCCACCACTTGCCCTGCAACCCTGGATGCCTCACAATGCTTTACTTCTGTGGCTTCCAAGCTGGGATGCTCACAACCACCCTACAAGCATGCAGATACCCTAAGTGTGTGCACTAGACATCACTGGTTTAGCATCTCTGACCCCAGCAGCCTCCCTACTGCACAGCACCACCTTGGCTTCCATCAGCCTTGGTTACAACCAGCAAGGGGATCCCAACATACTCCCGGTCCCAGATTTTCCAAAACCTTGGGCTCTGCAATGTCCAGACCTCTCCTGGACAGTTCAGAGAAACAATAAAGTCCATTTGTTCCTCTAAAGATACAAAATCTTATTAATTTATCTATGTTTAAGCCTTCCATTTAAACACAGCACTGAGTTGGTTTATAGTAAAAATAAAGAAATGTTATCAACAATGGGACATAGGTCATGTGATGCCAAGTCAAGGAATAAAGGTAGAAATGGTTACAAGCAAACAAGAGTGAAAACATGCATCTAAAAGCCTAAAACTTAATCTAGCATTGTTCAGGCCTTATTTAAGATGTTTCTCACACCTATATTCAGTTCTCAGAAGCTTCAGTCCCTTCTTGGTTGAAGGACCCATCTACCACAGAGCCTTTTGTATCTGTCTAGTGATGGATGCCAAAGATAGCTTCTGTCCTTGCTTATATCTTACAAAGTTCAATGAACTTGTTTCAAGAGGCAGAATGACCTCCTGTTCTTCCCTTCCTGTGTGATTCCCATCTTCCCTGTATGATTTCTATGTAAACAGGGCTTCCATTGTTTCTGATTCTACTAAGCTCAAGTTACGTAGAAGACCAGTAGATAGCTGTGACATTCCCTCATGTACAGCCTAGTATCAATGAGTATCCATAACATAGTGTTAATACATACATGTCACAATTATATTAGTTACCAGTAGGGCCAGCTACAGGGGTTTTGCTGCCCCAAGCAGTCAAAAAAAGAAAGAAAGAAAAAAAGCCGCGATTGTGATCTGCGGCAATTCAGAGGGAGGTCCTTCGCTCTGACCGGGAGTGAGGGACCCTCCGCTGAATTGCCGTCGAATAGATGGACATGCCTCCCCTCTCTGAAGTGGCCACCCCAAGCACCTGCTTGCTAAGCTGGTGCCTGGAGCTGGCCCTGGTTACCAATGTGTCATTAGCTCACTCTATACACTTTTATATTGTAATATTGTACACAATCAGTTGATTCCATTGTTTATCATCTGAGGTTCAGCCCCCCTGTCTTTTTTGACCAATAAACCTTAGCAATGCATTCTTTGAAAAGTAAAACCCAGACCAAGCTTCTTTCTCCTGCTGGATGTAGATGCCATGGTGTCTTCTTCCTAACTTGATAATGTGAGGTTTGCCTGCACTTGTTAGCTTCATGGGTCTGTTTACGTGATATTCAAATACATTTTCACTGTCTTTCAAAGTACTTGCAAAGAATTCCCAGGTGGGGAAAACACTTTCCTTTGTCTAGTGCCAACCTGTTTACCAGCTCCCCCCTTTATGACACACACTTTAGTCATAATTCTAGCATATTCCAATACTCCCTATATACATGCATCACAAAATAATCTTAATGAGCAGTGAGTTATTAGTTTTCAAATGATACTGCACAGGGCATATTTTGTAAAAAGATTATTGCAATAGCATGCAAGGTGTGACTGTCCTGACCTTCTCTTTGTTAAGCTAAACAGATTGAGCTTCTTGAATCATTGTAAGGCATGTTTTCTAATCCTCTTCTCTGAACCTTCTCCAGGTTATCAACATTCTTCTAGAACTGCGGACACCAGAACTGGAGAAAGTATTCCAGCAGCGGTCACACCACTGTAAAATACAGAGGTAAATTACTTCTTTACTCATATTGGAGATTCCTCTACTTATGCATTGAAGGACTGCATTAGCCCTTTTGGCCACAGCATCACATCAGAAGCTCACGTTCAGCTGACTATTCACCATGACCCCTAAATCTTTTTCAGTCACTGCTTATAGGAAGAAGTTCCCTATCATGTAAGCATAGTCTGCATTCTTTGTTCCTAGATCTATACATTTACATTTAGCCTTATTAAAACATATTGTTTGGCTGAGTCCAGCTTATCAAGCAATCCAGATTGCTTTGCATCAAGGACCTACTCTCTTCATTGTTTACCACTCCCTCAATTATTGTGTCATTTGCAAACTTTCAGTGATGATTTTGTTTTCTTCCAGGTATTGATAAAAATGTTAAATAGCATAGGGCCAAGAACTGATTCTTGTGGGTTCCTATGAGAACCACACCTGTTCAATGATGATTCCCCATTTACAATTTTATGTTGAGACCCATCAGTCAGCCAGCTTTTAATCAATGTAATGTGTGCCATGTTAATTTTATAGTTCTACTCTTGAAACTCCCTGTGAATTCTGCCCACAGAATGGGACCTGTAAGGTGTTAATGTTTCTACCTTCATTATTGTTGTGCCAAAGCTGACAAAGGCTGAGTTTTGGGAAGATTGTTAAGGGTAAATGGGAGATTGCTGGGGATGAAACAGATATCTGGACAATAAGCTAGTTAGGCAGCCTGCTTAAACTTTAACAACCCCAAATTTTTATGAACTCCTTCAATAAGAGCCCATCCTATAGTTCATAGAACTTCCTCAATTTTACACATTGAATTCAATGAGATTTCATTGGCATGGCAAGCTAAACAACTGTTGCTAAAGTGAAAGTAAAAATCTCTCTCGGCTATCCTTCAGAGAAGGATACATACAACCCAGACAGGATATCATTACACAGTGGTATGGTACAAGACCTTTCTTAGCATACCTGCAAACACAGTCTCACGTATTGAACATCTGGGGCCAGATTAGTATCTTCTGGAATCCCATTCATTTTAGTGGTGTGACAGCAGAGAAGAATCTGGTCTAAGGTCTTTGGAGTCCTTTTCTGCTATTAAAGCCCTAACACTGGGCAAGATAAAGATGAGTACGAGCTATCAACTCACATGATTTAAGGCTTAGGCCAACAGCTAACTTCATGGGATTAGAAAAATTTCCTGCATATGCCTGTGATTACATCATTGTCCATGATGTGGAATGTACAACTTTCCTCTGATTCATCTGCTAATGATCGCTGTTTGAAACAGGCTATCGGACTACATGGGCTGTCCATCTGACCCAAGGTGGCAGATCCTATTTACCTAAGCACATACAACACATTCAGAAGAGGACCTTGGAAATGAGAGAAACAGATTTGGCATCCAAAATCCCTTCATCAACTTTTCAGGTGACTCCATGGTTGCTTTTTGATGATAGACTTGGTTGTGATTTGGGAGATTCAAAAGTTTAAAGTCATGCCTTTCGTTCTGTTCCTTTGGTACTACTTCCAGCTCTATAGATAAGACAATTAACAGCTCTCTACCTTAGTGTCCTTATCAGCAAAATGGAAATGAAGACTAATTCTTGTTGTGCAGTAGTTAATTGGGTTGTGCAATGGTTAATTAATCCTTAAAAGTGCTTTGAGATCCTTGGATCCTATTTTGACTTTATTTATAGTGAGTTAAAAATACAGAAACAAAGGAATGTGTTTAGGAAATTTATTTCAATTAAAGGGACTTCAGTGTCCATTTTCAGGTTACTGAAATGCTGAAGAGACTGATATTTTGATATAACACAAATTCTGGCAGAGAGAGGGGTCAATAGATGCATGCCTGCTCTGCTCATTGAAAGCTCTCGTTTCCCCTCCACTCCTCTGTTTAGAGGACTTTTCCCCATTTCTATGGTTCATTCCCCAGTGACACGAAAATTACAATAAAAGGCAATGCTTTCGCTTGTCTATGTTTATGACTGGTGCATCATTGGTTAATATTTTTGAGTTTTAATTAAAAAGTACAAATGGGAATATTGGCTGCTAAGGATCTGGTTTTAATCTAAGAAATATTCCCATTAATAGGAATCCTAATTAAAGCATCCGTTAAAAGTCCATAACATTAACCTAATGGAGAGAATCTATAAGGGTTCAATTAGAATTTTTCCCTATGCAAAATTAACATTATTGACTTTTAACAAATGTCTTAAATAATCATTGTTATTCATAGAAGGGTTGGAAAAATTAAAGCCAGATTCTAATTGTGACAGGTTTAGAGCCAGTGGAGAGCTCAGCCTTGTTAGAAATGCATCAAAACTTATCCAGAATAAATTCTTCATTTAGTTGCATGATTCTTTGATTAGAAAATTAAATTTCTAGTTTCCCCATTAAAGTATAACCTTTGGCCACTCTTCAATGGTGCTGTATTTTCTACAGTGTATTCCTGGAGAACAAAGTACAGCAGCAACTGGCAAAGTTTCTGAAAATACTAGGAGGAGGGTTCCAAGGAACCAAAATCATTATTTTTGCATGGAGTGTTTCATACCAAACACAAACATCGGGGGGTCTTGACTGAACTCCGATGCCCTCCTGCAGTTCGTGGCTATGATATTTTACACATCTTTGGCTGACACAATATGTTGGATACGGAAGTTCTCACTTATTGAGAGGTTTGGACTGTACTTGTTAACAAAAATGAGCACAATTAAGTAAGCCCAATGAATTTAAACGGCTTCATCCCAGTTTGCTTCTGCAATCTACCTTTTATATGTTTGCTTTCTATAGTCAGGACACACTTTGCACTATGCAGTTTGAAATCTAGAGGAAACCCAAGTCCCAAATTAATAGAAAACTAACCACAAATAAGAGTTCTCTGGCTGAATAGGTCTGCAGGAGTTGCAATTAATGAGACTTGGCAGTGGCTTCTGCCAGCAGGCTGCCACTGAAATGTGTACGCATGCACACACAGTAGTAGAACTGTAAAAGAGATGTTCCATTAATCAAACTAGTTTTCTTTTACCCAATTCCAGTTTCAAGGCCATTCCCATGTTGGAAGGATTCCCACAGTAGGTTTAGGCTTCTTTATATAACAAATAACGTCATCTTTCAAGACAAGCTTTTTTGAGTGGGATCCCTTCAACGGACATCTCATATCCTCCCAATACCTCTATATCCCTTCTCCCAGCACCACCTCCTCCTCCCCCCATACTTGTGGGACAAAATCTTTCCTTACCTCCCTTTCTTGGATTCTTTTGCCCCCCCAAAAAGGCCAGATTTTTCAAAATTGGGTACTTAAAGTTAAGTACCAAACTGTATATATTCATGCTTCTAAATCTGAAGGATGATTTTGCAGGAATTGAGCATCTACTTCAACGCACGTCTTAAAACTCAGGTCATGCATTTTTGTGCCTAACTTTACACATCCAAGTAAGAAAATTATGTTCAGTTTGTAAGTGACTTCAGTAATTGCTATAGACCTGTCCTGATTCCACTGAGGTTAATGCTATCCCCACAGATTCCACTGGGAGCAATACTGAGCCCCTAACATTATGGGCTGCTGTCTCTATCTGACACCAGCCACCTCTGCAGAGATCAAAATTCACAGGACAGGAGTTTCCCTAAATGTGCAGTATATCTTGTGGGCCCCTTTTAGCAGAATTTCTGCCATACTGAACTTGGGGTTTCTAGGATCACAGCTGTGCACTCTTATAGGGCTACAAAGCACCTTGAATCATTACTGACTATTAATTATACCCTCATTTAATATACTCCCTAAGGCCAGCCCTGCTATATAGTATGATCACTGCACTGTGCATCATCTAAAATTTCCAAGTGGGCTTCAAGAGTCATCCAACACAGTATAATGATGAAATATGGAAGTCATACAGCAGGGATAACTATGGCAAGGTGTATGTCCAAGAGAAATGCTCTTAACTGTTCTGTTGAATACAGACAGAAAAAAGCACGTTGGACCAGCAATGCCACTTGAGATACAGAGTAATGGAAAACACCCTTCAACTGGAAACTTTACCCCAGAGGTTTCCCAGTTTTTCATTCTGCCCCCTACTTGGGTAAGAGATGAAGACAAGACATTAGATGGGGAGGGCTCTGAGTTACTACAGAGTAATTCTTTCCCAGGTGTCTGGCTGGTGTGTCTTGCTCACATACTCAGGGTCTCACTCAGGGGTCTCAAACTCAAATGACCACGAGGACCACATGAGGACTAGTGCATTGAACCGAGGGCCGCATCACTGACATCCACCCTCGCTTCCTTTGGCCCTGCCCCCACTCCACCCCTTCCATTAGGCCCTACCCCTGCCCCACCTCTTTCCACCCCTTCCTTGCCCCAATCCAACACCTTCCTCAAAGTCCCCACCCCAACACTGCCCCCAGGGGGTGCAGGTGGTCTGCAGCGTGTGGCAGGGGGCTCAGGGCAGGGTGTTGGTGGGTTGGGTGCAAGAGGGTGAGAGGTGCAGCAGGTGGCTCAGGGCAGGGAATGCAAGAGGGGTGCAGGATGCGGCAGACGGCTCAGGGCAGGGTGTTGGTGGATGGGGTGCAAGAGGGTGAGAGGTGCAGCAGGTGGCGCAGGGCAGGGAGTACAGGAGGAGTGCAGGATGCGGCAGGGGGCTCAGGGCAGGGAGTTGGGGTGCAGGAGGGTGTGGGATGTGGCAGGGAGCTCAGGGCAGGAAGTTGGGATGTGGGATGGGGCAGGGAGCTCGGGGCAGGGAGTTGGGGTGCAAGGTGTGGGCTGCAGCCCGGCGCTGCTTACCTAGAGCAGCTCTGGGGTGGCAGCGCCATGCACCAGGAACCATGTCCCTGCAGCCCCTGGGGGAGGGGGGATCCTCAGGGTTCTGTGCATGCGCTGCTCTTGCCGCTCCTCTAGGTAACTCCCACGAAGGTCCCATTGGTCGCGGTTCCCTGTTCCCGGCCAATGGGATCTGTGGGGTCGGTGCCTGGAAGGAGGCAATTCAGGAGCCTTTTGCCTCCCCGCCCCCCCCCCCCGGCCCGAAGAGGCGTGCTGCCAGCTGCTTCAGACAGCGGCGCAGGGCTCCCAACACCAAAGGGGGCAATCCCACGGGCAGAGAGAGGGGTGGGGTGGGGGAACACTAGGAGCTTGGCAGGCCATACGCAAGAGTCCTGTGGGCCGCATGCGGGACCCCTGGTCTAACTGATCACCATATTTGGAGTCAGGAAGGAAATTCCCCCCTGGTCAGATTGGCAGAGACCCTGAGGGGTTTTTGCCTTCCTCTGCAGCATGGGGCACAGGTCACTTGCAGGTTTAAAGTAGTGTGAATAGTGAATTCTTTGCTATCTGAAGTCTTTAAACTATGATGTGAAGACGTCAGTAACTCAGGCAGAGGTTAGGAGTCTATTACAGGACTGGGTGGGTGAGGTTCAGTGTGCAGGAGTCAGACTAGATGATCACAATGTTCCCTTCCGACCTTAAAGCCTATGACTCTAAGAGAGAGAGAGAGAGAGAGAGTGCCTCTGACTCACCTGACATGCATGATCCCCCATCACCACTCTACTGATTTCTATAAATATATCCAATCACCGAACCCCAGGAAGTGATATACGGACCACCGAGAGCCCATGGGCCACAGTTTGCGAAATGCTAACTTACCCCAAACCTCTCCCTTTCCTGTATGCTCTCCCCAGCAGAATTGCTGAAACCCTAACCTCCAGGTATACTAGATGCTGCTATCATCTTCATTCAGCCACTTGAGCTGGAGGTCACTTCTAAACTTACACTGTGAACTTATGCTATTCCAATACCTGTCAGTATTCCTACTATTCCTTGTGTGTGCAAAGATTAACTTTATATAATGCCAATCCTCCATTCTGCCTAACCCCTCCTCTTCCCCCTTTCCCTGGGTTTTCTCTTTTGCCCGTTCCTATTCATATATCTCTTCTCTTATTTTAGCACTGTTACCTCCACCCCTACATGTTATGTTTATGTAGCATTGTATGGTTTTGTATTGTCTGCTTTGGCAAGTTGTAAAATTGCATAATACCCTAATTCTACTGGAAATCCCCTGAAGCATGTGGAATTTGGAAAACTAGACTTTTTTCCATCTTCTACCTTTTGTATTTTTCATTATTTTTTAATTTATTTTTCATAAAGAAACAGACAATCATCTGTCCACACAAAAGTAACAGAACTAAAACAGTCAGATAAAAACGCCCTTTAAAAATATTTCGATGTCATCTCTCTCCTATTGGAATATGAGAAACAAAAGTGTACTGTGTTTTCCTAAGTGCTGATACCAGAATCATTAATAGGCCAGACCCTCAGCTAATGCAAATCTGTGCAGCTGCAGCTCCATTGATCCAAAGCATTCTTGGTATCTACACATGTAGCAGTTCATATTTTTCCAAAAGTATTCAGTAAACAGACGTCAAAAAATCCAAATCAAGCCTTCTGAGTCTAAGGGTGGATTATAAATGAAATTGGGGCAGGGATGGGGGTTGTTAGTGCCTTTAAAAGGTACATATTTCCCTCTAGTGTTCAGGGCTATAACTACTGTTGACTGCTAGCCTCCTTCTCCAAGGTGGCTAGTGGCACTTGAATTGCTTAAGAGAGCGGGAGGGAGCATTAAGGTCACAGTAGCTGTTGTAGCCTTTGTCTCATACTGAGCTGAGTAATTAGAGAGCACGGTCATGGGGCCTGATGCTTTCTGCTAACCCATCATTTAGCGTCATGCTGACAAATGTCCCGGAACAAAAGGTGTACTTTTTAAAAACAGGAATTAAACATGGAGATTAGCTTAGTGTATCTGTTATGTAGTATGTAATAATTGCTGTTACAGGAGAACTGCCAGCACAGACTACCAATAAGTACCTTGTTTTCAGAGCTTCCTTGTAATAAAAGGGTCTTCTTCAGTTATATTACCCTCTAAAAATATACATCTCTCATTGCTACTGCATCCAAGTACTAGCCTAAAACCCATAGATGCAGCAGTTAGCTTGTAAGTAAAACATTTTAATACTTAAGAATCTGGATAGATGTGTATCAGGCATCCATTACTCTAATATCTGAATTCCTCCCAGGAAAAAACAATGCCAAAATGAGGTCTGAGAAGAAGAAAATATTTTTTTTCCTTTCTCCCTAGGAGATTGATTGTTTTTTCAGAGAGAGAGAGAGAGAGAGAGACACACACACACACACACACACACACACAGAGAACACCTTTCTATTTTTTCTCGCTTAAGGAAAGGTTAGCCGAATTGAAGACATATAAGCTTTTAAGAGAGTAATGATGATAACTTTCATATCCAAAATACTAATGGTTTATAGTTGTATAAGTCAGGGGTAGACAACCTATGGCACATGTGCCGAAGGCAGCACACAAGCTGATTTTCAGTTGCACTCACACTGCCCAGGTCATGGACACTAGTCTGGGGTGCTCTGCATTTTAATTTAATTTTAAATGAAGCTTCTTAAACATTTTAAAAACCTTATTTACTTTACATGCAACAATAGTTTAGTTATACATTATAGACTTACAGAAAGAGACCTTCTAAAAAGGTTAAAATGTATTACTGGCTCACAAAACCTTAAATTAGAATGAATAAATGAAGACTCGGCACCCCACTTCTGAAAGGTTGCCAACTCCTGGTATAAGTCATCAATGGACAATGTTATTAACAACAACACACTTATGTTATTTATCATCCAGGAAGACTGTAATTTTAAAAATCATATAAGACACCACAGACCTAATTTCTATCACTGGGAGACCAGCTTAACTTTCTGCTATTTCATGTTGATAGGAGACTAGACTGTGGCTTTTTTTTCTTTTCAGTAGCACTTTTGGTCACCTGAAGAAAATCTCTCTTCTTTCAATAGTTATTAAAAGTGCATCATTTTCTGTTTCAGTCAGAAATGCAGCAGACATTAAAGTCCAGCATTTTAAAAGATGTCCCAACAACTAACCCCTCTCCCACTGCAAACCAGCAAAGTTTCCATAAAGCGATGCATGTGACTGATATTAGAATAGGTGGGAATTCATGAGATAGCTACCCAGCTTGCAATCAAAACAGTAATATCTGAGTATCAGTAAAGAACTACATAGTGTAATTTATTTCCATTACAGTAGGGCCTAGCAGATCTAGTCAGGATGTCTACTGAGTGCTGAACAGCCAGAGTACAATAGCAAGAGATGCAAAGGGATGATCATTTAGGTCCCAATCCAGCATATACAAAGTAAAGCTGTCAGATATCGAAAAAGCAACAAACTAAATTGTTATAGCATATTACTGCACCTAGCTGCCGTGTTCTGTGAAGCGCCATCTGATTTATGCAAATTATTCAAACAGCTAATTTGCATACATATACTTTTCATATAATCATAAGCTTCCACTTTACAAAAGTGTGGATTTATTGCTGTTGAAAGGTGTTGGTTGGACTGCTCTGGTATATGAAGAAGATATGTTTATCTACCAGGCAGCAAGAGGATAAGCTTCTCACAAATAACAATATGCCAGCCTACCTCAACCCACATCATGGGTAGACTTTAGGAGTAACAAAAATAATCTCTTTGGCCTAGAATCCCTTTATGTATTCCATGGAGTTTTCCCTTTTCTTCTGTGTCCTCTCATGTGAGATTTTATCTAGGCTGCTTGCAGGCATGACTGGGCAGCCAAAGGCATGAATGTTGCATGACATACATGAAAGTTGGCAAGTCTGACATTGTCTGAACACACTGGGCCAAACTGTGCCCTTATTTACCCCCTACACAACTCCACAAAGTCAGAGAGAATGCATGGATGTAAGAACAGAATCTGGCAACAGTCTTTGCCTTTGTGCTGAGATATAGGGGAACTGGAGGGTAGGCTATGGATGATGGTATATTTTACTCATTTAGGGCCCACTCTTCCTCCTGCTGAAGTTAATGAGAATTTTGCCATTGACTTCAGTAGGAGCCAGTGCAGGTCCCTAGTCAATGAAGCTGAATTATGGCAGTTTGAATGTTTCTGAACCACTGAAAATCTAGAGTCTGATCCTTTTAGTAGAAAGGAGTCTATTCTAATCAATACCTGATAAGGAAATGACTGTGCTGAAAATAAATTTCCTGTAATTAATGTATAATTAAATCCTCTTAGTGTTGTCAGTGAATAGATGTATCCTGTGTATAGCACCAAATGGTCCAATTTTAACACATCCTAAAAGGTATAGATTAATCAGCTTGTATTTAAGGGCCAAATTCTTTAGTCTTTACATGTAAATGGGAGCTTCACCTAGAAGTGTTTCAGTTTTGCAATTTAATGGCACTGTGTTTTGCCATCAAATTGACTTCATTACTACTATCAGTCCAACTGTACAGACCTCAGCAGGAGAGAAAAAGAATGACTAATATATGTTAGGAACCTCTGTGTTCCGTGTGCACATAGAACTCCCACTGAAATTAATGGGAGTTCTGGGAGCCTGAAAATGGCAGACTAGGGTCTTTACAAACAAGCAAGTAATATAGGCTTTCATGGGCCCCAAAGTCATCCCTAGGGTACCTTTATAATGGAGTTAAAGCTGGGATGGATTCGGCCCCATGAGTCTAGTGATGTGGAGCTTGCTATGAGGTCATATTCTTATCTCTTGCATACAATATGGAACACAAACAAATAATAATGGCTATGTTGAGGGAAGTAGAGGTTTCAGCAGCAACTGGGGGAAAACAAGGAAATCAGATTTTAAGCTAAAGAACACGTTGGTTTTACCCAAGGATTTTAACAATACATTGATTGGGAACCATGTAACATATCATCTAGTTCCTCTATCTACCTTAAACTCTTGGTGGTATGCTTTAAAAGTACTCATGCTGTCAGCTGATCTTCCTTACTTACCATAATAATTAATGTACAAGCAGTGCTCTGAGGGATTGGCTCCAAAGCCACAGAGGGGAAGAAGAAAGAATGCATTTGAAGAGGATTCCTCCCCCCACACCCATCCCCAAATAAATAAAGATGTATTTGGAAGCAGTATCAAGTGTCTAAAACTGAATTTAATAACCACATTTTGACAGAGCTTTTGTTTTCTTTTGAATTATGCAGCATTATCTGGAAAAGTAGCATCTATACTTTACTAATTAGAGAATTGGCATGGGAGGAGGAGAGGTTGAAAGTATGCTTTTCATCCAGAGAATTTAATGGATTTGCAATGAGTTGTTAGAGAATCATAGCCCCCATTCTCAAAAACTACAGCACGGAACAAAAAAAGATATAAACACCATTCACTCATTTCTCTCTACCAGTCTGAAATACCTTTCATACAAGGGGGCTTTCAGTCATTTCCACTTGAGCCAGTCCTACTGGACCAACTGAAGCACAAATGATTCAGTGTGTCCCAGCTAGTCATGATGAATTGGTTTAAGTTTTGGCCCTTGTTTACATTGGCATTGGTCTGTTCCAATGACCTCTGGTACTACCTCACAGTTCTGTAGAGACCTATCCCATTATTCTGATAATTTTTTGGCTTTGCTCACCAGGACCTCTCTCATATCATCTTCCCCTGCCTCATGCTCTGTCTGACTTCTTCACCCAGTGAACCACAGCTCATTTGCAGGTTCAGCTCCTGGTCTTACTAACCATTTAGGGTTCATTAGACAGAAACCTGCAACTGATTACTTAACTATTTTTGCTGTGAATGTTAAAAAGGGGGAAAGTAATGACATTAGTGGAAGCTTGACACAGGAGATTCAAGGAATTTCCTTACACACAGTTACACTAGTTCTTGCACACCCTGACTGCAGGGAAGGTGCCCACCTTCTCCTCCTACAGGGTCAGGTGAACTGGATCGACAGAGGGAACAAACATCACTCAGCCCTACAAAATTCTCTAATGTATATAAGGTCTTCGATTTGATAGACTAGTATTAGATGATAGACTACTAATTAGAGTTAAAAAACAGTTCAAGTTGTTAGTGCCTTTCTTCACGCTCTTCCTGTTACCCAGGCTTCACCTCTCTCTCTCAGCCATCTCTGACCCTGCAATGAGGATCTCAGCCGAGCCATCAGGCTCCTGCAAGTTTAGCAGTCTCTGCTCTCAAGCCTCCTTGCTTGCATAGAACTCTGTTAACCTCAGTAGGGCTCTGCATGAGCGTAAAGGCTATAGTACATTCATTCTGAAATTTTTCTGGTGATGAGCAGGACAGGTTGCCATAAAGAACAGCCCATTTCTGGTACAGTGAGCTAATTACTTGGCTTCCATAAAATAAAGAAACAAAAGGTAATTACACGGTTGCATATATTGCTGCTAACATGTTACCTCTTATCCTGATAACACTATAGATAATTAGCTGATGTCAATACACTGGAATTTTTTTCCTTACACATCTTTATGCCTTGCTATAAAAGGTAGAAAGAAGTTCCATGATGAATAAATACTCTAGAAAGTTTATAAAAGATGCAACAGCTCAAGAGGCAAAGGGACACAAGAGCTTTATCTGGCCAAGAGATCAAGTACCACCAACAAATGGTCTGTGATCGAAAACCTGATTAAATTTTTTCAAAGAAATCATTATTGGTGAGAAACTCATTGAAAGGCCTCCCTCCTGCCTGAGCTTTGTCAAAAAGAGAAGACTTCAAAGCCTTAAGGGGTGAGCTAATGTTTTCACACTTAAAACTGAAAAGTTTGTGTTTGTTCAGGATGCACTTCTCAAATGTTGCCCCCCATGCTCTAAATCTGCTAGGTTGAAAATCTAAACCTTGAATATGTAATGTACTTTATTTGGGGTGCATGGTGCTATTCTTCCATGCTGTGTGTGTCTCTGTTCATGCACTTTCCTTCTTTATACTTCACACAGATATATAGTAAACGTATGGTTAGCCACTTAAAATTCTCTGGGTTATTAAAATGTGAGTAGAGTTTTTTCTCTCTCCTGGATTTCATCTGGAACTACTATCTAATTAATAACCAGAACCCAGCAGGAATATGAAGGGAAAAAAACTTTTGTTGTTCCTTGAATAAATCTGCGTAATTTAAACCGTAATCATGGGGATTTCATCAAAAGTAACTGGGTTCTTTCAAATCCCATTTCACTGACAAAAACAACTCTGTAGTGCAATTTCTAAGGCAAGATCTCTCTCTACACTTTCATATTAAAAAAAAATCTAATGATGATGGCGAGAAAGTATTTTAAACTATCTGAATGATTAAAACACAGCACAGTCTCATATCTTATACTAGCGCATATACTGTACTGTACAGGATCAGTTCATACAAACCTTTCCTTCTCTCAAAGACACATTGTCTTATCAGTAGAGAGCTCAGCTAAGGTGCAATTGGAGTATAATGCAAGTCCATTTCTCACAAGCTTAGAGCTTAAGCACTTTGTTATTGGTTATTAGGGCTGGACTCCTAGAGATAAACCTACAACTACTGTATACCAGCAAAGGGCAAATAAGCAAAATCCCTGACAGAAGTCTGTTGTAAAATGATGAATAAGCCTCCTAAATTGCCATAAGGCTCTAGTCACAATGGAATTGTATTTGTCAGACATGCATTGTAACCCTAAGGTTATCGTAGTGGGCCAGCAGATACAGGAAAAGTGCTTAACACTATCACCCCCTAATCATATCTCCTACAGGCTAAAAACTCTGCAGGGAGCATTACCACTTAAAGAGGTGGTAGTGTTTCTATGGACTGAATGTAGACAGCATTTGGTGAAGGGAAAAAAAAAAGCCTATAGAAAAGACTGATTTTTCACACACACACACATACACACACACACACAGCTCACAAGTGTGTTCTGAATTGAGATATAAAAAAATCCTTGGAAATCGTATCCCCAAGGCTGGGGTTCTAAATAATAAAATAGTGTAGATTACTACTTTATTAGTTTTTTAAAAAGGTTATGAAAAATTATCTTTTGCCTGTGGGAAGACATTTTATCTGAAATTATAGCAACTCCAACAGTTCTAAGATATCAAATTTAGAAACTAAATAGGAAATAGAGCATGTTATATTCTACCCTTGCAAATTAAATTCCCACATTTTACTGCCTATAAAATAAGACATTTCATTGTATCTTTCTCAAGCCTTCCTCTTGACTAACACTTATCAAGAGACATGACGAAGTTGTGTTATAAATGCTATATATATTATTAGAACTGGTCAAAACATTTTCAGTGAAACTTTTTTCTGTTGAAAAATGCCATTTTGTGGAAATATCCTCAGGTCCAAATTCCTGCCCTGCCTGATTCATAGCATGGCCTTGTGCAGTGGTGACTGGTGACTGTGTTGATATATTGCAAAGTCTCACAACTTCCAATATACAGCCAACTGCTTGTAGTCCTGGCCAGGAGTCTCTGCTCTGCCAGCACTGCAGCCTCCCCAGTGCACCTTGCACCTGCAGGGAGCACTCTGCAGCTCTACTGTCATGGCCCTGCAACCTCACTCACTACCCAGGAGTGTGGGAACTGTCCCTAGGCAGGAACTGTTCACCAGTGAGAAGGCCTCCCCTGTAGCTGGGGGCTTGTCCTCCTCCTTGCATTCCTGGCTGGCAGTCTCTGGTTTGCTGGGTCAGGATGACTATAGACTCCCTTGCACTTTGTGCCCTGGTGTTTTGGGACCCTCAGCACTACAGGAAGCCCCCTCAAGTCCTGCTGTGACAGTGCTGGTAGGATGCCTCCCGGAGCCTTGCTACCAGAACTTGCCTTAACTGCATCAATCTTGTCATGGCCTCATGGTGACTCCTGAGCATGGTAAGTTGCCAAAGTAACAAACCAGTTTCCCGAGGCACTATAACCTATACCATGATTGGAGCCTCACCTGCCGCACTACATTTTCCAGCATTGAGTTTCACTGTAGAGATGGAGAGAGAGAGATTATTGTGACACATTTAAATCAAATCACTCTTGTGGATTTTTCTTATGTATTTAATATATACATGCTCAACTGTCCTTAAAAATCTGTGTCTATGCCAAAAATTTAGCATTTGGGAATGAGTTTCTGAATTCTTTGGTTATTTACCCAGGCTGATACATTGCCGCTGGACTTGAGCCTGGGTCTCCCACAAGTAAGCGCCCTAACCACCATGCTAGAGAGACTCTCTGTCTCACCCAATTAATATTTATTTATACCAAGAACAATAGCTCCAACAAGAGAGACTGAGATATACTGCATGCTTTCGCTTTTTCCCTCTTTGCACAAACATTTGAAAGATCTTTTTTTTTTGTTCTGCATTGGTCTGAGCACCCAAACCATCGAACATCCAGTGAACTGCTGCCCTCTAAGATTTTTCTCTGAAGGGACAGTCTTGATTCATTTCATATCACTGGGAGCTATACAGTGGATGTCAAATTGGACATCAACCTTTAATGTTGCTTTTCAAGTTGCCATATGAAAGAAGAAGAAGAGCAGAAATGAAAACAAAGTTTGAAAACGCAACTTTTTTTGTGAAATGCAATTGTCATTTTCCAGCCAGCCCTACATATTATGTGCCTATTAGATAACAGAAAGGTATGTTGTTCATAATAACCTTGTAATAAAAGATTTCATTTTTTTTCTTAGTTTTATTTAAAACTGGGTTTTATAGGATAATTATAGATACACCTACAAAATGTTCAAAGATTTTCGACAATGGAGCAGCTAACCTTGGGCCTACAAGTCCTTCTTTAGGAATCTGAATAAGGGGCCTCATTTTCAAAGGCTGAGCACCCAGCACCTCTCATTGATTTCAAAGACTTAAGAGCCTAAGATCAGGCACCCATTTTTGAAGATCTTGGCCATAGGTTTCATACAGGAAAGAACAAATGCACCTAGTGAATTATACTTAAGATAATAGATAGATGGGGCAATATTGTTACGCTAATAGGTTCACAAGTAATTGGTGTAGCTGCATGAGTATTTAGAGCATAATTATTATATATGTATAAATAGGCAGGTGTTAAAATCTTCATATTATATTCACCCTGTGTTCTTTATAACAGTTTATAAAGCGTTTTGGGATTTTTTTTATGAGGCAAGAGATAATTTGAACTTTCTGTTAAAGCATCAGCAAATTTCCAGATAGGCAGCAAGACACAGTAAGCCACATGTGAGGGCATATTTAGGACCCCAATATTTGGACAGCCCTCCTTAAATTCTCCCCACGCTCTACCCCATCACTAGTTCACTCATTTAGACAGGTAGTACTTTGTGTTAGCAATCAATATCAGCTCAAGCCAGTAGGAGGCATTCCATCTCTTCTATTCCAATTTTATAAAAAACTGGAACTTTGACTAACCAAATACATTTGCCTGGGACTTTCTTCTATTAAGTGGAGGCATGGGAGAAAACACAGCTTTATATTTACCTCTTCTCCTTTTCAGGATAAGGTTGGAACCCCATTTTTAATAATCATGAGACTAAATTAAAGCACCATTAAAATATTGGTGTTCTCCTATCACCAAAGAGATCAAAAATCTATTTGGGTGATAACATAAGCAGAAAGAAGTGATTTCCCACACTGGGGTAGTCAGAACCTCCCCTCATCAAGCCATAAAGAATGGGAGAGTGGTCATAGCTCTCTTAAGAGTCACGATGACTTGTGTCCTAGTTTCAAAACTGTGCCTATAATAGCTGAATCCTCCTGAGCACTGTACTTCTCACCCCCTCCACATACTCTATACCTAACTAAAGCATCCACAGCTGCAAGAAGCACACCACTATTTCCCTGAACTAATTGACTGGCAATTTCTGTCACATCCTCAATCCTTTTGCTCTGACTTAGAGCTCATAGCTCTATTGCTTTGGTAGAAGTGGCTGTAGTTATCAGTATGTCTCTATTCTTATTTTGCTGCAGAGATTCTCCCATGGTTCCCCTGACTCGTATAATTCCATAATCTGAAACACCTTCAGTGGCATCTAGTGTATAAAATCTGTGGGATACTTGCTATTTCTCTCTCTCCTAACGGGCAACTCAATTTCTTTTGCCACCTGTCTTTTAAGACAGCAAGAATCTGCTTTTGCTAGAGCCCTCCTGTAATGCCTTTTAGGAAAGTGAAACATTTGAGTTCTTCAGGCTTTTCAAGCCAACAACTTACTTTCTTTGTTCGTTGGATTTACGGTGAGAAAGAACTTACTGCAGTTTACACCATTCCTATTCCTGCTCTTAGTTTCACTGGGAAAGTCATTGTATAAGGTGACAGCATCAGCCTGTCCTGTGATCAAGACGGATATATTGCTATATCAATCTATACATACACATATAAATATAAAATTATACAAAAGGACATAAGTAGCAGTAATGAGATGGAATTAAGCAACGGGAAAGTTAGACTGTATATGAGGAAAAAAATCTTCTCAAGTGAAATGGCAGAAACTCTATTGCTTAACTGGTCCATACAAACCAATAAACAATCTTAATAGGGAATAACTTTTCATTGGCAGAAAGAGGGACAAGCCAACCTATTAGGTCTTTCCCCTAGCTAACTGCTAGGATTGTATGAGTTAAAATATGGCTTAATTTTACACACACACACACACACAGAGCTCATCAAAATATAAAGCAATATGATTGCATTACAATCTGAAATACATGTTTCTCCCAGACAAGAGTAGGTAACCCTCCCTCACAAGCTGATGTTCCCTTCATATTTATAAATGGCCATTTAGCCAGGACCGATTCAAGAAATGAGGCCCTTTGGATGCTCTAAGTTGTGACACTGAAGCATGGGCAGTAATCATCACAGTAGCTCTGGAGGGCAGTGCGCTCTGGGTACCACAGAGCTAAAAGTTTGTAAATGTCTGTTCAGCCCTGATTTTAACAAATCCTTCTCCCAAATACTATGATCAACAACAGTTCTTGTACTGGTATTTGAATCACATGCACCATACAGTAACAAGCCACATATATTTCCTATAATTATCTTTGAAATATGAAGCACTATTTAATGTAAGCCTTTAGTGTTCCAGTATGTACAGAGTATTGCTCTGCTGTTGCTACTTAAATGCATTCCCTCAACCTATCATAGGCATCTTAATCCAGCTATAGTACAGTCTAAATGGTCATTTAATGATCCCATGGCATTTTTTACAAAATCTCAGTGTCATAACCATATTTTGGATTAAATCCCAGCAATCCTTCTTACTGGTGCCAGGCAAAAAATAATTTCTGTAGGGTTATTGACACTGAATAATTGATCAGTCCCACCCCAGAGATGGCTGCATATCAGTGGTGGATGAACCTTTCTCAAAATGTCCAGCAATGCTGGTTAATCTATAGCATGATGATGGCTGGCCACCTTGCTGGAAGAATCATTATTCCACATTAAAAGTGAAGGAAGATCAAGAGGTATTAAAAAACAGGAAACTGGCTGGCTGAGAATGTAGGGTAAGCATTTCTCATGTACATGATGAGATCACTGCAAAGAAAAGTAGTGGTATCTCCATTTATTTACTGTTGTGGTAAGAAAGCTGAGTATGGAAATGTGACATACATATACTCAACAGATCTGCCTCCCTGGATTGATCCTCATGTGCAATCCTTATTGAAGTCAATGGATGTTCTGTGCATATTGGGCTTGCAGGAGTAGAACTGTGTGGGTATTCAGAGTTCATATGCAATTACATTTTTTGGAGGTTGGGGGAGGAAGAACTTATACTACTGAAGCATCAGCATCCGTCCCACCCACCAGGCACCAGACCACCCTGGTTCAAATCTCTCCCTACCACCACCCTGAACACACACAGTTCCAATAGAACAATTTCACCCTCAAACCTCCATCAACATTGACTTAAGCAGATGGGCTGTGCAATGTGCCTGGAAAACAAACAGATTTAGGTGACTTGGCACTACTGTGTCTAGGGGTTGGGGGACAGAGAGAGGAGATAGAATTTCAAAGGAAAAGGGACCTACCTGGGTAGTGCTTTGCCAGCAGCCTTATACTGAGGGGGGTCTTTGTCAAGTGCTCCCACTGATCTCCCATTTGGAAGCTTGTCATATGCTCAGAGTTGCTCTACTGGGTAGGCAGGTCTGAGGACTTCAGGGTGTTGGTTATGCGACCTCTAAACACCCCTTGGTACAGATAGTAAGAGCAGATCCTGAAACACAAGTCAAATGTGCTCATGGCATACAGCTTATCAAGAAGACTTTATATACTATTAGCTCCTCAGAGTCGCCAAACCAAGGGAGAATGAACTAGTCAGCTGTGCAGAGGGCAAAGTCTTGAGCCACAGTTAGGAGGTTCTGTCGTGTTGCCTTGGCAATCAATCAGTATGTGCTTTCTGTTATTCTGATAGGGGTCACAGGCTGAACGCCTAGCCTAGGCCCCAGAAGTCCTTGGGTAGGCACCTAAATATGTGGCCTGATTTTAATCTTATTCTACAGGTACTTTAGGTACCTGTAAGGCCCCCATTACCATAGAATCTCGCAATCATTTTAGAACATTAGAACAATCAGAACATTCCTGTGAGGTAGGAAAATTATCCCCATTTTTATAGCTGGGACACCGGGGCACGGAGAGGCTAAGTAACCTGAAGTCACAAGTGAAAGTGTGAAGCCATGTAAGGAGGAGAAAATTGAACCCAGGTCACTCATGAATCACAAGCTAGCACCCTAGCCATTGGGCCAGCCTTCCTCTCTTACTCACTCCTCCTGATTGCCAGAAAGGCTATCAGTTACACAGGATTTTTGCTGAATGTGGGAATATTCCATTTACCCACATTACTCACCATGCTATTTCCATAGTTTTCTTTCCCTCTGCACAGCACAGTGGGGGTAGAGAAGCAGAGCAACTAAAAATGTCACCTCTGCCTTGCCCTTTAAGAAGAGGTATGCCAAAGGGCGGGGGTTATTGTTTTTAAAAAGCTTTGCCTCATCAAATATTCAAAAGGAAAAACAAGATTGATGTTGGTTCTGTTGCTCACAGTTCATGTTATTCCACTGCTTGCCAAAAAAAATTGCTAGGATGATTTTCCAAGTCCCTTTTCTAAAAATAAAGAGTAAAAAGGCAAAAAAGTCTAAAACTCTAAGCTGGAAATTATTACTATGTATTTATCATGCTGAAAAATAACTTTTCAAAATTCTAAATACCACAATCAAACTCTTGGTGCACTTTTAGAAACGGGAAAAAATAAGCTTAAATCCCAAATATAGTATAGAAGTAAAGATCAAGCTTACTCAGGTTTCAAGCATGTTTCTGTCACCAAGTAATTATTTTGAGAGTGAAATCTGCTAATATAATGATGGTAAAGTGACTATTTGAATATTTCAGTGTGTCTGACAGCATTTGGGGGAATCCTCACACGAACAGAAAAGACAGCAGGAAAAAAGATACCGAGGAACGTCTTGTGAGGAGAGGAGATCAGGAGAAGAGAGAAATAACTAGTGTGAAGACTTGACTTCAAAATATACTGAAATGACCTCACTCACCTTATAAATTTGTCTGAATATTAAAATATGAATGTTTTGGAGAATCTCAATTTACTTTCTCCTTATTGGCTCTGGCTTGCAATAGCAAAGTGAAGCTATTGTTGTACTCTCAACTAAATCTATTTATACACCAACAATGAGTAGTTTTCTGTACTGATGTCCTTTCAGCTACTCAAAATAAATCTGCCTTTCTGGGTGAGGTATGTTAGCAACCATTACAGTGATAACTCCAAAAATAAAAACTGTATATTAAAAGCAAGATTCTGCTCCCAATTACATACAAGTGCCAGTGACTTACTGAAGTCATGTTGGAATTGCATGAACATAAATGGCATCAGAATCTGGCTCCATATCTTTTAAATTAATGTTTTCACTGCTGACAAAATATGGAATGTTGACAGTCCAAAATGTAGAATGAAGTATCTTGAATTGTACGTGAAGGACTTCATTTCAGCAGCTTGCAAGAGTATTGCCAGCCAGGCATATTAAGACATAGCTATGCTTGAGTCCCTCCCCACTCAGGAAAAGACAATGAAATTATGCTATCAAGGCTCAAGACAGAAGTAGACCTTTTTCTTTTTGAATTTGTCTATGAGATTTCTCTCCTCCCCCAAAAGAACATATCCAGAATGGTTATGGTGACAACTTAGAATTTGTTGGATCTATTGAAAAGTGGGGAAAAAATCAACTTAATGGAGCCCTTCAATAGAATTACAGATAGAGAAATGTGAATGTCTGAATCTACAGGGATCAACTCATATTGGCATCTCATAGCTTGGTCTGTCTTTTAAGGTAAATTATGTGCTCCTGTTTTGCAGTTACATAGGGCCTAATTTAGGGTCCACTTAAATTGACAGGATTCTTTGGATTGACTCCAGTGGATTTTGTATCAAGCCCTTAAATGAATTCTATTACTTACTATCTTTCTGGCCAAAGAGAATGTGCTGATGCTGTTTAAATAAAATAGAATGTTGAATTTACCATTAGTTGAAAAAGTACTTTGGTGGGCTGTGTTCATGTGATTCAGTCCTCATGAGTGACCTTTGCACAATATAAGGTAATAAAGATGAAGTATCATCTGTTTATAAACATCTGAAAAATATGAACAGGTGCAGATCCTGAAAAGAATTTCCCAGGAATCTTATGGACAGGGATAAACAAACCACCGGGTGTATTTTGTGAAGGAGTTCATAAGGTTTTCAAATCAGCTGCATGAACAAAATCTCATATTGTGTGGCTCATCTAGATAATAGTAAAGCACAACAGAATGGACCTCAGGTCTCAGATGTTTGCTCATTGTCCAGGAAAGGGACACTTATTGCATGTGTGTCCAATAGTAAATTCCTTGTCTCACAATTTTATCCAAACATGTTATTTAATATAGTCATATTTCTTAATCTGTAGTTCTACAGAAGGGCACCAAAAAAAGTGCTTTGCCCATCCTAGGGGCAATCAGTGGGTCTTCCTGTGTTGGCAACTAAGGTAATCAGGAATAACTGGAAACACCTCTCAGGTCTAATTTTCAGCTTGGTTGACTACAGAGGGAGAAAGACAGCAGTTAAAATAAGGAGGAGTCGGGTGACCAGATGTACTGATTTTATAGGGACAGTCACAATATTTGGGGCTTTTTCTTCTATAGGCTCCTATTACCCCTCAGTCCCTGTCCCGATTTTTCCCAATTGCTATCTGGTCAGCCTAAGGACGAGGGTATAGTAGTGAACAGCTGCCCCTCATCTGCTTTAAGCAGAGGGGAGCTTCTGTACACTCTGGTTTGAATTAGTGCATGTGTATATGCTCCCCTTGGCTGCAGTGGTGAGAGCTCCCCCTGCTGGTTCAATCTACTTTTCACCACTGAGGACGTAGTACCATTTTCTTTACGTTGTTCCTGCAGTTTTGAAATGTAGCTTTGATGAACCTCCTACCAGCTTAGGGCCTGATCATGCTCCATTATCAGCACACAGAGATCCTCCTTGCACAGAAATTATCCTTCCCTTGCAGAAAAGTGTGTGTTTGTGTGTGGCGGGGGAGAAGGAATGTTGAGGGATTCAGCTCCATGGAACTGTCCCCCTTCCCAGGAAGTGATCTGCATGGGCTGAGAATAGGCCTCTACTGAGTGGAGGTAGAACTAAGGGGGGGAACTCTTTCCCTCAACAGCCCTGCACAGATTTATTGGGAAAAGTAATGGACTATATTATCTGTTTTGTGAAGCCCCTGCCTCCTTTTAGAGGAGGTTCCTAAAGTCCCGCTACCAGGAAGAGGATAGAAACAATGGGGGTGGGGAGGGATTACCAAAAGGGGATTCTTTCTTGGTTTTCATCACCCTTCTGTGTAGGTTCTTAGGTCATGCTTATCACTGTGAGCACCCTTAGACCCCTTCCTGTAGGTTTTACTGTGTACAAGGATGAGATCCAGCCCACTGACTGGTATAATGGAAATCAAGACTTGGTCATCGGTTTCCATGGCTGACGCACCACTTGACTAATAAATTGATTTAAAAAGATGCAAGAAAAACAGCTCTTAGTCCACAGTTTCCACTCTGTTGGCAAGCTAACCATTGCCCTAAGTCCATTGTTGTCTGAATTACTTTCCAAGCCTCTAACACAATTCTAATTTACTATGTCCATGTCTTTAAAAAGAAAAATTGTTATGATGATGGCTAAAGAAAGCTGAATTCCCGGGGGGAGCATCACATGCTCACATCAGGAAACTGACCACCTTCGTTAAAAGTTAAATGTTTGACATGAACTCGAGTCATAGAAAAATATGATTCAGTCTTTCAGCGACTAGTGTTTATGAAAGCTTGAAAGAGCTGAAAGCCCAGTATGATTTATATCCTGGGAATTGGTATGCAACTTTAAACATGTTCTTTTTTCAAGTTCGTCTTGTCATCCGTAGATAAATATAGATTAGGACAAACCAAAATAAATGGGTGGGTAATAAAATCCACAAAACTAACCATAATGGAAGAGTTTGTCCCTCTATTCAACAGCAAAAACAGCATCTTACTTGGTTTAAATAGCTAGTTGGGGTAAAATAAGTATTATTGGAGAGGAACGTTTAGCCAGTATGATACAAACAAGTCAAAAAATAGCCAGAGTACAACCACATTAAATAAAATGTTGACCAGATTTAAATATAATTGGTCACCCACCCATGTTTTTGGATTCTTATTATTATAGCTTAGGAGGCTTTGTAATATACCTTTGGAGAAAGTCAAGCTATTTCCCTGAGTTTCTAACCTTTGCACTTCAGTAAGATGATCCTCTGAGAATGTTGCTGTATATGACTAAAAAAATAGAGCCATTTTATTCATAGAGGTGCACCAGCAACCACCACTTCCCAGAAGAAACTTACAGTTCACCACTACCCGTGTCTCCAGCTTTGTTTGCTCATGTATTTTGAGGGAAATATGAGGGTGAGGCTATCTTTTATATGTTGAACCATAATGAGCAATTCTATTTTCAGTATCTAAAATAGAACTCAAATATTTATTTATGCCTTGTCACTGGGGAAGATTGACCATACAACATGCCATTATATTTCCAGTTATACTATTAATATGACTAAATCTAATTATTACAGTATTTATACCTTGAGCTGCTGAATACATTTCCTCCTCAGTACAATGTGTGTACTTAACAATGTTATATAGGACAATAGATTAGAAGAGAGTTCGTTTTTATATGGGAAATGTCCTTCCAGCATCCCTCCACCCCAATTTTCTCCTCTTTAGTCCCTTTCATCCATAGTAACCTCTCCACACACATTGTGACCCTCTCTCTGACCAAGGCAGTCTAGGCTTGGATTCCTCTTGATCCCAACAACATTGCCCTTAGCAGAGTGAAAAGTAAAACTAAAAGCACTCTCATCTCCAGGAGTGGGCAGATTCACTCCACGGTATTCCAGAGAGCTTGGAACAAGATAAGGACTTGAACTTGGTTCCACAAGGTGGCACTGAAGTACTCTGCCATTCAATGTCTACCAAGCTGGGTATGTTCCAAGAACTAGGATTACCATATATAACCCATTCTCACACATTGTGGAATTTTCTACTGCAAGCCTTGCAACGCATTTGGGTAGTTGAAGAGACATCCTATGAAACTTTACAAAGAACAGGAATCCTTAATCATTGGGACAGAATATAAATTATAAGATAGAGACAAAGAATGTCTCTGCCTCTCACACGCACGCACACACACACACACACACACACACTTAGTTCAATATCACTCTTTTAAAAAATTATAATTGCACATTTGAAGAAAGAATTCTGTTAACTTTCTCCTGCCCCTAATCTCTGCCTATTAGTTTGTCTCTCCCTAGATTGGGAGATCTTCAGGTAGTTATCTTTTCTTTAATGTTTAGAAAAAGCTTACCAAATCACAAGCATTGCCATAACACTGTACTAAATAATAGCATCCCATTTTAACATTGTGGATTTGAAAGCTCAAATCAAACCCTGACTTTTATTTGCTTTTTCATTCATTCATCATCTCCTAAACTCAACCAATTCAGTGCTTAAATTTAGAAAATGCTTGAAAAGTCTCCACTTTAAGTTACTTCCAAAGAGACTAGGCATGTATTTGTCTTTGGAGGTAGCAGAGAAATGGATGAATAGTTGCTACAACTAGTTTGACCTGCTGTAGATGTTATAGGTCTTTGGTTGGGACATTCACTGACAAAATATTTTTACTGACAAGAAAAGATTTCAGAAAGGAAGGAAATTGATTATGGGCTATTCTAATTACTCAGCTGTTCAGTGCAATAGCAGTTCAGTTACACCATGGGTCTGGGTGGGAGAACACGCTCCAGAATACAGAACTGCTATCTCGTTAATTTTGTTGAACAACCAGTCACAGACAATCCTTAATGCAGTCCTAGGAAATGAGCCAAATGTGATAAATGAAGTTGATCTTGGGGAGCGTCTCAGAAGCATCGATTAGCAATATGCAAACTGCATAAGATTAGATGGTTTGCTTTGGTTTGGAAAACTCTTTCTCCAGCTTCACCATGAAGTTTGGGGAATTACACAAACCTTTTGACTCTTTTCCTTTGGTGCCCATTCTCTACATCCCGTTCTTTCCAAGCCAACCTTGTCCTGCTCTCTCTCTAGGCCCATTCTTTACTTTTCCTGATCTAACTCGAAATGGCTCCCTTCAATCCCACTTCCTAGTTCTAAGGAGGTCGTTTAGTTTTGTGATGCTACATTGAAGAAGGGTGTCAAGATTTGTATTCTTTCTGATGTGCTCTTACAGGCTGCTCTATAGTCAAACGTCATATAGCATGTGCCATAGCTCGATCCCAATTGCTAAAGAATATATCACCCTCCCCTTGCACTTATTAGAGAGATGCTACAGTCTCCAGCTGTCTGAAGACAACACACAAGTTAGCTTGGTCGGGAGACTATTGTAGGGCCAGGAATGGAGAATATCTATTTTGAACTAAAAATGGGTTCAACTACAGTTCAACTGGAGATATGGTGACAGTCTGTTCTTTAACCTATTTCAGCGATTTGTAGTAGCTGAACCCCTTGATGGTTAGATTTGAAATTCTCAAGACAGTTTATAGTAGAGGAAGCCACACAATCTTTGACTTTAAGAAAGCACACTTGAAAGGAACATGAGTTTCCTTAGAAAAGTTGCTTGAAATTCTATAAAGTGCAGAGTCTCACAATTAAACATAAAAGTCAAGGTGATGCTAAGTCAATTTACAATGAGTCTTCCATTTGCAGTTGTTTTAAATAATGAGCTTGTAAATCATTAATAATCAGATGAAAACATTTAAAGCATTTACATGAAATATTTACATTTATAACAATGAGTTTGAAGTGCATTATCACCAGAGGAGAGAAAATGGTACTCAAGTAGAGTGTAAATTTATTGCTGCTGAATGTCTGAACCCCTTTTTGAACTCATTATTACTGCATTTGTTTTGGTGTTCACTGAACTGTATGGAGAATCAACTGAAGAAATGGGAGAGAGATTTCAGAGCTGGAGAGACTACAAATGAAATGAATCCATGTTGCCTTCAGAGTTCTAAAAGGGGAATGCGGGACAGTGTACTTAAGATGCAGAGTACTAAATAAATATATGTAATAAGCAGGAGTTTTTATATAGTATAAACAATTTAGTAAGGAAACAATGTAGCATAATCAATGTAGCATAATCTTTATAAAATAAAGCAAGGATGATTAGTGCAGTGAAGTTTTGTAGTAATTGCAGAGAATATTTAAATCAGAAAATAAATGGCCAGATTATTGTGAACTATATTGATACCACTAATTCATTCATCTAGGCCATGCAGGCAGGTAGAATCAAACTGATGACATAGAAAAGGCAATTCCAAATACTGAACCATTACAATCCCTGAAATTCCAAACTATTCTTCACCCTTCTCTCAGGCCATTGTTCTTTTATCTTTTTGACCGTCTTATCGTGGCCTAGATTCTGACATTTCTCTCATGCTGAGTACAATCATACTCCAGTCTTATTGGCAATCTCAACAGAGAGTCCAAGGTATGAATGGGACAAGGAGATTGAACTAATCTCTTGCCTCTAGATGAAGTCCCTCCTCTCTAATAAGTAGAACTAAAATAAGTGTAAACAAAGACCAAAGTGATTACCTATTTAGCAAGTGCATTTTCAGCAGCTGTACGTGCATGAGAGTTACTATTAAAGAAGAAATCCTTCTTACTGGAGCTAGTTGAATAATCAAACATATCATGTTTAACATTAGCATTTTTCAGCAATAGTTAATGAACACTTCTTTGGTGTTTGGTATATGATGGAACAAAGTATTTGAGAAATAACAGTAACATCAGTCAAACAATTTATTCAATGAACAACTTTGGGGAAGTATTCAAACTCTTCCTTTTCTTCTCTTTCTTTTGAAACTCCAACTAGTCCCATTGATGTTAATTGGACTACTTATGTGAATAAGGATCAAGGTTGGCTCTGAAGTCACAATTCTGCAGTCACTTAAGAATATATGGAACTTAATCAATGGAAAGTTATGCATGTGATCAAATATTTGCACAATTGTGGGCTTTATTTATTGGAATAAGGAGGAAGAATTTCATTTGACTTCAGTGTTGGAAAAATTTATTTGCAAGTCCCACTGTGGTGGCATATATGCACACAGACATACTGACAGAACAATCTCTTGCTAAGCAAGACACCATTATCACAAACATTTCTTCCCTAGGCAAATGGCATGTTAAAAAAAATCAAGCAAATATTTGTGAATTTATTTGCAGTATTCATTCAGTTCTAGCTTTAAATTCAAGATCTAAAATAAGTTTATTACACATATGATCTAATTACAGCTCCAGAACTTTAGGAACATTTGCAGGATGTATGGCTCAAGCAAGGGGCAAGGTGATGTAGAGGAAGAATAAACCCTTGGAGCTGGAGTTCAGTTTATATAAGCTTTCCTTTCCCACTTCCCTATCATGCAGGGTTTTCTAAGGACACTTCCGGGCTTGGACAGCACTGATCTGCTGTGGAGCTGGTATTCAGCCTGTCAGTGTGCAGCAGGGGTGCTGGAATAATTTTTATAGTGGGGGTGCTGAAAGTGGAAGCCATGTATTTGGTTGTTATAACTATTTCAGGACTGGGGGTGCAGTATCTGGTTCCCAGCACCCCATGTCTGCAAGTCTCAACGCTCTGGATACTCCAAGAAGGACAGGGTTTAAATGCTGCCAGGTATGGAAATCACATTTTTGAATATGTGATAAGGAATCTTTTTGCCCACTCTTAAGTCCTTCTTCTAGACACTGTGTTTGCTTTTAGGCCAACTAATTTGGCAGTCTCTGCTGAGTTCCTCTAAACAGCAGCTCATCACAAAACCAGAAGATAATAGTGTATTTTACCACACCCAACCTCTTTGGTGAGGCGGGGACAAGCAGTGACAATGGCTGCATTGTATCTTTTACCATATAAAACACCCAATCTGTGTGAGTATTGCAGTTGGGAACCTGCAGTATGGAGAAATTTACGTTAGCTATCTCCATTGTAACAGGCTGTCATCTTTCAGCACAGACCAGCCATTAATCATCCAAAAATCAATCATTCATCCTTTCAATGAAGCATTAAGCTGTGGCCCTTTCTGCCTGTCTCTGGTGATGATCCAGGTGGAATTAGAAATCCCAGTGTGCTTTTCAAAAAGAACAGGATCACCCAGGTGACCCTTCATAATAAAAGAAAAAACTATTTCCGTTGTCCATAGCTGCATGTAAGCTATTGCTGAGTACATAATAGACACCACATTTACCTCCACAGCTGCTGCTCCACCAGCATTTAACTGGTTCTCTGTACAGTGGTTTGGGATACCCTGAGTATGAGAAATGCTATGAAGTCAGATTCCTTTATCACTTACAGAACCTGGACACCTTCTCAACCAAAATTGCATAATGCATCTGTGATTCATTTAAAAGGATTCTCATCTTAATGCAGCAATGTGAGCTATATGCCTTCATCTCCATTCACTGAGAGGAGTGGATACGCTAAAAATCACTAAGCACACATGAGCAGCAATAATGGGTGGAAGTCACAAAACATGCACAAATCTTCCCTGTTTGTCAAGTCTCGTGTGAATTAATGTACTCTAGGCTAGCTGACTTCTCATTCTTCCTTTTGGGCCTGCTTGATGTAAAAACATTTTCAAGGGGCCCACCCAATTATTTTCTTAACTGAATTCAATTTTCTTTTGACATGTATTGTTTAAAGCTATCACAATAGTAAATATAATGATAATATAATACAGCCATGTGAAGTCTACTTACTTTGGGCAAGTAATATTTTTAATGAACTATTTATCATCTATGGCCTTGATCCTACATATACTTGGGGGCCCATATTCCAAAAAGCACTTAAGCATTTGCATAAGTCCACTTTTCAGACTGTTTAAGGGAGTTATGCTGTGGAAAGTCAATGGGATTTGGGTGCCTGACTCCCAGAGGCTATTTTTGAACAACCCAGAAGAAGGCACTTCAAGCTCATGCTAAGCTTGTGCTTTTCCGAGCTAGTGCCTCAGTGGATGTACTCACGTGAGTGAATTTATGCATTTAAGTGTTTGCAAGACCAGGGCAGAGTATTTTACATCAAGTTCACCACCACTTTATCTAAGTGGTAAATGGAAGAGAGAGGTCTGAACAGGTTTTGTAAATTTGCATGACAATTTCACAATTTTATGTAGTATCATCACAACACTGTATGGGCGGAGGGGTAAAAGGGGATTAGAAGTAGAGGGACAGGTGAAGAAAAAGTTAGAGAGAAATACAGGTACATATTACTCTTCTTTGGCTCATATTTCTATGAAGGCTCATGGTTGCTTTTGTGTATGAGGGAGAGAGATTACAATGCTTTTTTATTCACTACTGCAGTTGATTTTGAATGTATGGATTTCACTGATGGAACTAGTGTCTAACTGTCTCCTGATATAGACTAGAGGGCAAGATTCTGATGTCAATCAGTATATCTACATGGCAGCCCAGCATGCCTTCCAACCCAGTTAGACAGACAGAGCTAGCTTCACTAGAGAGAACACTAAAAATAGAAGTGTGGACATTGTGGCATGGGTAGTGGCCCATGGGCTCAGGCAAGCTTGGACTTAGGTTACGAGCGCGTGCCTCACTCATGTTGCACTGTTCACGACTGAAGCTAGCACAGGTGCCTATTCAAACTGGGAAACTCACTCCCCACTGCTGCGTAGATATATACTGAAGTAAAATTGGGTGAGGCCCTGATCCTGCAAATTCTTACACCCACTGTGCGAAGTCACAATGATGTTAAAAACAGTGTATCTTTGTGATCTCTCTTAGGTGTGAAGCCAATGGGACTATTCACACTGTGCAAAGTGAAACAGATGCATAGGTCTATGCAGGACTGGGACAATAAATGTAGTGACCTGGCATAAATGACTAGAGAATTAGATCCTAGGAATTTGAATGCAGTGTGCAGATCTTTATTTTGTTTGATATCATTGTTTTCGTAGGCACAAATCTTTCTAACATGCAGTACAATACACAAATATATGGCGACAGATGCAGGACAACTGCAGACTCCCTTTACTGAACTGTTGGCTATAAAACTAGGAATAGTACTCCCCAAATGCAAATCTGCATAAGGTGACATTTAAAATGCAATGGACTCTGAAAATGAAAAAACAAAAACAAACAAACAAAAAAAAACCTAAGAAAATTAGGTCATGGTGAAGGCCAAAGTGAAATCAGTGAGGAAACTAAACATATATTAGATTGCATTGGTGCCTAGTGTCAAAACAATGTGTGTTCTGTCCACAAAGAGTAAAAGAAAAAGGCCTGCAACTCACCACTTGATACATAGCTGGCTGTTTGACCAGTGATTTATATGTAAGGTGCCTAAGGTATCCGCTCTCAATTTTTCTGCAATTAAGGAGGGCAGGGTAGGCTGGTGACAAACGGTTTTCCTCCAGCGCTTTTGGCTTTAGCTATTATCCCTTAGATATCTTTAAACTAATTCATCCCCTTTTAGAACCACAGGTTTGGGTTGATAAATCAAGTGAGACCTGTGTGTGCCGTGAGCTGATTACAGGGTCATTCCTTAACAGAAATATTTGACCATAGTTTCCCAACTTCATATTTTATCTAGCAGCTGGTGATGTATCATCACTAATCCAAATGCAAAGTATCAGGAAATAAAAGAAGGCGGCACTGTTTATAATAAATCACTGACAGGGAAACCTTGACCTTTTCATTTCCTACAAGGTATTTCATTGTTAGACCACAGACAAACAGAATTTTTCATCTGGTGCTTAATATGCATCAGAAGAGAACAAAGGTTTATAAAAGAAGAACAGTAGGGTAACACTTCCACTAGAGAACAAATATCTTACTAGAGAGCTGAAAGATTGTGTTGTTAATATCACTTTTTCCCTTAAGGATCCTATATTTTTCTCATTAGGTCATATTTTAATAATAGAACTTATTCCCCTACTTGCATCCTTGCAGAATATTAAGAGATTTTCTTAACTTTAAAAATAGCTATTTAAAAATGTGTGTTATTTTTAAGAAAAATGCTCATCCTAGAAGCTAATGTGAATGACAAATTAATTTCATGAAAATCTGTGTTTTTAGTAATGCTCAACCCTTAAATATTTCAGCAGTGTATTATTGTTGGTATTACAGGTGCCTAGACATAAGACCAACAGATGGCAAGAAACAAACCCTGCCCTGAAGAGCTTCCAGTTTCCAAGACAGAAGAGTAATGGTAGGGAAAACAGAGGTACAAAGACTTGCCCACGTTCACAGAGGAGGAACAGAGCCTGGAAAGAACCCAGGTGTCTTGATTCCCCATTAACTCCTAAACCATGCTGCCTTTCTGTCCTTGGCACTAACCTTTTATTAATCTGGATAATTTTCTTCTCTCTCTCTCTCTCTGGCTTCAGTCTTTCAGCACTGAAAAAGAGGACACTCATTGCTGCAGGGGCAGCTGTGTATAGTACAACTTCACTAGACCCACACCCTGATATCATGGATCCTTTCTCACTTTCCCTGGGAGAGGGGATATGGACTTCTCTTATATGAAGTCCCAGGTGCATTGTTAACGTCATTTTGATTTTTATGACTGAGCTAGATCATCCCCTCTTTTCTACTAGGCGTGAGAAGGAGCATGGAAGCAGACTCCTGGGCAGGTTCTGTTTTGCTTCCATCTTATGGAAGCCCTTCTGCTAATGTGCCAGTGGGTCACGTTTCCAGGACTGGGACTCTCTCAACCCTGCAGGATCTTGAACTGGCTGCCTCTTCCTCTCACTGACGTCCCTGAGAGGTCTGAAGGCAGCAGTTTACAGGGACACCAGGGGAACAAAGCTGCTGAAGAAGTTTTGCTGCCATGGAAGAAGGATGCGGTTGTGAAAAATGTTGGAATTACCGAAGGTAAACAGATGGGTCTCTAGGCCCTGCTGAGTGTTCCCCACATAAAAGACATCTGCATCAAACAAAGGAAATATCACACTGGGAAGAGGCTGGTTAGATAGCTTTGGCTCTCTTGAAAGGTTTGCAAACCTTCATAAGACTTTCACCAAGTCTGAGTTGAGAGGGAACTTAAAGCTATCCATCCATGCTCCATATACTTGCAGGTAGGACCCATCTGTTTACCTTCGGTAATTCCAAGGTGCCCAACACCAAGATATCTAAACATTTATACCATACATTCAATTTTTCTTTTTTAGAATAAGGAATTTTTTTGATCTGTATCTGTAGCAGTCCCTTTTCTTTGTTGTACATATCTAGTATTTAATGGACTAATATATGCTTTTACCTGTGCTAATACACCAGGCAGCGTGATGAGGGAGTGGCTATTCTGTGGAACAGTCACAGGCTTTACATTAATCTGAATGCAAGGACGGTAGGGAGTGAATGCCTCGAGCAGTACCATCCTCCCTAAAAGAGCAGGTCCAGGAGAGAGCTGTGCCTCTGACTACATTGACACAACCAGCAGAGCTCATGGTGCACCTCCTGAACGTGGTAAACAAGAAGCACGGCTACTAGGCTTGCCCTGTGATGAAGGAGATTTTGTCCCTATCTGTAGCACATTTTCTAGAGTTCCAGCTGGGGTGGTGTGTCACCAAACTCACCCCATCCCCGCAAAGGGCTTTGGCTCAAAACCTCTGTTTAGCCCTAAGTGCTTTACTTTCTTTGCCAGAACGTTAATGCATTTTACCACCATTAGCCACTTGTTCTCCTCTCATACAAAAGAGGTTTAGAAAATCTATTTTACTGAGAGCTAGTATATCTGATTTGTATGAATTTACTAAAGCTTGTCAGTAACGCTGAAGCCTTTATTCATCTGTGACATTAAAATAAAACACTTAAAAACCTTTGGCACAAAGCACTCTTGCTAAGAACGTACAAAAACAGCATTCACTCAGCTGGTAACAGAGCAGAATGGCAGAAAAGAATTAGGACAAAATATGGTCATTGTTACTTCCACAAAAGTCAAAGTGCAAAACCTGGGAAATTTGAGGTGGAGGGTTAGTACAAAGAGATATGTAACCTAATGAAAACTCTTCATTGCCTATGAGAAAAGATAGAGAAGAAAAATTCAGCTGCAAGGCACTCATGATGAAGATGGTCTAGCTCTTTCACAAAGTATTGCTTTTTTTTTACCCTGGGCTAAATTTTCTCTGGAATTAGGAGCAAACATGCTGGTGAAATCCATTTTGGGTCCAGTGAGAGGGACTAAGAATCCTTCTATGTATTGCCAACTGTCAACCTCATGAGAGAAGTGCCCTCAAAATCATTCAAATGGCTTTAGCTATAAGACTTGTTTTTAACCTCTGGTTTTGGAACCATTCAGATGCGCTCCTGTCACATTGTCAGGCTTATCTCCACAACCACGAAGGCTAGAAACTTTCATTTTTAAAAAAAAAGTAAGCTGATTTTCTCACATATTCATGTCGCTGCAGGACCCCGGGTGTTAGGAAATATCACTGAATATTGGAAGACTCACACAAAAATTGTGAAAATTGGCAGCACCACACCTCACACAGCACCATCTGGTGTACAGAATGCAGCACTGCAGCTTATCATGGAGGAGATGGAAACAGACAACCCTTTAGAGCCCAGACCCCTGCACCCACACAGTACCACACGGAGTTCAGTGGGATTCCACATGCCTGGATCCCTGCACCTACTGCAGGATTAGGGCCTTTGTGTGCTCCAATCTGGTTTTGCTCTAGCTTTCCCCCACCCTCGCTCCTTGCCAGAAGCAGATGGTGGAAATTGTTTTAATAGTTAAAACAAGGCATAACCACAAACTAAACAAACAGCATAGAAATGTGGAGTAGCAATTAGCTTCAGCCAAAAGGAAGAGGGGTCAAGGGACTATAAAAATTGTCTTTAAACACACAAAGCTCAGTCCAGGTTAGGACTCAGTGTTGGTGAGACCTCAGGTCAAGTTCTAGAAGATGCTCTCACACATTGATATTGGATCTCAATAAGATATGGTGACTACATTAGCAATTCACTTTAAAAATCCCATCAATTTACATTTAGAACCTTTAAAGTTCCTGTTTTTAATGCCAATAATGGGCTCTTGGTTACATTTTGCCTTTCCTCTATTTACCGATTGTGCCTACAACCCTCATCTCCCATGTTACACCAGCAGTGTTACTGTCCTATTTCATGCTGTCGCAAGATCATCATCCTGTTTTTAATGTCAGTCTAGTGTCATGGAATTGGTCAGAAAATAATGTTTATGTTATATCAGAAATCAAGCATTACAACTTCACTACAGGGCCAAATAGAAAGCTCAATTGAACCAGAAGGGAATAAGCCCTTTCTGTAAGCTCTTCCCAGCAGGGACTGTCTCTTTGTTATATGATTGTACAGTGCCTAGCACAAAGGGGTCCTGCTCTCTAGGCACCACTGTCATACAAATAATATAGGGTTATTTAAACATCAGGCATTTTTGAATCTTACATAACTGGAAAAGTAATAAGCAACGGTACTGAAAATACATGAAACTAAGTAGTAGGATACATACTAGGGCGTTCCTAGTGTATGAAGCACAGATTTTCATTGACTTAGAGAGCCAGAAAAGAAGTTGCTACACAGTTATACATTTGAGAAATAGGGAAGTTGAAAAGATAAAGTAGTATTACAGCAAGATAAATCATCTCAAATATTATACTACCCCTTAGATTTAATCCCACATACAGCGCTTGTGCAACCTGTGTGTCAAACTACTGTAACAGGTAATGCGCAGAACAATCTGAAGTCAAGCACCCCTGAGGGTGCTTGTACAGATATATATTATATACACTACATGTATACATGTATATAAAAACACTCACATATACACAATGAAATTGTTATAATAAAGTAGAGATCTAATCTTCCATCTACATGCACACAACTTCCATTCCTATTGATGGGAGTTCTGTGCATGTATTCACCAGAGAACAAGCCCCTTCATTTTCAAATTACAATCCTATTTGCTGTAAATTTGAATCTCTTTTCCTCCTAATTCAATTTGCCTTCCCGAGAGTGTCCCTCACAGGACATGAGTCACTTTGCAAAAGGCACCTCTGTATGACAGCCAGAGGAAAGCTTCTCTTCTTTTTAAAGATCAAAATAAAGTTTGTGGTAAAACAAAAAGAAAAAAGCATCCAAGAAACATGGTATGAAAAAGTAGTATAGATGGTCAAATTATCAGATCTTCAAGTTTCACTTGCAGCCAAAAGAGAATTTTTCTTTGGTCAAAACAGATCTTGATTCCTAGTGAAACTGACAAAACTACACCAGAAGCAAGAAAAGTGAATTTCATGAAAACATGAATAAAGGGTGAAAATCAAAACTGAATTGTTTTGTATATGGTAAACAAATTCTTACATAGCTCTGCTAACAATACTTATTTATTCTGTATCTTTTTTTATGCCACATTTACTTTACTCACGTAGTATCATTCCACATAGCACAGTCCTTCAGATAGGCAAGAGTCTGTTCAGAAATGTGAGTGCTGGGAGAAACTTGCCCAGTAACACCAAAAACAAGACAGAACTCATTGGGTTTCATGGTTCATTAAAAAATCAGGCCAAAGTCATCCGATAAACTTTTCAGGAAAGTGGTGGAGAATTTTTTTAAAACAGCATCGATTTATGTTCTTGGCTATAAATATACATGATACTATGTGGAATGTGTTTAGATGATAAATGTGATGGCTGTCATCTTGACTGGCATGCCAGGGGGTTGAACTAGGGATGTCCAGAGCAAAAAGTAGGGGTTGCCACATCTTGAGCTAAAGCTCCCTACCTGTTGCTGTAACAACTCGTATAATCTATAAACTATAGTCATCTGTAACACATCCACATCAGTGAATTACATGAACACACAAATATAGTCTCAGCTGCCTGAGTTGGCAGGGATGGAGTTGGGACAAGTGGACTCCTTAGGTGGGCTCATACCTTGATTTCCCTTTCTCGTCACTTCTCACTTTCATCCTTTACCACCCACAGGCTTGGCAATACTGCAAGTCTGAGAGGGACATGTAGGGGAGCCAACTCTCTTGATTTGAGTAACTCTCATGATTTCAGGTATTTTTCTTAAAGCCCCCATCCGTGAAGTAAGGGACTACAGTAGAATCTCAACTTCCACTTTAAGGAAAGGTGTCTAGCCGTCCTGTTGCTCAGAACAGCTTGAAAATGTGACTCCTAAAGGCTCAAACACCAGAAGGCAAATCAAACCTCCACATTTATTATTTTTTTTTAAAAAAACATGCATGATTTTTAGGCCAATCACACAGGTTGTGTTTTGCATACCTGGGATTGACAATACTACCACACATCTTTACTGGGCTGCATTTCCATCCAAAAGAGTACAGGGAATCACTGCTTGAAGTCACCTAAAGAGAATGTTTCTCTCGTCCTGAGGGAGACCTTTTGTTTCCTTCTGTAAAGGCCATTGTTCCTCTCTAAGGGTATGTGTACACTGCAAATGCTGTGTGTGGTTGCAGCTGCAGCGGAAATACCTGAGCTAGCTTTAGTCTTGCTAGCTCTGGTTCCAGAACAGAGAAGTTGCAACAGTGCAGGCTTTGCAAAGCTACTCAGAACCCTGGGTTATTATGCACAGGGCTAATTTGCACTGAAGCTCAGATCGCCACCGTTTCACTGCTCCAGGATCTGAGATAGCAAGATCAAAGCTAGCTCCGGTATGTTGGCTTGAGCTGCAATCACACACCATGCCTACAGTATATATACATACCTTAACTTGCGCAGGGCAAGAACAGGTGCGCTATAGGGCAGCCAGATGCAAAAGCATCCATCTCTAGTACTCTGATAGTCCCTAGTTTCCCCCTGCAGCATCTTTTATTCCACCTCCTCACTGTCTGCAACAGCTGTCAAACTTCTGCTCCACAAGTCCTACCTGAACCCTGAACTTTTTTCTCCAAAAAGGAGCAGCTCTGGGATACAGAGGGGTCATTGAGGAGAGCATGTGCAAAGCCTAGTCCTTCCCTCCAGCTAACAACCCTCTTCTCTGTAATGGGACTTGAGCTAAACAGCTTTGACTTCTGCTTGATCACTTAGCCAACAGCTATCCTCATGCAACCCAGAGCTCTACCAAAACACTGCCCGGACCTCTGCCCAGATACATGTCCAAGCTGCAGCCCCTCTAAACAGTATCACTCCCTCCCATTTCCTCTTTGGAAGGAGACTGTGCAGGGCAGCTTTGGAGGCAGAACAGGGGGCATGTCCAGTGGAGTTGTTGTTACACAGATCCACTAGCTAATCCGCACAAGCTACAGAGGGGAACAGGATTCCCTACCTTTTATTTCCCTTGGTGAACCCTGTATTTATTTCATTTTTAGGTTATGCAGGACAAGTGACATGCCAAACTATCTCACTTCCTCTACCATTGTTCCAGGCCTGGAGTTCACAACCCACCCTCGCCTATCCTGCTCTCGCTAATACCTCTGCTTCAATACGTACCACAATGTATATTAATCTGCAGGCTTTTCTTTACAAATCCCAGCCCCTCTCAGCTCCCCTACCTAGCAAAACGAGACTCAGGGAGACAGACAAAAATATGCTAATTATGTCGACTTGGGGCGACAGACGATATGCTAATTCTGTTCCCCCTCTCTGTTTTAAAGGGCTAAGTAGGTTTTCTGTGCTAGTCTACTCTACAAAATTCAAGGCAAAGTACAAAGGCGTTAATATTGTACAGTTTTTTGCGAATGTATTAATTATGAAGTGCCAGCTACCAAATGAAAATAAGGAGTGATGATACACACGACATTATTAAAAACCACTTACATTAACTGAAAAGTTAACAATTCCTATCTGGAGGATTCTGCTGTAGCGGATGAGATTACACAGCAAAAATAAAATCTCTTCAATGTAATTCTTCAATTATTCATTCATCAATCCTTTCAGGATTAAGGAGGTTTTAAGTCATGGTAATTTGAAAAAAACTGTGGGTACTCCTGATCCTGAGCAAACCCCAGCATTTTCCAGAGGTAAATAGTGAAACTTAATTAACAGGTCAAGCAAGTAATCTGAGGGATTATTGTTGCATCTGTTTCTATGCACTCAGAGGGAATATTAATAGCTATATTCTACATAGCACCCAAATTGACTGCATGCCGTACAGGATAGATTAGGGAGCCTGTGGTTTTCTGTTTTGCTGTAAACGTGACTCCCTATTCAGAATTTTGCAGCTTTTACTCCATTTACTTGCAAAGTGTGGCAATGTTCCTAAATACAGAGAGGCAAAAGGATAGAGAATTTTAAACGTATTTTTCTTTCAATAACACAAAAACAGAAAATATAGATTAGGCTGTGTAATTGATCAGAAATACCTTCATTTTATATATGAGAGCATGGGATCAAGGCAGGGGAAAGGGTGAACCAGATAAATGGATATAGAAGAGATCATGACGAATGGGAGGAGGACAGACCCAGGAGCGCAGCTGTCTGGCCACTGTTCTGTCAGCAAATCCAGCTCTGAGTTCTAGACTAAGCCAGAACTTTTCTCCATCTCATTTGTGTACGTGAGGTTAACTCGTAATAACACAATATATTTTCTAATTTGCCTCTGCATTCTTGATTTCTGTGGAATGCCGGCACTTTAAAAAAAAAATCTTTCAATTAGTCAAAAACTGTTACAAAAACTCAAGATAAACAATTTTGATGGAAAATTTTCAGCCAGTAGATCCTTATGGCTGCACAGAACCCCACTGAAATCAATGAGGCTCCACAGGTGCAAGTTTCTGCTTGTATGGATCTGATTGCAGAATCAGGACCATAAGTCTATTACATAACTACATTCACATTAAGTTCATTCTTTTGTGTTCATCATTCTGTTAATAATGGAGAATGTAGTCAGGTTAACTGTACAACTTTTAAAAAACACATTAGCGAGTACGATTGTTTCTGAGAGGCAGATTTTGTGTGCTATCTGAATCTAGCTGAGTGAACACATAAAACATTCATTTTGTTTTCTGGTACCTGCTCATTTAGTACAATACACTCAGTCATAATGATGTAGCTTACACTTTTATGGTCATGTACGATTCATGCTGCAAAGGACACCATGTCACACAGAAACCTTTTTATTATCAATCACTAGGAAATAAAACCTTGAAGACTGGCATTAATTAAAAAAAGCTAAGGATTTACAAATGCTCTCTCTTCATTCACTACATGTAAATATTCATGGTAATATCAGTGGATCGCTTTTTGAAGTATTGATCTTGGAAAAATGAGAAATTGCAAAAGAAAAACTTAATTATGAAAGATTCTCTTCTGTTCCTTGAACTGGTATATTTTATATACCATTACTGACAGTTTTGAAAATAATATTGAAATGATTTTGAAAACAAGAGGATGTTATCCAAATGTAGACTAATTCCTAGTCTTAAAAATGGTTTCCTTGCTTTCCTTTTTGTCTCCTTAACTGCAATCTATCCTTGGGTTCCAGACAATCATGGTCTTTCTGTGTCCCAATTCAGTAAGGTACGTAGTCATAGCACTGAATCAGGGCCTAAATAGTATTTGTTAGAAATGATCGAAGTGTTTGTTATCAAAATATGTGACCCCCAAAATTGCTTTTCAGTCAAAATGTTCACAGAAAATGCTACACTTCAAATGAAATTTTCCAGTTTTCCATCAAAAACTCATCAGTAAAAACTTGTAGTTTTTGAACGACTTTTAAAATCAAATGTAGTTGCTGCAATGAAAAGAACAGGATGAAGGATGATGGTGGGAGAGAAAAATGGAGGATGATGGGTGTATAATTCTGCATAGTGTGCAAGGAAAAGGTGGTAGTGGTTGGGGGAGAGAGAAAGAGAGAGAAAAAACCTTTCAGGGCACGGACTTGTGTTTGTCAAGCAGCTAGAAAAACGTGAACACTATAAATAATGAATCTTTCTCAGACATTTAACATATGTCATGCACACCACCCCCTGAGATTTTATCATACATTCCAGGTTCCATAAATTCAAGAGTGTGTGGGATTTTATTATTCAGTTTTGTAGAACTTGATGCATTCATTTGTTGCCCCAGACAACATACACAACAACTTTTAGATACGATATATAAAGTATAGGCTCAACCTACCCAAGACCCTTCTGGCCTGCCCACATTTGTGTAAGTCAGCTATATATAATGTAGAAGGGATGCATGAGAGGGTGAATAGCCCTGATATGAACATGGACTCGGCTTTTCTCCATGACAGACAATTGTTTCTGGAATCTGAACATAGTGGATCTATGGCAGGGTTACACAGCCCCTGCTACTGAATAGACAGATATGGAGTTGGGCCTCTAGTTTCCTTACCTAAAGATAATCATCTACGTATCAGTGCACCTCTAGATTTTGGATAAGCTATATGGTACCAAAACCCATCTTGCAGTCCCACATGCCACCATCCTCAAATTCACATGAATGATATTAACCATATATTACGAGTTCCCCATCCATCACATCAGTACTCCTAACCTTCTGCCTCTTCTCTGATTAGTAAACTATCCCCACCGAACCTTAATTATTTCACTTGTACATGTCCCTATTTCTATTTTCAAACAAACTAGACATGCAACCACAATTCAAATAATTGCTTGCCAAGTATATTTGCATGCATAATTACCCAGCTCATGGTAACTGCATGCAGATTAGGTATGAACAGATTTTCTGCACACAACTTTTTTGTGCTTTACTTGTTTGAAAACCCATCATTTAGTCTATTTCTAATTGAAAAATACTTAAGGTACTTTGGCAGATATTTTATTTTTAAAATACCTGACTACTATAATGTTTGATTGTTTTATATATATACACACACAGAAGTTTTTCACAACAGGATAGATAACTTGGTTGCTAAAAAAAACCCCTAAAACTCTGCACAAAGAGATCAGTATTAAGTACCAACAATGGCAGTGGTCGATTTAAAGTTACTCCTTTCCTGTAGGGAGTCTTTACTTTCACAGGCTTTTGCTACAACACAACTTTTCCTAACTACAGGTTTGAAGAGAAAATGTAAATCTTGCCATTCTTTCTAGTTTGGCACACACAAAAACTGCATTCAGATGGCAAAGAAAGCATCATTTTCTTAACCGTCAAGGAGCAGATGTTTTTCATTTAATATTTCCAGGAGTAAATAAAACTGTTGTGGGTGATAAACATGCAGGCAAAATAGTTTAAAACAATGTTTCCTTAACTGTGTTAGAGATAAGTGAATTATCTAGCTTGCCCATCCTTGATTTCTGCATGTTTAAAACAGTCATCTCTGGCAACTGGCATGGAACATCAATTAACATCAAACCAAGCTGACTTCTCTCAGTTCATTTGATTTATTTCTCCTTTAGCGTTGTTGACAAGCTTAATAACAAGTTACAGAAAATAGCTTGTTCTTTGTCTCTCTTACCCTCTGTTTCTCTCTCTCACTTATTTATTTATTTTTTGTTTTACTGTTTTGATCCCACAATCCCACGATTATTTGGCATTAGTCAACATATAACATCATGCAGAATTTTCTGTTCTTTAGCCAGTGCTTATTAACCTGAAACCTACAGTGAATGAATGCCAATAAATATACAATATATCACTAAATAAAACAACGTCAAAGGCTTTCATGTATGAACTCAGCTTGAGAGAAACATTACCATGCGGCTGGACAGCACATTTGAATTTTCTTCCTATCATAAACATTATTTATTATTATTATTCATTGATTTTTTAAAATTCTTAATTATGGGTAATTGGATGATGAGTTGTGCCACACTCAGTTCACTTAGAAGTCTCTATATTTAATTAACTCAAGATGGTTTTGAACATTTAAATGTCAAAACAACATTTAGAAAGCAGAACATTAACATGTCATTCAATGAACTGTACATTACAGAATGTGACTTACAGAACAACTGCTTTGTGTGTGATGACAGCTCATGAGCTCATCTTGCAAGAAGTCCAAATTTGCCATACATTTGGGATTAACAGACCACTTGTTGCAGAACTCATATTTGGCTTTATGGTACCATGAGTGCAGGATAGGATTAGGCCGTGAGTAAAAATATCAAGATTTGAAACTAGTGCCACATTAGGACCCAGGAAATCTTTTCCCATTCCCCATTAATTTTAACGAGTCCAGTCTTTGGATGATTTCTCTAAGCACCTAATGGGAAGGAATTATAGTATTCAAGAAATCAGAGATGAAGGAAAACATCTAGTAGGAACAAATTGTTAAAAAGTGGAGGCCCACGTAGCCATTTAGAGTCTTAACTTAGCATGCACAGTTGTGGTGGTGACTGCCCACAGAAACAGAGGTGCATATTTTTCTGTCTACATATTTATGCCATGACTATCTCCATTTTTAAAAATCATTGGGCACATAAAGTCAGCAGTCTGCCCCACTCTCAGGGTACGTCTACACTACAGGATTATTCCGATTTTACACAAACCGGTTTTGTAAAACAGATTGTATAAAGTTGAGTGCACGCGACCACACAAAGCACATTAATTTGGTGGTGTGCGTCCACGTACCGAGGCTAGCGTCGATTTCTGGAGTGTTGCACTGTGGGTAGCTATCCCGTAGCTATCCCATAGTTCCCGCAGTCGCCCCACCCATTGGAATTCTGGGTTGAATCCCATTGCATGATGGTGCAAAAACAGTGTCGCAGGTGATTCTTGGTAAATGTTGTCACTCATTCCTTCCTCCGTGAAAGCAACGGCAGACAATCATTTTGCGCCCTTTTCCCCTGGATTGCACTGGCAGATGCCATAGCATGGCAACCATGGAGCCCGTTTTGCCTTTTGTCACTGTATGTGTACTGGATGCCACTGACAGAGGTAGTACTGCAGCGCTACACAGCAGCATTCATTTGCCTTTGCAAGGTAGCAGAGATGGTTACCAGTCATTCTGTATCGTTTGCTGTGCCATTGTAAATTGGCGATGAGATGATGATTATCAGTCGTTCTGTATTGTCTGTTGCTGTCATGGGTGCTCCTGGCTGATCTTCGCTGAGGTCGACTGGGGGCGCAAAGACAAAAATGGGAATGACCGGTCATTCCCTCCTTTATGTTGTATCTAAAAATAGAGTCAGTCCTGCCTAGAATATGGGGCAAGTGTACTAGAGAACCAGCGTACTAGAGAACCAGAGAGCACAGCCCTCCGTGTCAGATTCCGCAGAAATGAGCTGTATGCCATTCTAAGGGGTTCCTCTGCAACAACCCCACCCGTTGCTTCCCTCCTCCCCCAACCCTTCTGGGCTACTGTTGCAGGGTCCCCCCATTTGTGTCATGAAGTTATAAAGAATGCAGGAATAAGAAACACTGACTTTTTAGTGAGATAAAATGAGGGGGAGGCAGCCTCCAGCAGCTATGACAGTCCAGGCAGGACATTAAACGGTGGGGGTGAGAGGAGCCCAGCATCCCGCTGCTATGATAGTCCAGGCAGTACAGAATCTTTTCTTTACACATGAAAGGGTGGGGGCTGTTGCTATGATGAGGACTGTTATCAGTCGTTCTGTACCATCTGCCGGGAATAACCGGGAGTCATTCCTATTTTTACCCAGGCACCCCCGGCCGACCTCACCTGAGGCCAGTCAGGAGCACTCACAGGATGATGATGAGGACGACTACCAGTCCTACTGCACTGTACCGTCTGCCAACGGGGAAAGGAGGGGAGAGGATGCTGCTGTTCAGTGCCCCAGCACCGCGTCTACCAGCAGCATGCAGTAGACATACGGTGACATTGAAAAAAAGCCAAGAAACGATTTTTTTCCCTTTTCTTTCACGGGGGGAGGGGGAGTAAATTGACAAGATATACCCTGAACCACCCCAGACTCTACAGGCATTGGGAGCTCAGCCAAGAATGCAAATGCTTTTCAGAGACTGCAGGGACTGTGGGATAGCTGGAGTCCTCAGTCCCCCTTCCCTTCCTTCATGAGCATCCATTTGATTCTTTGGCTTTCCGTTACGCTTCTCACACAGCACTGTGCTGTGGACTCTGTATCATAGCCTGGAGATTTTTTTCAAATGGTTTGGCATTTCGTCTTCTGTAACGGAGCTCTGATAGAACAGATTTGTCTCCCCATACAGCTATCAGATCCAGCATCTCCCGTACTGTCCATGCTGGAGCTCTTTTTGGATTTGGGACTGCATCGCCACCCGTGCTGATCAGAGCTCCATGCTGGGCAAACAGGAAATGCAATTCAAAAGTTCACAGGGCTATTCCTGTCTACCTGGCCAGTGCATCCGAGTTCAGATTGCTTTCCAGAGCGGTCACTGTGGTGCACTGTGGGATACCACCTGGAGGCCAATACCGTCGATTTGCGGCCACACTAACCCTAATTCGATATGGTAATACCGATTTCAGCGCTACTCCTCTCATCAAGGAGAAGTACAGAAACTGGTTTAAAGAGCCCTTTATATTGATATAAAGGACCTCATTGTGTGGACGGGTGCAGCGTTAAATCGGTTTAATGCTGCTAAAATCGGTATAAATACGTAGTGTAGACCAGGCCTCAGTGAAGGTCTATCCCTATACCTATATGAACCTACTATCTCAGATAACTCCTTTCCTGCCTGACCTATTATCAGGGCCCCTACAGTCTCCTCTTAGGGGTGTATCTCTGTCTATGATACTTCAAATCTTTTTCTATAAATCAGCCCCCCACCCTCCATCCCCAGATTCCTAATGTTAAGATATTAATCTGGCAAAACAATAAATACTTTTTGGAAAAAAACCAAGACATTTCAATTTAACAAGAAGACCGTTAGAAAAGGGAAGATGGGCTGTGTTTACTTTGCATATTGTTTTTTGCACAAGTCTAAAGGTAGGCCGGACAAGATTATTTAGAATTGGGCCAGCAAAATATTGTAAAGAAAGCAAGAAGACTGGTTATTTAAAAACCTGCAGATCAATCATCTCTGTGTTAATTATTAGCCTTCTCTGGTATCTGGGGTTTATGGAAAGACATACAATAATTCTGGATTTTGGCAGTTTGAAATATTAGTTTCATCTAGCAAACTGGGAAGAAATGCTTTTCCAGCTGTCATAGGCTCATCATAGGAAAGGACAGGAAGGTTTTGTAGTTTAAGGAGCAAAAACTGCTGGTCCATATCAGCCTGAGTATTCAATGTACTAGCTAGAACATGGAAATTAGGCAATTTTTTTTCCAAATTAGATCTGTTGCACAAAGCACCAAGGCAACGTTTTGTAAGCTGGAACAAAGATAAGAAACCTGATTGTACTTTGGTAATACCAAATATTGAGAACCAAAGAATTTACAGCATATTTGATCTGTACCTCAAGAACATTCACCCAGAAAAGTAAGTTCAATAGCATGAACAGGAAGTATTTCAATTCCATGGAATCCAAATATACTTTTAGAAATAACTCACCAACCCCATTTTGGGATTAAAATGAGAAACATTATTCTTGAGATAAAAATGTGCAAATGCCTACAGATGAAGATTAATACAATAACTGAAAGCATTCAATATTTACAATAATGTTCACTGTTCTGTCTGAATCTCTTTTTCCCAGAAAAGAATATTTAAAAAAAATACCAGCAATACAAGTTTTCCATGTTAAATCTTGCAATTTGTTCTAAGAAATCAACAGTCATCTTAGCAAATGGTCATCCTGATGTAACCTGCCATTTCCAGAGAGGATTATACGTTAGTAGACCCACTTTTTAGGATAAGAGGGGTCCCAAGCAAGAGAAGGGCCGCAAGTTGCTGGAGGCAGAGGGATGGTTTCTGACGGAGAGTTATTTTTAATTCCTACAGACACATGCTGCTTGAAAGCCTATGAGTTTCAGAGCTTACACAGGATTGTGGGTCCCTAAGGCAGATACTTGCTTTGCTTATCCTTAAGATTTACCCCGTCTGTGAACGAAGAGCAGTTTTGAAGTTGTCCTGCTTAACAAGAGGCCTCTTTGTAAAATGCAGTCTCCATATTCAAGGTATAAAGGGCTTTATGGGACCAGTTCTGGTCCCATAAAAGTCAATTACAAAACATCCATTGATTCCAATGGATGCAGAACCAGATCCTGTGATGGTGATGAAACAATGGAAAGCTAGAATTTTCTATCAATCTCTCCATGTTATCTAAGCCAGTATTCACAATCAAATGATAAAATATTTCCTTGATTATGCAGGGCTTGGAAGCTTGGTTTTTCTGCCAAACTCACACCCTGCTCATCGGAGTGTTTACTGTACTATAGTGGTCTTTCAGTTGGTAATTTATATGGTTTCAGCATCCCACAAAATCTATAGTCATCTGAACCTAATATGATGTCATATGGAGCAGCAAAACCAAAATCATACATTTCTTCCAAAGTCAAGCTAGTCAACGAATATTTTTTTTCCCCTCAATTCACTTTGCATTCTTTCTTCCACCTTTGTGAAACTTACCCCCCTTTTTGGTCTGACAAGACATCGGTGTTTCTAGTAGCATATTTTTGTATTTGTTTTCAGCATTGCTAGGCTTTTCATTCCTTCAATATTAGAAGAACTGTTTCCTACAGAACATATTCTAAATATCTGAGAGAAAGACTGATGCCTGGTTTCCTAACTTCCAAAGTCAGAACTCAAGAGTCAGTACAAATGCACTGAAAAAATTTACTGACAACTATGGCACATTTCATGCGGGTCAGAACAACAACTTTAAGGCCTATAAAATGAGCACAGTTTCCTTTTGTTGTACACTAGGTATTATTTCTAACCAGTATACTTTTGATATGGCCAAGCAGTACTTTGGTACTGAACTTCAACAACTTGACAGAAATGTTTCAGCCTTTCTAGTCTCGCGCTACAAATGTGAATGGAACTGTAAATCTAGATGATAGTTACTTCCACATATAGCGGCAGTAAGTCAGTCAGGTGCTGTTTGAACAGCATGGTGCCCAGCTCAAGTGGCACAAGCCAACACCTATTAGCTATTTCCTTTGTTTCTCCTGTTACTTGTAAAACACTAGGCACTGTGGTACAGTGAATAAACGCTATTAAAGAACAATAATTTGTTATCCCAATAAAGGTAAATGCAATATTTTAAACTTTTTTTAAAAAACAAAAACCAGCCTGCCAAAATCTCAGTGGTATCCCAGCACTAAAAGAAAATTCAGAATCCCTGGATAGTTTCAAAAAGCTTAAAGAAATATCATGCACCCTGTGGTGGTTATGAGTTTATGCTCAAACAGACTGAAATGTGAGGGCTTTTTAAGCAATCTTGGTCAATGGGACATCAACACCACATGTGCTAATCTGAGTTATGAGATCATCAGGTTAATTTCCCCCTTTCCTTCTCCCCCCCGCCCACACTTCCTATTAGCTTTTTTAATGCAACCCATGGAACAAAATCTCCAACTGTGACAGAATGAAAACCTCATTCAGTGCTTTTACTGCACACTATGACTTGGCATCCTTTTTACATGCTTTCCTGACATGAGTAACCCAGCCACATATTGACTTTCTTCTCAGTAACCAGTAGTTAGTTACATTTGCAAAATAACTCTGGGATACATAGTAGAAGATCAATTTACAGTGTGTGCATTCATGCCAATGTGAATTTTTCTCATCATGGAACATGTACCCATATGCACACATGCCAAATCACAATATATATATTTTTTATTTGTTTGCCATGAGTGAACTCTAAAAGCTTTTCAGTGCTAAGAGCCTTGAGATGAACCTGAGCATGTGCACAAATTCACAGGAAGTCTCGTGAAACATAGTCAAGTTGTAGGCAGCCTGGTCACCAAGGCTTTGTGTACTTCAGAGCTCCATGCTACAGCTGGGCATGACACAAAAGCTGAACCTTCAGGGAGAGTGAAATGAATTAAAAATAAATATAAACAAGTTAGGAGACTGGTATGCATCTCAGGAAGCCTCAAATGGCCAATGAATTTCATCTTGTACAATCTGTATTTGCAGTCATAATTGCATGGTTATGGACTTTTATTAGTGGATCGCTCCTTCCAACATGCCAATTTTTAAAGTAATCCTGGGCCTGTTTCTGTTCCCACTCCAACCGACTGTTATGGGAGCTGACTGAATACGTACAGAGTGGAAGGCTACACAAATGAGGCCATCTTGCTTGTTCCCATTGGAGTTCTTGCCAATATATTTTCAGATTCTAACAGGGATTCCAGGCATTTTTACTGACTTGTTTGCTTGGTTGTTTGGAAATTCATTGTGTATACTGGAGACACAAGCTGAGTGAAGTAATATCTTTTACTACACCAACTTCTGTGTGAGAGAGACAAGCATATTCTGCTTAGAGGCTGAGTGGGATCATCTCAAGAATTCTATGTCAGATGAACTTTGATCTTGTGGGAATCAGAGGGAGTTTTACCAGAGATAGGACAATGCTGAGCTCTTTTGAAGATCCTACCCTTAATTCCGGGCTTCCTATTTGTACAATGCAGACACATATTCCCCTTTCCCATTTGTTAGATTGAAAATTCCTTGGCGGCAGGGACCAAGTCGTCTTGTTTGCTAAAGCTGTATACAAGCACAATGGGGCCTTGAGCCTGATTGGTGCATATAGCCACTATCATAATACAAATAGGCAAATACATAATAATTAGTGATGAAAGTTTGCAACATGATCTGAGTGACCAGAAATGGGACCAGTCAAACTGTTATGCAAGTGATTACCACTTTGGACACGCTTCTTCACGTTAGTCCAAAGTTCATGGTTGGCAAAAGACACTTCTTCACTTGTGCTTGGCATTCCTGTTGGCATTTGAATGATAAGAAATCATCACTACTGCTCTTTAAAGAAGACACTGTGAAGAATTTTGAACAGCAAAACTAAATATTGCCTATAGAAATAGCCCTCAAATTTTGCTGAATACTGTAAATAGACTGATTCACTTCTGAATTCCTACATAAGCCAGTGTATGATGTAAACTTCCTCAAAAGTTAAAAAAGTCTAATTAAAATATTGACAACAATGCCAGTTTGCACAGATAACACTAGGGTATCCTAAATTTTAAAAATTTGTTTTTCTTATCAGAACATCAGACTACAGAAATGACAAAGCCGGAGTCAATGAAAAACTAAATTAAAGTTACAAGTTAATAGGACCACATTTCCAAAAATGGATTCCAGTTTTGTGCCTGCATCCACAGTAAGTTACAGGTGCCATTATTCAGGCATGATCCATGGTGGTACAAGTAGATGTGCAACCGTCTGATTTGCTAAGACGGGATTTGTATCTATGTGTCAGTCAGGTAGACATTCAGGGTTTCATTTTGAAGAGTTCAGCTGTGTACAGTGTTTGTGAGCCTTGATCATTTGAGAAGCCATCATGATTGTGCATGCTGTCACTAACCAGAATCCAGCTGAAGGCCCCCTTTGAAAATTTGGCCCTAAATATTAACCAGTGCCTATTTATTGGCATGAAAACCCTTAAGATGCCAAGAAGGGATTGAAGAGTAGGGGGATATTAATATCTAAGGAAGGAAATCAAAAGCAGCCAGCGTGTCTGGCATTGGATTGCAGCATGTGTATCTTTATACTTTAAAATCATAGTCAAGAAAAGAATGGGGGGAAATTCTTGGTTGAATCAAATATTGCCACATGTTATTGATTTTAAGTTTGCTATCTTATGATCCAACTTAACTGAGCCTGCATTGACCATTTCTGATCTGAACATTTAATGTGGCAGAGTGAAGAACTTGCCAGGAAAATTATCTGGATGTTAAACATGAATTCAGTTTTTAATCAGAAAATGGCAAGTATAATAGCAAAAGTGATTTGCTTATAGTGTCCCCTAACTCCATCATTTATGGCCCATTTGTTTAGTCTTCAAAACACACAACAACGTTGCAACATCTAATGTGTGTAAGGAAATGGATTTAACTTTTCTTATACTTAATAGAGATATGGCCAACTTGGCTCAGTATTGTAGTGGTGGTGATGGGACTTTTTTGGGGTGGGGGAAGTAGAACTGGGAAAAATATTATACAGTAGCAAAAGAAAAACATAGGATTTATGTAACAGTCATTTCCAACATTTTTTCACTTGTGGACCTCTAGAAAAATTCAAATGGAGATGCAGACCCCTTTGGAAGTCTTCCATTTAGTCTATGGACCACCTCCCAGGGACCTGTGGACACAGGTTGAAAACCACTGATGGAATACATTGGCTCCCTCTAATCCATACAGAGCATTAAAGCAAACCACTTAAGTCACTCCTTCAGCTCAAGTGTCAATGGCCCATGCTTTTGTGCTGAAGATCCCAGGTTCTATCTCAGCTCATGGTATGCAGCTGTAACAACATGATGACCTGCAAGGGCATTTTAAACTCTTGTCAAAAGCAAACACTCAGGACAACCTTGCCCTGACACAGGAAGTGTGTAAGAAGCTGGCTAAATGTATTGAATTTAACATTCAGAGTGCAACACTTGTTTTAAACCCTTTGGGTTAGATTCCAATCTCAATTACCTGTGAAAATCCAAAGTAACTCCATCAACATTCCTGTACAGTGTAATGGTCACAACGTTTGCACAGGATAGACAGGCAAGATTCTGATCACAGTTACACGGGTGCAAATCTGGAGTAAAGGTACATGTCTACATGCATGCATGGTTGCAAACGTTGTAAAGGACACACCACTTAATCTCCATTTGTAGCACTGCCTAGGGTCACAAGGGTGCTCTGATACCAATGGGATGAAAATGTCATTAAAGATCTATACAGACAGATTAGAAGCATGTGATGGTGATGGAAGAAAGGCAAATTAAAATAAACTGAACTGTCTTTTGCTGGGGTGGCAGTGAAGTCACATTTCAGTTCTCTAATATTTCTCATCACCTTTAAATAATTAGTTATTACAGAATTCTTAATTCCAGAGGTACATGACTCAGTTTGCTAGGGTTTGCTTGCTTTTCCTTTTGTGAAAAGTCAGTAAGCCCCCCAATTGTTGCATTTCCAACATTTTCACACACTTGGATATTACAAGAGAAGAGCCCATCAACTAATCCACTGTCAAACTCTGAAGCTATGAAAACTTATGTTCATCTTTTCAAATCAAGTCATAGAAACAGTCCAATATGTTATTGATCCTTCCCAGCAAAGCATCCTTCTGTGCACTGGGATGAAAGGGATAAGACTAAATGGAAACAAGTGGACCAAATTTTACCCCAAGAGTCCCATAAAATGAAAGCCAATATCAGAGTGTGAATTCACTGTTACCGGTAAAGGGACAGCTTACTGCAGGGTGCAATCTACACGTGCATTCATTAGGTAGCCCAACAGGAGTGTGTTGTTCCCCTTCTCCCACCTTGTGTGTATGTCTTGTCTGTTTAGACTGCAAGCTCTTCAAGGCACTTCTACTCTGCGTTTGCGCAGCGCTGAGCACAATGAAGACCCCATGATTGGTTGCTCTTTAGACCATTATAAGCATGATTAATTAATTCCCGAGACACAATCCCTTCCCAAATTTTTCATCCCAGCACCTTGGGAAAGGTTATTCCTTAAAGACATAATCCAGCCATTATATATAAAGGTGGAATTTTCAAAAGCATTTCAGTGTTGGGTTAACTCAATAGAAGTTTTACCGTCAACTTAATGGAAGCAGAATTAGCCCACTGCCAAGTCTCAAACTCAAGGACCAGCCTTCTCCTATAAAAAGCAATGGAAAAACTCCACTGACTTTAATGGTGGCAGGATAAACCCCTCTCCGTTCAAAAGCACCCAACTATAACACAGTAAAACACTTTCAAAGATTTACATTTTTAAACTGTACAGATATAGCCACCTTAACTCTAATAATTTAAAAAAAAATTTGTTAGTGACACACACACATTTACACAAAGTGTGTTAATTGACAGAGTACCTTAGTTACCTCCCTACACAGGTAAGCTTCAAGAGTGCATTTCTTAATCTAATGAAATATTTATCATATCTGAGATCTAAAGTGTACATATTCCATTTTTTATGCATACCTTTACATGATTCATGAGATTCACCCATGATGTGAGTTCTTTTCATTACAGTTTGTTTTTAGGTATCATTGTTACCCTTTTTACAACCAGACTTACATTGAACTGACAAATATCATTCAGGTACCTCCGAGCAAAGCAGTGCTTACCTTCTGATACAGATTACAGAGAGTTAGCCCCAGAGTGTTCTCTCTGTAAACAAAAAAAGAAATAAAATAAAAATCCAGGATCATGCTAAATTTATGATGAAGCACAATATGTTACATTAGATAAAGGTTAGATCAAGGTTTTTTTCCCCAAAATGGTACCACATTTTTTGAGATGGCCTGACACAGGTGAAGCATCAGATTTTCAAAAGCAACTGATTGTCTGAGGAAAGGTGCTTTATTTCCCTTGAACTGAAAATGGGTGTTATGCTGAGTTGCAATTAAATTTCATCATCAGACTTGTGTTTTTTATACACTCTGAAGCTCAGTGGGATCTTTGGTAGCCATGCTATTCCAGCCAACCACGTTTGCTTTAGTGGTTTAAGGGAGTTTAGTTGAGTGGTCAGAACAATGGACTGCGCATTCAGATGTCTGGATTCTACTCCCAGCTCTGCCACTATAACACTAAGACCTTGGGTAAATTGCATTGTTTGGGGCTTGATTTTGCAGAAGAGGTCAGGGAAAGTGGAAACTAGGAAGGTATCTCTGCAACCTACAGGGAACTGTTAGCTGCTCCAGCAGTGCTAGCCAGACCAGAGGTGACCTGGCCATGGAGGAGCCAGCGATGTGCTTCTATTCCCTTCTCTGCCCGCTAGCAGCCATAGTCCGGTACAAGAGGAGATTGCATCACACCCTTTTATAAACAGCATTACTTCAAAGTACACACCCTCAGCACACAGTGAAGCATTCTTCCTACCCTTGTCAGCAACCTCCAACAACAGTCACCCTAAACTCCACTAGCACTGCTCTGGCCTAAAATATAACCCCGGGTCTCCAGGTGTATCCTCTCAATTCCTCTAGAAAGTGGACACTGGTGCACCTCAAAGGGATCTTGCAAGCCTTAGCTGCCAAGCACTTGAACAGCAGCCTTCAGCAAGGACTGCCAAAATGCAAAGCGTTATTAATAGTACCAGTTATTGTTACAGACTAAACAATCTGAATAATTTTGATAGCCCTCCTTAGCATTTCTAGTTTTTTGTCACATGCATGTATTTTAAATGTATGCACTAGAAGTTTGATCCTATAAGGCATTGAACACTCATGGGGTACTCTTGATTTACCTCAGTAGGAGGCAAGAGGTCAGTGCCTTATGTAATTAGACCTAAGAAATACAAGGAGTAAGGAAGAACTTACAGGGGCACACTACAAACTCATTCTGAAAGCAGTATTACATCTGGTTTTATAATAGGGTGTCTCAATGTTGTACTAAAAACATTTTGGCTTTCTAAACTCTTTGAGGTACCAAAACACATCATTTAATGTGAATAGCACAGAACTGTTTTGGTCAGAAAAAGCATTATTTTAAGCAGTATTCTCTAATATTTTCTCTTTACGTGAACATAACCCTCCATTAAAATTGGAACCACTCTCCTGTTCTTGATTTTGGAGAGAGAGAAAGAAAACCCAAACACAATCACATTCGCCTGCTTAATTAAATTCAAAGTTTGTTCAAATGCAAGCTATAAGCAGAAGACAGAGCGCGTGTGTTTTCTTTGTGAAATTGGGAATGAGAAGGCAGCACAGCTGGAATCTTAACCAAATGCTAAATTAGTAACAATGTTTCTGTGGACTTAAATATTAAAGTTAATTAACAATTTATATCTACCCAAATATAAATATAAATTACACCTACAGGTATAGAACATTCTATATCTAAAATAATATAAATTAACACTTTACCCATACATACGCCTTTGACATATATTTGTTTTACAACACTGAAATAAAATACAAAATACATCAAATATAAATGATCTGCACAGAACCTATTTATCCTTCTATACTTTTGTTTCCCCATCTGTAAAATGGGGGTGATTCTACTTGCCTACCTTTTTAAAGCACTTTGAGACAAAAGCATGCTTACATAATAGTTTTTAATGATTCTGCAAAATCTTTGTCTAGTCTAGTTTTTAATGATTCATGCAACAGAGTTTCCACAGCAGAACGTTTTGAGATTCAGTCCTCAGAGAGTGGCAGGGGAGAAAGGGACTATATTATTATTCATTATTATTATTAAGTCATACACAGTATACAGACCATGCACCTTCAAGGCCTTTTACAGAGTAAAAAATAAGACACATTCACTGCCACAATGACATTAGAGTCCAAGATTCTGTTTCTGCTCCCACTGAAATCAACAAACGTTTTGCCATTGACTTCAATGGAAGAAGATCCAGCCTAATACAGATGAGACAAATAAAAACCTTAGGGCAGAAAGAAGACACCTAGGGGGAATAGGACAGGAGTATTATTGCCTGTATTCTTGGGACTACTGCTCAGGGTTACTGGGTATTCTACTTTCTAACCCCATAGGTCAACAAGCAGAAAATCCACATCTTGGTATCACAGCAAAGAGATAGTTTTGTCTATGTGAAATATCAGTACATGAATATAGAATTCATTGATTAAATTTGCCTTCAGAACAGGGCTATGCCTGAGATCTGCTTATTTTTTCTTGTTTGGCTTCTTCCTTGTTTTTGACAATTTAAATATGTCAGCTGCTGTATTAAGTGCTTCATTGTGAAGTTTCTCTTCTTTATTTGCCAACTAAAACTAAATATGAGACACAAGTGGCCTAGGATTTTTTCCTAGTTCTTTCTCTTGCACTTTGGATCACTTGGGTTGGGCATATTCATCTGATTTCTCCTGGGATGTGGTGGAAAGTACTCTTACTAGCATGCAGGTTCACAGCCCATCACATCGAGGAGTTGTTTATGTATTCAGGATTTGTTGCAATGGGATGGTGAAAAATGAAAGGAGTTTCTTTTTAATGGGTGGAACCACTGTAAAGCTTTAGTAGTAAACACTTAAAAACAAAGAAGTGAGTGTAAAAATGAATTTCCTCTAGGTTTCCTTGAAGAGCCTTTGATAATATGCCATGCTAAGCATTTTCTCCACTTTGAAAGGCTGCTCTAAAATACTAGATATTTTCCAGACCTGGAACATCACTAAATCTTTGGAACCATATTCCAATGGCACTTTTACTTATTTTGTTAAATTAGCCACAGTTTCCAAAATGTGTGTGCGCGTGGTTTTGTTTTGTTTCTTTTTTAAGAAAAGAAAGTTTTTCTATGAGGCTTCACATCTCCATTTATCCAGGCTTCTCTGAACTAGAACAAAATAATCTTTTGGCACTCTTAAGCAATACCTACAAAGTTGCTAGCTTTTAATTAGAAAAAAGTGACATATTTCTCTTCCCTCTTTTACAGTATAGAAAAAAAGTGGCACTGATTTCATTCCCCATTTGTGGCTGAAGAACTTCAGTCTCCAGGTCTGTAAATCTTATGCCTGCCCTGGGCTTTAATTTCATTTAGGAAAATAAAAACCAACCAGACGAGATGCTGCCACTCTGCTCCTAGTTCAAAGCAAAAAAAAGCACTTAAACAATTCATAAAGTATAACAAGGCAGATCAGAAAGAATAAAAGTAAATACATGTTACATAAATCATGTAATCTCTTTCCCATTGCTGTTCATTAAAATCTTCAGAATAAATCAAAATAACATTGCCAAAAAACAGGCTGAGATAATTGGAATTTTACAATCCTACAGTGGCTCATCATGCCAACGTCCCACGATGTCTGAAAAGCACCAGCAAATTCAGCTCTGAGAAATGTTAGGAGGAATTCCTTCACTTTGCAAAACTGATGAGTAAATAAGCTGCTCTATTTATAAGGTGTCTGGCCTTCCTGAGTCTTTCTATCTTTTTAGATTCCCCAGTCATAGAGTAAGCCTCTCACACAAGCAAAGCTGGTCAAAAATACTATCACCAATTAAAAGTCATTTTGCCAGTAAACATTTTGTAAGGTGTCCTTTGTGGAGTCATGTTAATTGTTCATGAGAATTCAGATGACTGCCAGGTATCTGTGAAAATGTTCACTAATCCAGGCTGAAAATAATTCATTATTAATATTAATATAATGCTCAATATAACTATTCTAGTCTCCTGTTTAAACTGCTTTCATTTAAGCAGGGAGCAGAAACAACATCATGTGATTTAGGTGGCCAACCACATACTCTGAACAGCAAATAGTTAAAGTAAACCATCCATGGAATGATATTTGCTGACATTCACTAATAACCCACAGGCTGAAATTTGTACTCTAATTATTCAGCAAGTACTTACACAATCATGAATATAATTGTAGGAATGAGGAGTGGCTCATGAATGATTCATGAACATGGGGAGAAAAGCTCAATTCACCACATAAATTGTGTGCAAAACATAATTTGACCAGCATTAAATGCAACAGACATTACTCTCAAATTAGCCATCAGAACTCTACTTTGTACTTATACAGAACCTTTCTTTTGAGAATCTCAATGCGCTTTACAAACATCTACCTTAAAAGGTAGATATTTTACAAGAATTAACTCAGAACTCTTAACTTCCAAGTGTGTGGAAAACACTGAGCAATTCTCATTCCACAGAGGGATGCAAGAAAAAGAACTTGGACAGCATTTTCTTTATTTTATGGATTTTAACTGGAGGGTTTTTTGTAAGTAAAGTGAGCAGAATTGAACCTTTGGGCAACGAGGACCAAATTATTAAAAGCAGCCTCTGAAATTATGCCTGCAAAAAAGCACTGTTGCTCACATGTAAAAGAAAATATGCAGCTTTCATATCTATACAGCAAACTGAAGTGGGTGGGGTCATCCATTCAATTTTACAATTCCCACGTCAAAGACCGCTTTTTTTAATATCTGGCTTTGAGCTTCCACCATGAAGTATGCAGAATTGAATTCATATACTTTCAGGAATAGCATCATACATCACTACAATGGGAGGATTTCAATTCATATTGACTTTTAGGCATGAGTGAAATAATTATTATTAAAAACATTCTCCAAACCCTAGCGCCCCACACTGAACCTGAAGAGTTTTTGAGATTTGGGGAAATTAATGTAAGAACATAAGAACGGCCGTACCGGGTCAGACCAAAAGGTCCATCTAGCCCAGTATCTGTCTACCGACAGTGGCCAATGCCGAGTGCCCCAGAGGGAGTGAACCTAACAGGCAATGATCAAGTGATCCCTTTCCTGCCATCTATCTCCATCCTCAGATAAACAGAGGCTAGGTACACCATGCCTTACTCATCTTGGCTAATAGCCATTTATGGACTTAACCACCATGAATTTATCCAGTTCTCTTTTAAACGCTGTTATAGTTCTAGCCTTCACAACCTCCTCAGGTAAGGAGTTCCACAAGTTGACTGTGTGCTGCGTGAAGAAGAACTTCCTTTTATTTGTTTTAAACCTGCTACCTATTAATTTCATTTGATGACCCCTAATTTTTGTATTATGGGAATAAATAAATAACTTTTCATTATCCACTTTCTCCACACCACTCATTATTTTATATACCTCTATCATATCCCCCCTTAGTCTCCTCTTTTCCAAGCTGAAGAGTCCTAGCCTCTTTAATCTTTCCTCATATGAGACCCTCTCCAAACCCCTAATCATTTTAGTTGCCCTTTTCTGAACCTTTTCTAGTGCTAGAATATCTTTTTTGAGGTGAGGAGACCACATCTGTACACAGTATTCGAGATGTGGGCATAGCATGGATTTATTGAAGGGCAATAATATATTCTCAGTCTTATCCTCTATCCCCTTATTAATGATTCCTAACATCCTGTTTGCTTTTTTGACCGCCTCTGCACACTGATTGGATGTCTTCAGAGAACTGTCCACGATGACTCCAAGACCTTTTTCCTGACTCGTTGTAGCTAAATTAGCCCCCATCATATTGTATGTATAGTTGGGGTTATTTTTTCCAATGTGCATTACTTTACATTTATCCACATTAAATTTAATTTGCCATTTTGTTGCCCAATCACTTAGTTTTGTGAGATCTTTCTGAAGTTCTTCACAGGTTACTTTGGTCTTAACTATCTTGAGCAGTTTAGTATCATCTGCAGACTTTGCCACCTCACTGTTTACCCCTTTCTCCAGATCATTTATTAATAAATTTAATAGGATTGGTCCTAGGACTGACCCCTGGGGAACAGCACTAGTTACCCCTCTCCATTCTGAGAATTTACCATTAATTCCTACTCTTTGTTCCCTATCTTTTAACTAGTTCTCAATCCATGAGAGGACCTTCCCTTTTATCCCATGACAGCTTAATTTATGTAACAGCCTTTGGTGAGGGACCTTGTCAAAGGCTTTCTGGAAATCTAAGTATACCTATGTCCACTGGATCCACCTTGTCAATGTTTGTTGACCCCTTCAAAGAACTCTAATAGATTAGTAAAACACGATTTCCCTTTACAGAACCATGTTGACTATTGCTCAACAGTTTATGTTTTTCTATGTGTCTAATAATTTTATTCTTAACTATTGTTTCGACTAATTTGCCTGGTACCGACATTAGACTTACCGGTCTGTAGTTGCTGGGATCATCTCCACAGCCCTTTTTAAATAATGGCATTACATTAGCTAACTTCCACTTATTGGGTACTGAAGCCGATTTAAAGGACAGGTTACAAATCTTAGTTAATAGTTCCGCAACTTCACATTTGAGTTCATTCAGAATTCCTGGGTGAATGCCATCTGGTCCCGGTGACTTGTAGAGACTCCTGATCTTTCCAGTAAGAATGGCTAATGATGGAGGAACATAGGCAGGGAAGGATCAAGGGATTACTGTTAGCCATTCCAAAGGGAATGGAGGGAGAGACTTCACAATACCAGGAATGCCTTTCAGATCTTAAAATCTCCACTTAGTAGAGCCCAGCTGGTGAATTAATAGCTCCCAATATACTAGAACAGAATATCACACCAAAATGATGATTCCCATGCAGATAGTGGGAGCAGGCCGGAAGAGAAGACCCCACATGCTGGAGCAGATATAGACCGGTTCCCTGGTTCCTGCTGGAAGACCATTCCGTTGATAGAAGCAATAGGAGCCTTTTGGAAGATGGTACTAGGGTATTGCAGTTCCCCCTCCAGGCTGCATGTCATATCTTAATCCTACTGGCAAACTTTACAGACTTACCTAAGCATTTACTCCTTTTGGTGCTAATCAAAACTGACCCACCTCCACAACCCTAAAACTTGAGGTGTCTCCATTTTTACAAAGCACAAAGGTTCTTACGAGGTTAAAGTAGACACTGGATCTCTCAAATCCACATGAGGTCTATCTTCAGGAACACAGAATTTCTGAGCTAGGATGGGAAGTTCTTTCTGCAATAGTCCCCGATTCTGACATTTGTCCTAGATAGTTTTGCCAAGGAATAATCAAGAAAAAAAAGTGGTTTGTAGGTGGCTAAAGTGGTTATATCCAAGGCATAAAGTACTAAACAAAACTACTTGTTAGGAAAGAAACATTCCTTCCAACATAAATTGATACTCTTTTCTGGTTTCTGCATAATTTGGATTGATTACTATAATCTCCAGAAAAATGCTGAACTGTAAATCTCTTTTCTTAAAAACAAAGATTGTCTTACATGCTTGAGGTCAAACTGCTGGTGCTTCTTGCACTGGTGCCTGATGGGAGAGAGGAGATCTGAAGAGGGCCCAGAGGGTCTTTTTCACTATCTGCCCTCACCAGCTTGGGGCCCAGAGAGAATGTTGTTCTTTGTGCCTCTTCAGCCAGCCAGTTCTGTATCCAAAGGAGATCTGCTCAGCTAAACTGCAGCCAGGGCTAGATTCTGGCAGCAGGTCTGCAAGGAACATGTGCAACCCCTTTGTATGGGAGGTGTAGTAAGTGCAGGAGATTACACAGCCCATAGCCACCCAGAGGCATTCTGCTTCCATCTGCGCTCATAATCAGAATGCCTCAAGCCACCTCCGCTTGACTGCTACATTGCTCACCATCCCCAAGCATGGCTAATGTACTTTAAGGCACAATTTAGCCTACGTGGTTGCTTTCTACAGAAAACTTATTCTCTGCATGTTTCCTTGAAAAGACCACTACATGATGGAGCATGGATACTTTGGAGGGGTCTATGCTTCTCCCTATATGTACATGCAGTGCCTACTGATATTGACTGCTATCCCTACCCACCCATTATACACCCAACCCCAAGTGAAGTACGTTATCTTCAAAGCTTAAATAATGCTATTTTTAAAACACTGACTACCTTAAACACTGCATACCATCAAACCAACCCTTGGCTGAGATTAAATAAGATTGTAAAAAAAAAAATTGGTCAACTTCTGTTCTCAGCACTGGTGTAACAAACTCAGTGCTGTCACTCAGGCTTTACACTGGAGACAAGCGGACTCTCTCCTTCTCTTTCTTATTCACCAAAGGCTTCTATCAGTTCTTCATACAGTTACTTGCTGAAAGGACAATGGGAAATGTACCCTTCAAGGCTTCCCTTGTTATTCCAAAATTTATCCTCCTCAGTAGCAATCATAAGATAAAGAGCCAAGGCTCATTTTTAAGTTGTTGCTACAAGGATTCCTGAAAAAGTGGGAGGGGGTTGGGTTCAGGTTGAGAAGACCTGAAAGCTTCCCAAACCTCGTGAAACTGAGCTTTGTGAAATGCTGGATTTTCAGTTTTTAGACAGGGTTTGAATTGGGCTGGGAACTGCATGGTATAGAGCTGAGCACAAGTACTGGGGAAATTTTCTGAACAGCTCTCATGTATCTCCCAGGTGTGACAACTATAATACAACAAGATACTAGTCCCCATGGAGGTAGGTGAACCAGTTTCAGCTCAAGGCACCAGCACCAGAAGCCAACCCCAAGTGGAGGTAGGAAGGACCTTGACCTGTGGCCAGAGCCAGTTTCCTGCTGTGGCTTCAATGGGCATTGCACAAATCCCTTGAAAAGCAGAGAAAGGAAGTGAGGAAGTTGGAGTTTGATAATTTCCCCAAACTGGAACCTCCGAGTGAAATTATAGGCTTCCAGCTCCTGCAAAAGGAACTTGCACCATTCAGTTCAAGAATCCATTGAGAATCAAACAATGAAAGACTCGCACAGCCCTAGCAAATAATTACTCACAGGCTTCCTAGTTGTTACTTTGCTGAGTTTTGTCTATGTTTCTGCCTCTATTATTTTAAAAAGACACTGACACCCCTGGGACTTCATTTAAGTAGCACCAATCAAGGAAGAGAGTGGCCGTAAAAAGGCGCTACAAAAATATTAAAAATAAACACCTAAGAAAATTCCCAACGAGTTTCATTCTGCTTATCCGGAGTTGCTCACTACTCTTTATATAATTGAAAAAAATAGTTAAAAGACCATAGTCGACTTTGGATTTTGTCTCTTACATTTCACATACAATTGCTTTCATGTTTCCTGTCTTCAGAATTCACCAATGTCTATCCTAATACCACACATTTACTTGTGAAATATCCTCTCTTTCTGTACTTACATAGCAATAAGGTCATTGCAAGCAAGTCAACCAACTCCTGTAGATTCTCAAACTTCTCAGCAAACCAATAATTAAATGTGGTGCACAGCATCTGGCATTTCTACTTTTACATCATATTATAACTTTGCTCAGAATGCTTTGCACATTTGGCAGTGCATTAAGGTCAGCTCTGGTGAGGGATTTGTTCTAATTTGCTTGTTATATGTTATATGAATTAATTATAAATAAGTTGTTTCTTTTTTAAATTAAAGTTGCACTTCACAACATTTTGCCATCAATAGGTCTAATGTTATGAGGTTTGAGCTCAAAAGCATTCAGTGGCAGAAACTAAGGTCTGCCGCAATGAATTTAGATTCTGCAGCTAACATTTCCTCAGCAGTTCACAGTAGACAAGGAAGAGTGAACTGTAATGTAACTTTCATTGCATGGCGGGACACAAATGCTATTTAGTGAAGGACAGAAAATTGTATTTGATGAAACTGCCCTGATGTAGTAGTCTGATGGAGACTTTGCAGAGACAAATGATCATAGAACTCAGAAGCTCTGGCATATGTAGCTATGTTATTAGAAAACTATTTTCTATGTATTGCAGCTTTAAGTATAAAATGGGCCCCCCATCTTAACTTGCTTGTGAGTTGGTTCAAGATGGCTACTGCTACTGAAGGAGTCACACACACTGTGCTCTCTCCTGGAGATTTAGTTTTGTTCTTTTATTATTGTTAATTCTTTTAATCTAAAATGGAAGTCATCCAGACTGAAAGCATATTTTCTCTGTATCTATGGAAAAACCACCAACATATATATTTAAATCTCATAACAAGAGAAAACAACAGAGGAGAGTCCTCAGGACAGGCATCATTTACCCTCCTTAGAATCAAAATATGATCTTTACCTGCCACCAAAAATTGGTTGTCAATGTAAATGTTGCTTTACATACCCAATTTCACTTCCCCTCTTTTAGATCCTCCAGTGAAGAATAATGCCAAACATTTTGTTGGAACAAATCTCTGACTAGTAATAGTGCACTTCATATATAATAAATAAAGGAGCCAAACTGATCCATGGGGTAACTCCACTGAAAATGAATTTGTTACATAAATATTATTTAGACTTTAAATGAATGCATGTGTCAAAAAGAGGAAAGAATGAAGAGCAGATTTCTCTTCTACACATACATTAGTAAATCTTCAGAGGCTACCTCGGTAATTGAATTCTTTCATAATTCCCCAACACTGAGTTTCTGGAATGACCTGCCATTCAGATAGAATGGAAATTCTGACCGCAATACGGCAAATTAAATACAAAGGCTTAGAACAGTGACTTCCAGTGGAGCTCTCAAGATGAATCTGTTTTAGATAGAAAAGTGTTGCTAACTCTTATTTCAGTTTTAAATTTTAACACTCTGATCTTCTTCAGTGTGTAGCTCAAGGAGCACATTATGTCTCAGGTGGGTGGGGGCCGGGAAGGAGAAGGAGCTACAGGAAAAAATGCGGAATATTTTTTCCATGGAAATTTTAAAAAGTGCATTTTTCTTCAAAATTTCCTCCCAGATTCTTCCATTTTTGACAAACACACATGCCCACCCAAATATTTTCAGATTTCAAAAACGGTTTTGGGGAAACAATAATTCTAATTGTTTTGATGAAAACTGGAAAATAGCAACACAAAAATACCACTCCCACTCACCATGAAACAGAGAAAAAGTTATATTGGAGACATGCCAATGGGAATAGACCTGGAGTAGGTGGTGCTTCTCAATCTCCAACCTTACAGCCTCCCCCAGTACATGGGACTTAGAAGCATCAAAGCATGTTGAATTCTCTCTCTATCTCTTGTGGGGACCACAGCCAGCTGGTATAAATTAAACCAGCCCAAGGCTGAGACAAAGAATTAGGGAGCCAGAAATGTCTCTTTGATAGTCCCCATGACCAATCTGCTGTGCGAATAGAAACCTAACATGACAGAAAATCTAGCCCAAAAAATCTAATTGGCCATTTGGCCAGGCCTTGCAATACTTTACTAGTCTATAGCTTGGGGGTGCGGATGGGGGGTCTTTTTCATCATATGAACCCTGCAAACATCTGGGCCTGGTCTATTACTAGATTGTTCCTTGTGGGAGGGGCCACGGTTTCCTTTTTCATCTTCTCCCTATGCCTGGAGGGCATTTGTCTCCAACAGCTGCAGGTGGAACAGACTGTGGACTCCACAGGACTACTGCTCATGACTCTCCATACTCGGCCCAGAAGAAGAATGCATTCAGCAACTTCCTCCAGTAGCCCACAAAGAGAATGCAGAAGGGAGTAATCCTGATCCTTGACCTCTGGAACAACTGTTTTAGGGATTTTCATTTCTTTCTAGGTTCACAAAGTGGTGGATGATGTCAGATTTCCAAGAATGATTGTAACTATTTGTAAGCTAGTTTATTTTTTCCATTTGTTGCACATTTCCTTTTCAGTGCCATTTACAGATTGAGGGCAATAAAGAGTAGAAAGAACACTCCTAACCCTCTTCTCTTTGCACATACATGGCATTGGAACTACCTTGGAGTTCTACTCCACCTCAGCCACCTACTCACTGTTTGACCACGTGCAAGTCAATTTCCCCATGCCTCGGTTTCCCCATTTTGTAAAATCTGGCCTTGTGAAAGCCGTGCTTGCACAACATTTATCTGTACAGAAGAAACGCACTATATAGATAGTGATTACTAGTGCACAATACACAACTACACATCATTTATGTTTATAAGGAATATTCTCCACCAGTCTGCAACATGGGAGCCCCAAGGTTACTGCTGGGCTCACGTCTCCTACAAAGTTGCAGTAGCAGCCCTCTCATGCATTCTTAAATACATTTGGTGTCCAGCTCCAGTGGGGATTTTCAAACTACATTAGATTATTTCCTTCCTACTACTTTACACTAATCCCTTTACCATCAAATGCTAATCAACAGGAAAAATATAGTTCCTGTTCTTGAGCATGTTAATGTAAAATAAGAACTGATTTTATAAAACTAGTCTTTTAATTATGTACTTGAAAAAATGCTTAGACAGATGAAAATTAAATAGATCTAATGAAGTGGAATGGAGTGCTAAGTTTTAATTAAACAAATTAGAAAATTGGCAGAAAAGATATTAAGTGATCCTTTGAAATGGAAATGGTACACTTAGTTCTATACTTCATGTTAAGAAGAGTGGGTAAAATACCCCCAGCTGTGCCCTGGTAAATTATGCTGGTCAGACAAAGCCCTCACACACACAAAAATCCATGAATATTTGCTCACAGCAGAAAAAAACCTACACTTTACTTGTGTTTGCACCTGCTTTGTGTTTCCTTTGCACAAACACGCAGGAAAGGAGCTTGCTGGAAAGAGTGATTTTTAGAAACACTGAATTTTCAGTGAATCCTAAAGAATAGTTCCTGTCAGCAAATTTCAAAGCTGTGAACCTCAGAATCAGTACAACCATTAGAAACCTGGTTCTAAGAGTTATGCCCATCCAGTCACAGAACAGAAACATTCATATGAATATCGTTTATGTCCAAACTAGCCAATATAGCTTAAGTTTTGATGACTCACAACAAACTGTCCTGAACCATCTGTGGGCCAAGAATATTTACAGAAATTACCTGGTACATAATTCTGAACAACAAATAAATTCACAAAACCAAGCAGCTGTTCAGAGAAGAGTCACAGACACAAAAAAAGACTATATTTGTCATATAAATTATTCACTATTTATTAGTCAGTTCTGCTTGGACACCTGATACCTTGGCTGCTAGCATCCCTAAATGTTATCAAGTAAGATGACTTTGCCTCGTACTCTAAAATGGTAGGAGATGTGTGCTGCAGCGTTATCAACCACTTTTGCAATTTTATCACAAGTCTCATTATTAGAGACATTCTTAAAATGCCAGCTCCCCCAAGATATGTGCAAGAATCTCAGCTTTTATTTCTTTTTAAAAAGTAACTTTTCAGCTCGCATGGTGGCAGAAACAAAGGCTTTAAAACACAAACTTTAAAGGCTCAACACCAAAAGGCAAATAAAAAAACCTGAGTATATCTCAGTTTTTAAACTGATCTCATGATTTTTAAACTCTTGGGGTTGGCAATATTAGGTCTACAATAGGACAAGATACTTTGCCAGGGGCTCCAAAGGATCATCTCACCCAAAAGAATATATAGGGCCACAGTAAAAACTGCCTACCTGTTTTGTGCTGGGTTTCCTAGCTGATTCTTATTTGTATCTGTAAGTTGGAGAAGTCTATCAAGTAGGTTGGCAGCACTATTATCCCCCATTCTTTAAATCAGACAGTTGTTTTAAGGCTTTTAAATTGCATCCTTCACAACAGGAGAAACTGAACCAAAGCAGCTTCACAGGAACCAACCCTAACCTTGGTAATACACCACAAGTGAATGGTGCTCCATTTCTTTTTAAAGGCTTCACCAGAGCTCTATTTATAGCACTTCCTGCCTACCCTGTAAGAGCATGATTCCCCCTAGCCCTGAGCCCTGTCTCGTTACACCACTCTGTACACCTATGGAAGATGGCACAGGATAGGGTGTTAACTCCCTTGCTTGCTAGAAAGCAAGTGGCATTTCTGGATACAGCCCCAACCTCCAGATAGGAAGGTTGGTCCAATAGATTTCTCTCCCAATATTTTTAATTTTACCCACAGTATTTATATACTTTACACCTATATATAGGTGTAAAGTATAGCTCTAGCCCTGAGTATATTTTAATGAAAAAGTCCTTTTCTCCACATGCATTTTTGCAGCCTGGGTTAATAGTAAGGGAAGATAGAAGTTCCTTCGGCACAGCTAGCTCAGCAGGAATTCTGATAACATAACTCCCCTCCCTTGAAAACATTCAACATTGCCTCTGTGCTGTTGTTCTGGTGAGGTTCCTCTCAGGTGAAATTCACCACTGTTTATATTCCCACTTAAACCCTCAAATCAGGACTTAAGTGAGGTTTGTGGTGGGTATCTGCACATTAGTGAATTTCACCATTGATGCCCAGTATCCCAGCGACACAAGATGCTCCTGCCACTCAGACTGGATTGATGAAATACCAGCAACAACAATGAGAGCTGGTAAGCCCCGCAGTGACTGTAGGCAGCTTCCTTGGTTGAGACAGACCTTTCTCACTATAGTTAACATTTTAGCACTTAGATGTATTGCCCTCTAGCAAGGGCCAGCCAAGGGGCGGAAGGAAGACTTCAGGGAGCCAAACAGACTGACAAAGTTATGAAAAACTGAAAAGGCAAAATATGTAGTTTAAAGCATATAATGGTGATGCGGTGAAATGGAATCCCTGCCCTTGGGGTCTAGAGACTATAGGCACAGCTACGGGCTGTTAAGCCAGCATGCTAACATATACTTAAAGTTAGGCACGTGCCTAAGTGCTTTGCTGAACGAGGATGGACTACAGAATCAGGGCCTTAATGAGATCCTGCCTGTGACTTTGCTCTGTTACCCTCAATGCTGTTAGAAGTTAGTGAAATTACATTAGGTAACAATGTACTTAAACACTGTAGAACCTTACAGCAATGACAAACGATATCTTTTCTCCTCTTACTTTGCTTTTGACCTTGCAATCAGTGGAGTGTGAGCCAACTGAATTCATGCTCATTGTGCCCAAACCCAATTTTCATTTAAAAAAAACCTAGCAAGGAATATAAGATTCTGCCACCTTATTCATTTTAACATTTGTGACTGGTTGTCCCTACCAGCTGATAATATTGCAGATTTATTAGTAAACGTATCAGATTGTACCAAAGCACAACTCTCACAACACCCCACAAATATACAATGGGTGTATTTTAAAAGGTTACTCCAGTCCTGGAAATATTACTTGTTCATTGTATTCTCTATTTTGTGTATATGGAACATCACCAAACCCTACAATCTCTCTAAAACTAGCATGGGCTACTCTTTAAGGATCTGATTCAGCAAAACATTTGAGCATATACTTTGAGCGTTAGCCAGTAAGCTAGGAGTTAAGTACATGCTTAAAGTGAAATCTGTGCTCATGTGCTTTGCACAATCATGACCGTAGTGCTTCAGAATCAGCACTCATTTTTAAGTCTTACCGGGCAAAGTAACAATGGCATAAACAAGGAATGTGTGTTACAGAGCTTGTACAGCAATTACTTTGCTGGAATACATAACCACAATCTTAAAATCACAGATATACGACTTCTTTCCCCAAACTGAAAAACATATATTAAAAAAGTGTTAAAGGTTGTTGGTTTCTTCATTTTTTTCTCTCTTTTATTTCATTCTTCCCCTCCTCCAAGCAATCAGCACACTGGTTTGGGAGAGAGAGAGCTTGCCATAAAACCCAATGCCCTGAAAACCCTTCAAAAAGATTTAAAATAAACGTTTAACTCTCTTCATAACAATCTGAGCTAGGAAGTCACAGAAAGGTCATATCACAGAGGGAGTGGCTCCTGAGGCAAAGGGAGCCTTTATTACTTTAACTGACCTCCTCCAGGGCTATTTCACATACATAATCTAAACTATCCAAACCATGTGCAGTGCAAGTAAGTAAAATGACCACCCTATCTGTGCCCAGATTTTGACCAGCCATTTCATTTTGCTTTAGTTCAAGATCTAGCACAGCTATTCCTTTAATCCCATATTCGTAAAACGTTCAGGTATGTCAGTAAGTTTTTGCCAGCACAACTGAACGGCTGAGTAATTAGTAATGATTCTAAGGATCGGAGATTGCAAAGTAAAGCAGTCATTTTTTTCCCCAAAGGTTCCTGGCTTAACTATTGGATAAGCAGAATTAAGTAAGTTCTGCATATTCTTCTTCTATTTGAAACAGTATTGTTTGACTGCGTTTATAAAGTCTACCCATCAGAGATGAAATTTGACATGAGTGCTGCCACCTTTTGGATATATTGGGCAGAAACAAGAAAGTATTTCAATTTAAGCATGAAAAATGAATTCCCTTTTTAGAATGGCTGAACATTTTGCACCACAGTCTTTCTGTTTTTAGTCCTAGCGATGGCATTTTATTATGTCACCTCAACCTTGCTATTGCTTGCCAAAGGAATCAGAGCAGATAGAATGCTAGGCTGCCACTGTGTTTAGTAACATCTTCCTGATATGCATCCTTTTACACCTAGGTGCACAGGACTAAGGATGCTTGCTTTGCGACGAAGCCTTTCCCTAATAATGACATGGGATATCCAGAATTGTGACTTGAATGAACAATTGCACTGTCACAGGTGAACTGAATCAGACTTTCATCCTCACCAGTTGTCCGCAAAGTTTGATGATATAATAATATCTAATATTAAAAGAATACTTCACATTTATGTAGCACATTTCAGCTGAGGCCCATAAGACTTTTTTGAAGAGAGTTCAGTATTGTCGCTTCCATTTTACTAACATGAAAGCTGAGGTATGGAGAAATTAGGACCCATATTTCAAAAGCTTAGGCAAATGTAAATAGCCACTTGGACCCCCATCAAAGGGCTCAAATGACGACTGGGATTTTTAAAGCTGGTTTACAGCCATAAACCAGCTGTCTAAGAGCTCATGGGCTTACACACTTGGAGGGGATGGACGCTCTAGGAGAGAAGCACACAGGGACACTCAGAGTCTGCCCCACATGCTCAAAAGCTATGATCTCACAGCTGTGACTCATCCAAGAGGTGCAAGGTAAAATGCTCAAGCAGCAGCCTCTCGTGGGCTGTTCTGAACTCTGTATCCTTAAAGCAGTCATTCAGTACACTGTGTAAGGACCCTCCCATATACTCTTGAGAGAGAGAGAGGAAAGCAGGTTGGAGGCAGGCAGGATTTATCAAGGATTCATAGGCTTAGTAAAGGGGAGGAGAGTCAGGATTAGAGCACATGGTAGGAGAGTGAGCGGAAAAGGTTTGGAGACACACAGAGAAAGTTTTTAGAAGAGGGTCACCAGGAAATAGGAAGCCAAGAGGACAACACCTAACCAGATTGGATTTGCATAACAGGCGATAATTCAAGGAAAGGAGGTGCGGGGCTAAGACTTAGTAGAAGCATTACCCTCATGTATATGAACCCTGGAGGACTTCACTCAATCTCATTAAGATGCAGGTTATGCAGAGGTGGACTCTGAGTAGAAGCTAGCTAGCCACTCTGTGTTGAGCTAAATAGGCAGGATGCATGTATATTAAAAAATACATATTAGGTTTCTTTTTAATTGGTTTAGGTTTTGAGTCTTTGGGGTTCATGTTTCCAAGCAATTCTCTACAGACATGTCAGCGAGACACTTACCTTTAAAAAAAAAATGAAAACATATTCGAACAGACTCACATGACTCTAGGAACTGGAGCTTTAAGAAAAACACCAAAATCACAAGATGTGGCATTGCTGCTGTATAAAACTTTTACAGCTTTAAAAGCCTCTGTTGATTGCTCCTCAGGAAAATCAAATACAAAATGGCATCCAAGCGCTCGGGCAATAGCATTTGATAGACTCGAACGAAAAGATCCCCATTGGCGCCTCATGTCCATAACACTTTTGAAGTCACCAACCATGACTTGAGCTTTTATAATGCTACAAGCCACACAGCCTTATAATATGTTTTTATATAATGAGAAGAAATAGCCTACTACAGTACCAGGCTTGAAATGAAACGTATTCTGTCTGTTCAGGATGGACTGCTTTGGTAGACATTAAAAAGGAAAGTGCATTTTAAAAATCCAGCTTAAAACAATCCACTAGCTAAACCTATTTTATCCCTGGTTATATCTTATTTTTAAGAAGGGAAGACAGGTTGAATTAAATTGAAAGCCATTTATTAGAACAGTTAGAATGTTCACAGAAGTTTATTGAGCAAAAGTCCATAAGAAACTGCTCACTTTTTTTTATCCACAGAAACCTATTTATAGGAGTTGAATTCTAATAAACACAGATTGCAGTGCAAAGAAAAAAAGGTCAGCAGTGTATGCTCAAAGCTTTATTGATGTCTTGTCAATCAATCTTTTATTTTGTTGTTTAAAAAAAAATTTAAGGAAAAGAAATGCATGTAAGCACTTTTTCTCCTAATAGCAGATTTATTGAGCATTTCAACAAATCAGCTCATGGATACAATAAGCAATGACAGCCAATTATCAACTTTGTGTTTTCAGGTCAGGTTATAAATTGACCCTGTGTTCGCGTCTCCTCTTTCTGGGGAATAGCTAACGCCTTTTCAAATATAATAATTTCCAATAAACCTTTTTTCTCCACCTCTGCAACATGCTTGAGGGGCTAGCTTGCTAGGGAAACAAAGTAACACATTTTGACAAATATATACAGCCCACTATATTGTTTTCCTGTAATTTAGTTAAAACAATAAAGCTGATGCCTTAAATCTAAGGGCGTGGACCGTAAATGTTGGGAAGTTTAGACATTGGACTTTAAGCCATAGCAATTCTTCCCTAGATAATTTTACAGCATATGTGAGTGCTATAAGACCTAGCAACAGATGTAGGCCCCGATCCTGCAATTTATAACATGCAGGCAGACTTCTGGGCCTAAACAGAACCCTATTGACTCTAACTGAGATTGACACTGACGTCATTAGGGGTTCCTGCAGGCACAGCAGTCTGCCTGCACATAATTAATTGCCGAATCAGGGCTTTAATCAACCAGCAATTCTTAAAAGACCATGCCAGCTACCATATCTATTCATTGCCATAATCAGAAACACAAAATATAGCTATTATATTTAACATAGAAATTCCCAGAGTAGATCCATCCCAAGATCCATCTAGTCCAGTAACCTGTCTCTGGTAGTGACCAGCACTAGATGCTCCAGAGGAAAGTTTAAAAAGATGGCAAGAGGTAAATATGGGGGCTAATCTGTCCCCCCACATTAGATCTCACCCTGAAGTCTGAGGTTTATCATCCCTTTCACAAAAGTTTTATCACCAATTATAATCACAGTGGAGATTCTTGGTAGCCCTATACATTTCTAATCCCCTTTAGAATCTTACCAAGTCCTTGGCCTCAATGACTTCCCTGAGGAGTCAGCTCCTCAGTTCAGTTACACATGTGAAACTGTATTTCCTTTTACAAGATTTGAATTTCCCACTTTTCAATTTCATTGACTGCCCTCCTGGCTTTTGTGTTATGAGACTGGTCTACCTTCTCTAGACTATTAATTATTTTATATACTTTTATCAGGTCCCCTCTCATTCATCTTCTTTCTAAAGGAAACTATATTTCTTTTTAATCTCTCTTCATATGAATTTTTCCAGACCCTCGCTCATTCTTTGTGACCTTCTCCAAACCGCTTTCACGTCTGCAATATCCTTTTTTAGATGAAGTGACCAGTACTGGACCCAGTATTCCAGATGAAGCCATGCCATTGACTTATCTGACATGATTATATGTTCTTTGTATTATTCGCCATCCCATTACTTATGCAACCAAACATGTGATATATGGCATTTTGTTACTATATGCATTTTGATTTTGTATGTACTAGCATTTACCTCTTTTTAGCTGTCTTATTCCTCCAAGCCATACCAGTTCTAAATGATTTCTATAGTGGTTGCTATTAAAAATCAACATTTGCCACGTGGTACATTTGCACACACAATAGTAACTGAGAATACCATACTTTTCACCTATGCTTAGTGCAAGAGTTCATGTAGGGAAGTAGTTGAGTAATGCTGACTTCAACAGAATGGGAAGGGTAATATTCTTTGGGGCCAAAAATTGGACTTATCTTGTTTTCCAAATCATGTACAAAGTGTGCCTAATTTCTCTAAATGTATTTGTTTTTCATAAGTGTTAACTGAGTAATTAGCATGAAAAAGTATTCATCAGATGAGTTGTTTGTGAGTGCTACAGTTCCACCTTCACCATTAATGGTGTATAATCAGTTACTGGGTAAACTTTCAGCTCTCTGATTAGAGGGCTGAACTCTTCCCTTTTTTAAAAACCAGAAGTAGGACACAACAATGACTAATGTGAATAATGCACTTCTGGTCCAAATTTTATTAAACATTCACAAACATTTTGATGAACACTAGTAGTGCTGTGAACATTCACAAACAATATGACCTTGCAATCAATCAAATTTGAGTCTTTGTTAATCTATTTTCCTTATTTGGCCTGCTCTTCCACCTCCCTTCCTGCAACAAAACACGAAGACTAGGAAGGTGTCCCAAAGGGGTGGTGCTTGAAGGTGGTTGTTTTGCTCATCAAAAGATGGTGAAACTTTTTCCTGGGGGGAAAAAAAGTTTGATTTTTTTAAAATTAAAATATCATTGCAAATATCCACAATTTCAAATATTGGCAGTCATTGTACTCCAGAATATCTGAGCGGAGATCTCCTTATGATCAGGTGAGCGTAACCCACATAACAAATTGCCTGAGGTAATAGTGGTGCCTAAGAACAGGCCGACCCCAGCCCTCCTTGTTTCCTTTGTCTGTGTTTTGAATATTTTTGGTAAAAACTGTAGAATTATAATGCTGGAATATTTTTCCTGCAATTAAGGTATTTTTCAGGCTTCAGAACAATCCTTGTGTTGGGAGAACACAGTCAGGCAAATATCTGTATTGCACAGCAGCCTGCAACATGACATCATTTGGAGTTATGGGCCTTTGCTAGAGAGATTTCCAACTTCAGACATCAGCTTAATCATCCACTGTTGACAGACTGGGGTTAATAGTATTTTATGAAATCAACTTAAAAGCAGGAAATTTTTTTCCTGCTCAGTCTCTGCTACAGGGCTAGGCATTTTCTGTTTATTTCACAAAACATAAAACAAAAAACTCATAAGGTACTTAGAAAGTGTAAAGTGTAAAGATTTAAGCCTGCACTGTTGAAAGGTAAAGGAAAGATGATCAAGAATGGAAAGAATACATCTGCTGTACAAACAGTATTGCTTGTCAAATTTGAGTCACTTTTAGAGTGAAATCCTGACGCCAGAGAAGTCAATGGCAAAACTACCATATCCTAAGGCAGATTGATAATGAGAAAACCTCAGGATTCTGACCAGTTCACATAAGCATCCAAAATTCAGCTGCATGTGAGAAGTTTGTATGGACCATTTTGCTCTAGAAGTGTTAAAATAATAAGATTTTTTTTTCAGAATTACCGATACTTTACTCTTTCCTTGTCTTTACAGGCTCAGAATACATACTGCTGTGGTGAAAACCAGAAAGTGCAGAAAATCTTTAAAGAAAAGTGCATCAAACTATTATCCCTATATACTTTATGTAGAATTAAAGGCATATATGTTGCTATATGACAGAGTTGTGGCAATACATCATCACAGTATTAAAGCCTATCACAATATTTAATGTATTTATCCCCAAAATGCCCCTGTGGGATAGGGAAGTGCTATTATCCCCATTTTATAGATGAGGAACAGAGAGCTAAGTGACTTCCCCAAGGTCATACAGGAAGCCTTTAGTGCAGCAGAAACTGAATCCAGGTCATCCAAGTGCCAGGTTATCACTGGGACAAGGGGGAGTGCACAGAGCCCATGCAACTAGGGGTGAACAGAGTGTACACATAACCTCTGGAGGGTGGGAGACTGGGGGAACCTGTTACAGGAAAAGAGGGGTGCACAGAGCTTCTGTAATGGGGGAGGTTAGGGGGCTGCTGCAGGGAGTCTCTGAAATAGAGGGGGATGGGAGGGTGGCACCCAAGGAGCTGTGGGGAGAAATGGAGGAATACAAGGAAGCCCTCAAGTGTGCAGTGACCTAGGCCTTCAGATGCAAGAAAGTGTGCAGTACCCTAGATTTGAACAACACAAAGTGAGAGGACATCAAATTTAGGGACTAAAATGAGTGACATTCTTCAAACTGAGGTGCATTGGACAGGTATGTCTGAAGGCCTCAGAATCTAAGGGTAGAAGCTGGTAAAATGCAGGCCAATCCCACCAACCCCCAATACGATACAGAAAAAGAGGGGTGGGGTCATTGTAACTGATATGCAACACAGACCAGTTAGTTTTAAGGAAATTCTTTGAAGGATGCAGCTAAGCAAACTTTGTGTAGAGTAATTGTGATGTCTTTTCATGCACATGGGGTGATGCAGAGGTAAAGGTAAGAATAAAGAAGAGACAGAAAGAGAGTGGTTCAGTGTGACATTTGGGCAAAAGATAGCAAATAGAATGTGTGTGTGAATAGTGAAGATATCTTACGGGTAATACAATATCAAAAAGTGTACCCTAATAATGCTACTGTATCTATTTCCTTTAGATCCTCACCTCTCAGACACTCCTATGTTATACAGTGTCACAGTTCAAACTGCTGCTATTGCAGCCAGTGATGGGATAAGCAGCATAAAGGTCACATTATGAGTTATGCCTAAATGAACATATTCCTGTTATTACATTACCTTGGTCTGCCATGTGCATTTGCTCCTTGCTGACAACAATACTTACAATAAAGCAGAGTGTCTTCAGAAAGCAGCAGTACTGTTTTCTTTTCCTGCACTGCTGTAGAGTGCATGGAGACCTCAAAGGTTGGCAAAGGGGTAGCCTTTGTACTTATATTATGTAGAAACCAATGAGCTGTTTAGATGAGATCCAAACAGCTGGTCAAAGACTTATGGAGGAATCATACCAACTTTACAGCAAGCAAAGATGTGTCCAGCTTGCCTGTGCCATTTTATTCATTGCTTTATGTTTCCCTTGACATAGTTTGAACCATCCAGTATATTTACCTTCTTTTGTACAAGAACTTTTGAGATCTGTGGATGAAAAGCACTATCTAAGAGGTAAAAAGAACAGGAGTACTTGTGGCACCTTAGAGACTTAACCATGAGCAACACTATCCCTTTTGGATGATTGTTCTCCAACAAACATTTTGTCAGGCCTACCACCATGGAATTCAACCAGGAAAAGGTTTTCAAAAGAGATGGCAATTTTAAGACAGAGATTGTTCTTAGATCTAAAAGGCAAAAACATAGGAACCTCTTGAATACAAATATGTATACTAATTTTTCCTGCCCTTCCATCTTACAAATTCTCTTCCTTTGTGAAATATGATACAAGGCACTGGCTTGTTGTATTTATCTTGCAGCCATTCTATAAGGTAGAAGGAGACACAGGAGATAATATATCGTTGGTCTGGGTTTTTATGATACGTCCAGGTGAGTTGCCCCCTATGTCCTATGCTTGAGACACACCATGTGGTTAGAATTTTAGGAGTCAGACTCCTAAGCATAGTAATAATACTTACCTCTTATATAGGTTTCACAGTAGCAGCCGTGTTAGTCTGTATCCGCAAAAAGAACAGGAGTACGTGTGGCACCTTAGCCCTCGTCCAGACTAACCCGCGGCATCGGCGGGTTAAAATCGATAGCTTGGGGATCGATATATCGCGTCTAGTCTGGACGCGATGTATCGATCCCCGAGCGCGCTTACATCGATTCCGGAACTCCATCAATCCGAACGGAGTTCCGGAATCGACACGGAGAGCCGCGGACATCGATGCCGCGCCGTCCAGACGGGTGAGTACCTCGATTTTAGAAATTCGACTTCAGCTACGTTATTCCCGTAGCTGAAGTTGCGTATCTAAAATCGATTTTAATACCTAGTCTGGACGTGGCCTTAGAGACTAACATATTTATTTGAGCATGTTGCTCATGGTTAAGGCTTACAGAAATGTGGAATGTCCATTCTGCAGGAAATTCCAACATGATTTTCATCCCAAATTGGGGCAAAAATTTGAAATTTCTAAATATTTCACAGCACAGAAATAAAAAAAAATGGATTCAGAAGAGTTAACAAATTCCATCAAAATGAAACATTTTCAATTTGTTGAAGTGACCCAAATGCTTTGTTTGGTGTCAGTTTAACATTAAACTGCATTTTTCCATTGTGGTACAATGTCTCAAGAGAGTTGACCTTCAGGAACCTGATGACCCATTCTCTCCTATGGCCAGACTCTCTGGCTAAACTACATCTCCTAGGATGCATCCAGAGTCATGTAACTCCCATGAAGAATAATGCAGAGCTTGGTCAGAGGGAAATCTACATCACAGTATGGATGATGTCGTCCTCCAGGAAGCTCCCAAAAACAAGTGCATTGATAAGGAAATGCAGTTTGAAGTAACATTGAAAATTTTCAGCAAAAACTGAGATTTTGTAGAAATTTTATTTTCCATCAGAAAATCAGAAATTTTCCTTCAGAATGATCATGGTATAGTCAAGGATAAAACGGCAAACCTGGACCTCTAGTTTCTGACACAAAGTGACAAGTTAACAGTGCTCTGAAAGGAAGGAACACTGGGTATTCCTGTTGTGGAAAAATGCACGTACCTGTTCTAATGAGGATTTGTCCCCAGCAAGAGGCTGCTTATGACCCTTATCTCTCCTCCCCTGGGGCTCAGAGAAGAGACAATAAGTCTGAGTCTAGAAAAAGGTTCCAGTTGGTTCTTATTGTATTTAAGACTCAGTGCTTGGAAAAAAACTGTACAAACTATAACCAGAGGCCTTCATACTATCATTAGAGCTGTGGGAAAAAAGAAATCTCACCATTGGTAAAGCTAATACAAGAACCTTGTTTTGCTACTTTCATAATAATCACAGAAACCTGACATGCTGACCTCAACCAGCTCCCATTTTCTCTAAATTAAAAAGGCAGCTTTTCACACACAAAATCCTTGACATCATAGTGAATAACAGAGCTGATCAGAAACAGGAATTTCCATTCTGTGGGAAATTCTGACACTTGGGGGAAAAAAATCATTGCAAATCAGAATGAAAAGCTGAAAGTTCAAAATTTACCTGTGAAACAAATATTCTGAAAAAATTTCCTTTCAGGACCATCATAATATTTCATTTATATAAGATAAAAAGGTATCATGTAGGGTAAAATGTTTTAACTTTACCATTTCAAAAGACTTTATATTATATTAAAATAAATACAATATATTATATTGCATATTAAATACATATTCAAATCAATATTTTAATATGAAAGTTGACACTAAATGAATTGAAATGGTAAAGTCAAAATGAAGTGCTTTTACCTTAGCACAATGAAACTATTCGACAATATTGAGCCAAAATGAGAAAGTCAAAATGATTTATTTTAACTCTTGCCCATTGAAAATTTTATCAAAATTGACCTGATCCTGCAAAAGGTTTAAATTTCAATGAGACTACATTTGTTTTTATGGAAAACTGTTCCCTCCAAATATTTTTAATCAGTTACAGTACATACCAAATGATGTTTTGTGGGCTGCGGTGGGATGAGTTCCCACCCCAGTCAGGAAAGCATTAATGAGCACAGTCAGCTCCAAATTGGAACACCTGTGAGGCTTACTGCACCTGGAGAAAGGTGGCTCCTTAAAAAGGAAGGATCGAAGCTCAGAGGTAGGTGGCTTTCAGAGGAAAGCAAAGCTAAGACACAAATCTCTCTGAACATACAGTACAGGAGCTGCTGGCTAGGAAGTCTGCTGCTGCTCATCCTCCTCCTCCTCCTCCTCTGCCACCTAGACAAGAAGAGGGACTTTCCTTACTTTGTTTGTTTAGAGCCCAGGAATCTCAGTCTGGGCCCAATGGCCTGATAAGGGATTAGAGAACACAGCCCTTGCTCAGGGGCTGTTGATTATTTGCTGTGCAAGGAGAGCAGGCAGAACCCAGACTAGGGCTATGAGACTGCTCAGCCTTCCCTTACTCACTTGGACTATTGTTAACCCCAGAAAGGGTATTGGGGGAACTGTTTCCCTGATACTGGTAGTTGGAGAAACACAACCCTCTTCAGACTGTAGCCATCCCTGCGGCAAGAGAAAGCTGCTGGGAACAAAAGAAGCACTCATATGCAACCCAAAGGGGGCACTCTAGAGGTAAAGTCTATGGCAGAGGCCAAAACCTGCAGTCCTTACTCAGACAGAATGCCCACTGTCTGCACCCTTGGATGATAAAAGCTATTTGTGGCTATATATCCCCAGTAAGGAAGATAATGCTGAGGGCCTGAACAAATAAAAAGTGATTAATGACTTGTCTTTTTTACTAATTTTCTTACACAGAATGTTGTCCAGAGAGTGACTGGTGTATAAAAGGAACAGCACATCCTGCTACCATAAAAGGGAATTTCAATCATCTTGTTATAACTTCTAGGTCAAGCAGAGACAAGGCCATGTAAATGTAAGTGATTCTTAATGAGTTCTTTTCCTATAGCTTTATTAAGGCACAAATACTCATAAAATGACTCTATCTATTGATTGTGAACAGTAATTACACGGCATGCAGTCTGAGTTAGTTCTAGGCTCTGAAGTATAAGGTGGTGGAGATCTCCCACTGAGTTGAAATGCAAACTCTGAATGTAGAATATTCCTGAGTACTAGACCACAGCCCATAGAACTGCTAAAATTCAACATAGGAATTGCCACAGCAGGTCAAAACCATTGGTCCATCTAGTCCAGTATAGTCTCTCCCGAGGCAAATACCACATGCTTCAGAGGAAGATGCAAGAAACCCTGCATAAGGCAATTATAGAACAACCTGTACACAAGGAAAATTTCTTTTAAATCCCTTCCACTGATTATATCCCTTTCAAAATTCTTTATTATAACTATTATTTAATCCTTAGTGCTATAACTCCAGATGCAGTCCATCAAAAAGTTCATGTAAAACAGCTTTTGGATTAAAAGGAAATTATTACAAAAAGATTTCTGTTTTCATGAGTAAAACAAAACCTGAAAACTAAAGAAGTTTTCAGCAAAATGTGAAAATGAAACATTTTCGGTTACCAAACAAAAATTGTTTTGGGGGGTTTTGTCAAAAAAACCCAACTTCTGAAGAACATTTTTTGATAGGGAAAATCATTTTCTACACCAGTTCTATTTGTTACCAATATACATACCCAATGTTTTTGTGAATCCAGATAACAACTTGCTTCTGAAATATCTAGTGACAATGAGTTAACTGCGTATTTTGAAAAAAAAAATTAAAAATGAATGGAAGAATTCCTATTCTTTTTTTCCTGCTGCTGTCTGAGTTTACATTCCTTTGCCTTCACTTCCTCACACCGTATGTTTTTAATCCTTTTCAAAAACACTTTTACCTCAGCAGTTAAAGAACTTTAGAGAAAAAGTCAGTAAAAGAATATATTAGTAGAGGATCTCTTTTACATCTGTGATTTATTCTTTAAAATGCATGCATAAAGTATATGATAGTACCAACACTTTTCTATGAAAGTTGCTTCTTTTTTGCCTCAAAATGCATACTACTTACTGCAGCAAAATTGAATTTGCCTGTGCATAAGTTAAGGTTAACCATGCAGTTAGTAATGAATGGAGCACTGAGAAAAATGCATATTTAAAATCATGGAGTAGGATGCTAATTGAGTCTGGGAACTAATTTAGACCATCCTGATTTATAATTAAATTATATTAAAGATATTAAGCTGCTTTACATATTTAATTAGGGAATATACTTTATTGCAAGTCTCCCTAACCACAGTAGTCTTGGGGTAGAAATGCATATATTCTAGTATTGTCTAATATGATGAAAAAACTTTGAAAATATATTACTATTTCACAGCTTTACGAAGGCTGCTGTGCATTGGACAATTATTGTACACTTGATTTTGCATAAATCCAGATGTTTGTAACTAATAGAGAAATCATCATTGAAGATACATGAAGAATTTGTAATGTACAGTAAAATTAAATGAATGCATCCAAAAGTGTGTTTAGATGATAATGCTCAGTGAATGCAGAGGAAGATGAAACCACAAATCGATTTAACAAAGTGCTAAAATTGAAAAAAAAAAAGTATCAGTATCAGCCTTGATAACATGGTTCAAGGTTTCTCTTCTAATCATAACAAGATTGGGGCTTAATTTTTATAAAAAAACTAAAGTAAAATGAAGCAGGAGAAAATTTTATTGTCAGTGCAGGAATAGTTAATGTCAGAAAGAATAAGAACTGAAAAAGCCAGTTACAGCTGAGGAAGAAAGTAGCTGAAGTGAGAAATCAGCACTAATAAATTATAACAACTCTCTGTCAAGTTGCTGTGCAGTAGTTAAGATAGTGTCAGTATTTCCATTATAAATCACCATGTTCAAGGAATTTATATTACTAGACTGTAAAAAAATATGTTTTAGGCAGAAACAAGACATACTCTAGAAGGGCAAATTTTTAAAACTGTCCTGTCAGAATGCTCCAACAATCTTCCACTTGCAACTGTTTCCATGTGCAAAGACCCACATTTGCTCATGAGATCTGGGTAGTTTTACAGTCTATAGTGCTGAATCATGCAAACACTTGGGCTATAGCAGGGGTTCTCAAACTGGGGGTTGGGACCCCTCTGGGATCATGAGGTTATTACATCAGGGGTCATGAGCTGTGCTTTACCCCAAACCCCACTTTGCATCCAGCATTTATAATGGTGTTAAATATATATTAAAAAATGTTTTAATTTAAAAGGGGGGTTGCACTCAGAGGCTTGCTATGTGAAAGGGGTCACCAGTACAAAAGTTCGAGAACCACTGGGCTATATCTATACGTAAGATACTACAGCCATACTGCTCTACCACTTCAGAGTAGACACGTACTACAGCAACAAGAGGGGTTCTCCCATCGCTGTAGGTAATCCACCTCTCCAAAGCAGTAGCTAGTCCAAAGGAAGAATTCTTCCATTGACCTAGCACTGTCTACTCCGATAGTTAAGCTTAACTATGTCACTGAAGGGCTGTGGAATTTTCATGTTGATGTAGCTGTTCAGTGTAGACCAGCCCACAGAGAATCAGCATGTTAGAGGCTGACACACAGACCGCCTGAAAGGAACTGGGGACTAGGCATGGGTCCATGTACCTGGTGGAGCCAGAACCCCTGTACAGTCCACAGCTAAACCCCAGAAGTATGGGTTTCAAGGCATGTCTGGGGCAAGAACACCAGAAGACACCTCAGGCCATTGCAGTTTGCAGCGTGGATGAGGCTGCAAACCCTCCAACCCCACTCCCTCAATGTTCTCACCCTTTCCCAAATCTAGGAAGGTCCCTGTTCTCACTGGTAGTAGCGAGCTGCACTGACTACTTCAGAAGATTTTTCAGCTGTGCATGTGAACATGGAACTTGTTCCATTTTCTGCCTCCTGGTCAGCCAAGAACAACTGGGTGCTTATCAATTAGTGGTCAGAGTGTGCTGTCCTCCATGACTTTACCAAGATGCTTTAGAGAGGCTGAAGCAGGTTCTGCCCTTGGCAGAAGAGTCATTGAGTGGTAGCGGTCTGGCATTGCCAGCTTCCAGAGGGCAATAGCTACTTGCTGCCGCACCAGTAAGGGACCACAGAACTGAATGTTCTGTCTCTGCAGGATTGAGGCCAGCTCCTCACAGAGGTCCAAGAATTTCTGCTTCCTCATTCTGAAGTGCTGCAGCTAATGGTCATCACCCAAAGTTTCTAAAATGATGTAATCCCACCACATTATGCTAGTTCTTCTGTCCCAGAAGTGGCAGCACATCCATGAACATACAGTCACAACACCAGCAGTCTCCTGTGAATCATGGGGCAACAGTGGATCAGTCACCCATCTAAAGCTTGTGACAGAGTCCTGAGCCCATTCACCCAAGATTTTTACCAGTTACGCTCTGCAACACACAGACAGACACACGCTGTTCCAGCAAGGAGCAAGAGCAGAAATATATTGTCAGTCACTTTCTTCATGTGTTTGACAGGAGAGGAGGATGAGCAGGAATTGCCATTGACAAATGTGTCATAGAGGCAAACAGTACCAACACCATACTGCAATGTGGTTCCTAAAGTATCTCCTGTGATGCACAGGGCCCTGGGATACCACACACAATTCACACAGCTTTAGTGCAAAGGAATCAGAATGGCAGTGCATCTGCCGAGCTGATCTTTTCTGCAGGTGTAGAGATCTCTCAGTGGTGTAAAGCTAGTGGAGTTGGTTCTGGCGCCACTGCCCCTCTACTCTAGTTTAGAGGATGTTTTGGCATTTGGAGGAGGAGTGATGGGGGTAGAATGGAGTTCACTTCACCTCTCACAATTCTGCATGTAGAGTCTCATAGGGAACGCAGCCAGCTATTGCAAATTAAAAATACCCTAGCTGCTGAAGTCTTTGGTTCGATTTGGAGCCACTGTGGCTTAAGAATTGGGGATTTTAAATTGGCTTCCTGATATCATCAACCTTCCCACTTCCCTAACTCTTTCTGACACCAAGTGGATCTCAGCATGTGCAAGAATCTGTTCGATTCAAAGCTTCCGATATATAGAGAGCTTATCTCACCAAACACAGGGCCCAATTTCCAAATGTATTTGCTTTCACAGTCCATTTTGGCCCCAATCTTTAAATGCATATACATTTAAATACTTTACTGAACTGGGGCCTTTTGAGTTGTCCTGAAGGCTATATTCACATGTTGGTATATAGGATACATATTTATATGTTCAAGGAACAATCTAAACACCCAAATAGGTATTGGGATGAAAATTTGGGGCTCCTTTTTCTGTAAATGGGATTTAACCATTTTTTATTAAGATAATTTCAGAAAGCATAGTGAGAGTTAACTATTTCTAAAGACATCACTGTGGTTTCAGGTAGTTCTTGTGAAGGATGCTTAAAAAACTCTTTTTCCGGGCTTGGCCTTCTATGGCTTATTGTAACTGCTGAAGCAACTGGGCTGTTTTACCTTAGTTCACTTTAAAGGGCTAAGTGTTTTAGCATTTGAAACTGCAAGTTCATAAATACACTTTCTAAGCTGACAATGATGGACATATGTACAAGTCATTTAAAACTAATACATAAAATAATATAATTTTATAGCCATAGATTAAGTATCCACAAGGGGCAGTTTTGGCTGGACTTGTAACATGTTCTCTACTTTATACATACACGACTAGTTCTTTTGTTCCAGGAAATATTGTGGCCTGGAAGGAAAGATTTTTGGTTCCTGTATCTGCTTTTCTTCCCTTTACTATAAGATGTATGTAAATAAAGATGGAAATATTTAAAGAGAGTCCAATATTACATAACACACTAAAGGGGGCAGTTTTACTGGTAGCGTAAAGCAATATTTTTTCTTGTGACAAATTCTAACTCCCGCAAATAACTGGTTGTATCTTTTTCTAATAAGTAACTATTACTGAGAAGAATTGTGGATAAGGACAAAATTTAGTTCCCAGCTACCATAGCGTAACTTCACTGGATGCAGTAGTGATGCACTAGTATAACAGAGGGTACATTCAGCTCATGAATGCTGACTGAAAACCCCTTTCTAAACTATAATAGTTTAATAAATATCAATGGGATATGTGGCTACTCAGAACCTCTGAAAAGCAGGTCACTTGACTACAGCCTATATGCGTGCAAGTAACTTGTTGCACAAGTCATCCCATTAAGCTCAGTGGGACTATTTAAATGTGCAAGTGTTGGCAGGACTGGAGCCCTCATATGGATTTAGATGCCCAGCTTTCGCTACCTAAGTTTGCAAATGTGCATGCCTTGGTTTAACATGTTATACAAAGTAATGCTCAGCTAGGTGGTGAGAGAAAGCCCTATGCATGTGTTTAAAAACTAGTGTTAGTATTTCTGAGGTGCCCTGTGTCATTTCTTCCTCTCTCCAAAATTCCAGTTTGTAGGAGTTCCTTACACAGGGAAATAAAACACACTGAGGGTGTTCTTCTGTCCCAGCATTATTAAAACCTCAAACCACAGACTCAGAGTGCTGGATGTATCATTATTACAGACACATACACTGTACCTACCCTCTATTCTTCCTACCTGAGGACAACTCTTCACTATCCCTGACTAGTCTCTAGGCAACTCCATCCATGTTCATTCAGATAACTGCCCAGAGCTTCCACCTTGCTTGCTGCCTGGAGAAAGGGCTTGTACCTTTTAAACCTTCTCCCATATGTTCCCGGGGATGAATGGGGTTGTTAAGTTGACCCCCCCCACACACCTTTTTGCAGCAATTTCTGACCTTCCTCCCTCCCCACTTTTAAAGTAATGCTACCTTCCTCTGGCAAGCCTGGAAAACACCCCTTCTCCCCTCCTCCCCCTGCCTACATCAGAGACAGTGTGGGCACCCTTAATTGGGGAGAATTTCATAGGCAAAACCAAAAATAATTGAAAATATCCATCTAGTTAGAAAGTTTGGGACTGCAACAACTTGTAAAGGAACCTGGCAGACTGGTTTATGAAATGAACAATCCTTCCTTCTTTGGATATTAGTAAAACCTCATGAGAGAATTACGATAGCTAAAGTATTCTCAGATGTGATCTTTGCCAATTGTGTGTTGGAAAATGCAATATGTAAAAATTCCCATAAACAAAAGTATTTTTAAAATGCCAGTTCTCGGATGTTCCTGGCCTGAAATTCCTGGAACTGATCAGAAATGGTTTATAAATATAAATATGCATGATGTGGATTGTGCTTGGGAGTATTTATATTAATAAGCCAAAACTAAATTTAAATAACAGTAGAGTCATGACACAATAAACCAGCACAGCCAGGAAATTTAGGGTTAAGGCTGACTCTCCATCTTCACTTATCCTTTTATGCCTAGTTATGGTAGCTCATGTGGTATGTACCTTGACACCATACACTGATGTGAAAACCTTCCTTTCAACTGGAACTGTGTAAAAATTCACACACTCAGTCCATGAAAATGGGTCCTCTTGGTATAATAAAACTCCCACTCAACAGTAATTTAAGATGTGATTGATGAAATTTACTCCATTTAAGGAGTTTCTGAAATGTCCATTGATTGTCCAGCAGGCTGTGGGACATGACCATAAAGGAATGGTAGAGTTTTTCCTTATGCTAGAGACAGAATGAAAGAATACATCCAATATGAATAGGAAAGGACAAGAGAGGAGGGAATGATTTAATTAAAGGGAAAGGAGGCACAGGAAAGCACTCTAGCCTACATCTAGAGCTGGTTGAAACCTGCTCCCTGCCCTACTCGAAAAGTTCAGTTTGGGGGCAGCAATCGGAATACCAAAAATGTTGGCTCAGAAATGAAATATTTCAATTTGGAAATATTGTGGTAATGGCTCATGGGAGTTTGGCTGCCACATGCTTCCATTCCACTTTATCAGCTGGACTCCTTGGTGGGTGTATATCTCCTGTAAGGAACCATCGTCTTGGAGAGGTGCCTGGCCATGATGCATCATGGTAGAGGTAGTGTCTTACGGAAGCATGGCCCACAGAGACGAAGGATGACATGGAACATCCAAACCACAATATGATTCGGGCACCATGACAGTATTTCCAAAATCAAAATATTTTGGATGCTTGTTTAGAGTATAAAAACAAATAACTAACTTTTCCATAGAAAAACAGACTTTTATGGCAAAAAAAAAAAGTTGGTTTAGTCAAAAATCCATTTACAATCTCAATGGAAATTTTTCAACCTATCCCACCTACCTCCTCTGTACACATCCAATCCAGCCTCTATCATCACATTAATGGAAAAGTTCTCCGTGATCTCAGTGGGAGTTCAATCAGCCCCCTAAACAGCAATAAATCTAAGAAGAGACAGAGGTTTGGAAAGGAAGATGTTTAGGTCAAACTTTGGCTACCAGAGCTGTAGAAACAGCAACATTACAACTAAAATTGGTGAAAAAAATGATAAAATATGTTTGGCAAAAGAATTGGTTCTCTCAAGACATGTGGTTTTTGACCCAAACCCCTGAAAATAAAAAAAACTGAATTCCTTTTGGTTTTCTAAATGAGAGCACTAACATTCTTTGGCTTTCAGGTTTTGGTGTTTCCTCCCTTTTTTAGTGGGGAAAAAAGGAAAATGTAAAGACCCTCAAAACTGGAGGGAAAAAAAAAGACATTTCAAGTAGAAGAATCAGAAAAAAATTAAAAATCTGTTCTCTTATATTTTAGAAAAGGATGTTTTTAATCAAAATCAAGTTGGAAATGAAAAATTTCAACCAGCTCTAGTTACAACCCTTTGCTCCTCCTGATAAGAAAGTAGGCATATAGCAAGAAGCAACAGCAATGCTGCTCAGGTCAAGTGGGCACGTGATTCATTGCCTGTTTTGAAGCTGGCTATACAATGCTGGCTTGGAGGGTCTTTACATACCAGTTGCATCAGAAAACTTTCAAACCTCACTAGCCACCACAGGTATTTATTAAAAATGAAGCCTTCCTGGTGTTAGGCACATTGACATTATTAACAAAATCAATAGACATGGAACCAGTCTCCAGATACTGACCTGCCCACTCCCTAACCACAGACTCTCCTATCATTTACCCTCTTCTGCTCCTCAAGCAAAAGTCTGGGAAAGGCAACATGCCTTTGACTATGTCCTGAGAGTCACAGGCCCCTCCATAAGGCCCTGTCACCAGACTCCAGCCACTGAAACCAGGGGGCTCTTAATGCCAGCAGGACAGACAGTCTCAGCTGAGAAATACCTAGCTGAGATGTGTGGCCTTGAAACAGTTCAGCTCTCTAGTGAAGATGGTATATGATGTATTGTGCCTTTTTCATGGATTAAAGGGAAGTCTCTGGTCTCAAAGGAATGTGCTGTCAACTCTTGCCTCCTTACATGAGAGGGAGGGTGAGACAACAGTCTTTGTGCATGATTCTTTAGCCTGGGGGAGGAGTGGGGGGAGGCATAGGAAAAGGAAAGGGTGTTGCGCTATTCCAAATGGTGAATAGGACAGATCATACATTTTGACCTCTGCATTTCCCTATCACTTCGCAAATTTAACAAAAATTCACAGAACAGACTGACATACCTCTGGCATTTGACCAAATTTGGCAAAAATAAATAAATAAAGCTGAGGAACTCTGATTCCTTTATCTACGTTCTGTTAACAGCACAACTGAGAATGTGTTGATTTTCCACGCACAGCTAAGCGGACAAGCAGTGAAAATGAACAGATCAGTAAGAACTACAAGTAAAACACAGCAGGCTGGAATCAACTTACAGCAGTTCTAACACAACAGTACAGGAATGTTTGCTGTGTTGAGTGCTGGATTTTGCAAGGCGGAAGAGCAGTGTTATACTCGCATTGGGATGTAGGTAGCAATGGGTATTTTCCTTTATTTTGCCTTAAATGGGATCCAGGAAACATCACTACTACTCAGGGACCCAATTTTCATATATTTTATTTATTCATTCATTGGAAAGGTAGGAAGAGATGCAATGACTCTCTCCAGCTTTGGCTAGGAGCCTAAAGACAGGGAGAGCAGGAAGACGAGAGGCAGAATTCCCCACTCATTTCCATAGTCTTAACAAAGCAAACATTCTGCTTAATTTAACTATTAGTCAATCTGTTTTCAGACAGGTTAGCCAAATATTTTTTCTATGCAAGATATTTTTTCAGTATCATTTTTCCTTTTCCTTTCCCCAAAGCCATGCCACAACTTTACCAAAGATAGAACAAGCAAATGTGCTGAACGTGTGGATACGAAAGGAAATGATTTCCCTAGCTATGACCACATGAAAACTCATAGAATTTTCTTCCTCAAGCTCATGACTTTTTAGTGGTTTGGATGACGTGGACAGGAAAAACAAATATTAAGTATCTGATCTGAATTTACTGAGGCAGATAAAGTTAGAACAAATACTAGAAGCTCCCCTCCATTTACCAAACCAGTGATAATCTTCTTTACCAACTATCCATTTGTTCAAGCGATTGAGTAGCTGAATATACAACTCCCAAGGGTGTGATAAAGGCTTTTTCAGATGATGTTGGCTGCATAAAATTATTTTCAATGCTCAAAATATTGTTACCATAGAGATGCTAAAAAAGAAAAATCCACAGGCAAAACCCTGAAGTTTTGATTTCATTGGGAGTTTTGCCCAAGTAAATGCTGCAAGAACACCACAAGATTTGATCCCAGAACCCCACATTTTTTAGAAACAAAAAGGGATTTAATGTCAACTGGAGGGATGGCTGAGATTTTCAAATAGGAGTTAGGAATCCAACTCACAAACATCTTTGAATATCCCAGTCTATGTAGCTATGGGAGTTGTCACCCTAAATCCCATGCAACCCTGGTAGAATGTAGAGGTTCTTATCACACTACTACGTATATTCAGGCAGGACATTATATGGTTCTAGATTATATCACAAGATAGGTACACTTATTCTATGCCTTAGAAGCTCCAGGAAAGAGTCACAGCACATGGCAACCAGTTCTAGGCAGCAGAATAAGAAACATCCAGACCTTGGAGACAAGGCTATGCACTCAGATACACACGTGAAACCCAGTGCATCAGTGCACACATATCTGAGAGCAGAAAAAATTACCCCAACTTGTTTATTCGTAAAAATCCTGTGCATATCCTGCAAACTCCTGCCTATATTAAGTACTTATATGGCCTCCCTTACACAGCATCTGAGCACCTAACAATCTGTAGTGTATTTATCCTCATAACACCCCTGTGAGGTAGGGAAGTAGTATTACAGGTAGGAAACATGACACCTAGATAGTAAATGACTTGTCCAAAAATAAAATAATAATAATAAAAAAATCGCACAGGACATGTGTGAAGAAGCAGAAAACTGAACCCAGGCCTTGTGAATCCCAGGCTAGAGCCCCAGATCACTGGAACATGCTTCATCTCCTGAGTCCCATACTTAGATCACATTGGCTAGTGTGTCTCAATAGGAGCACAAGCCCCGCTGACTTTCACAATTGTTTTTAAAGACCCAACACAGCTTTCTGTGCACCTGACTCCAGTAGGAGCTTAGTAGGGTGACCAGATGTCCTGATTTTACAGGGACAGTCCTGATTTTGGGGTCTTTTTCTTACATAGGCTCCTATTACCCTCCAGCCCCGTCCTGATTTTTCACACTTGCTGTCTGGTCACCCGAGAGCACAAGGAATACAGAATGGGGCCCTTGATGCCAGACATGATCTCATTATCTTATGGAGGGGGATACATCGAGGAAATGACAGGCAAAACTTAGCACTGGCCTGAAAAGTAACTTAAAGCAAGGAAGAGAAACTGGAATGACTCATTTCAGCTAAAATAAGAACCTAGCCAAGCCACAAAACTCAGAGTAAGTCTGAACCAAATCTCTCTGAAGCCTGAAAGAAGGCAGTGTCCAGAGGAGCAAACATATAGAAATAAATTGGTACCCTGTTCCAGGAAGGTTCAGATAGATTAATAGATTATTAAGCCAGAAAAGTCCATTGTGATCATCTAGGGATTGTTCACACAGACATTTAGAATCTGGCAAGCTGGGTTGGGAACCTACGCCACACTAGCTTGCCTCATGGACCCTGTTGATGCACATTGATGGTTTGTTAATGCATTTGATCTAGACCCATTTCAAAAAGGACTAAATCCAAACTCATGAATGAACCATCAGTGTGCATGAGCCAGGATCCAAAGTGACATTTAATCATCCGCAGATTAGTGTGGGGCACATTCAGACCATGGCTTGCCATGAACTAAATATTCCTGTAGACAGGCCCCTAGTCTGACTTACTGTCTAACACAGGCCACAGCACTTCCCTGAATTAACTCCTGTGTTGACTACAGCATAATGTTTAGGGAAAAAAAATCCAATCTAGATTTTAAAATTTCCAGTGATGAAGAATCCACTACAATCCTGGGTAAGTCATTCCAATGGTTCATTACTCTCCCTGTTCATCATTTGGGCCCTATTGATCACCTAAATTTGTTTAGCTTCAACTTCCAGCCACTGGATTTTGTTATACTTTTGTATGCTAGAGTGAAGACCCTTCTATTGTCAAATTTCTGTTCCTCATTTATGTTCAAAGTCAATGGGAGTTCAGTTCCTTAATCTACTGAAAGCCTTTTTTTAAATCCTACGAGGCATCTATCTGCATTCTTGGGCACCCAATTAGGTGCAGCAAGTAAAAGTGCCAGTATTAAAACACATCCTTCCACCCAGAGATACACAAGCCTCAAGGACTGTGCTTTTATCATCGCTAATCTTAGAGAGATTTCAGTAAGAACCCTGTGCCCTCACAAACACCTGAAATTTACCACTAGCTAAACTGTTTTTGGTCCCAGGATATTGGAGAGACAAAGTGGATGAGGTAATATCTTTTATTGGACTGTCTGTTGGTGAGAAAGATATGCTTTCGAGATTACACAGAGCTCTTCTTCAGGCCTGCGTAAGCTCAAACACTTGTCTCTTTCACTAACAGAATTTGGTCCAATAAAAGATATTACCTCGTTCACTTTGCCTGTCCATTGACAAAACTACATATATTAGCTTTTATCCATCGAGTTTTTTAAAAGAAACAGAAACTGCAGTGTGACCCTAGAAAACCTGCTTGCACAAACTCAGATGTTGTTCTGCAGCATGATTTATTGTTTGCCATTGAGATTTAATGCTGTTTACTTGACGCTTTCCCTTACATAATCTAATTAAATGCTTTTAATACTTATGGTAATTTGGTCATGAATATGAACAAAAGATTTTAAGAAGGAGATTTTCCTTCATTGTATCTATATTTACTGTATATTGCATGAATTTCTTCCCCTATGTAATACAGAGCCAGAAAATCATCTGTCAAGGGATGATGGATGATCAAGCCTGCTACTTAGGCCTCAGGGCCTGGCCCTGCTGCTATACTTGACTTAGTTTTCAGTAGGCACTAAGTGCTCTGTCAGATTCTTGCCAAGGGAAAAGCATATGCTTGTAACTCCCAAATGTGTGGGAACCAGAGTAAACAGAGACATTTTTAATGTTACCACACATTTTAAATCTGCTGTGTCATTTTCCTGTAAGCATTGTCCATATTTTTGTAATACACACAGTCATTATGGGTTTGTGGCTCTGCCCATCATTAGTGTTCTTTGTTGTATGTTAACCAAGAAAACAAATGAAAAATACAAGGAATGCACAGAATACAAGACCATTTAACTGACTGCTGCATGCTGCTAGCAGGATGCAAAATAAAGATGGGTTTGTGGGGTGGGAAGTTATTCCCCTTACTCCCAAGGACATTTTTCTGGTTTGTTATGACCAGGTTTTTTCCCAACCTCACACAGGTTTATTAATTCAATGTTTTTTCCACAGTCCCCTGGGGGCACAGTATCACCACCCATGGATGAGTTATAACTGTGCCATAGTTAAGGACCAAATTCCACTCCTGTTTCTACCCAGAAATCCCATCAGCCTTTGGTGCTGTCTAGGTGGAACATATGGCAGCATTAGATTCGAGAACTTAAACATTTCCATGATGAACCCCATTTCTCAGAGGGGCCAGGCACAATGGCAGGAATTGAGGATAATATTTCAAATCAGAAACATTGCTTTCTAATGCATTTTTATCTGATATTACAGAATAGCTCTATCAGGCTTTTACAATTATTTCTAAAGACAAGATAATGGGCCAAATTCATCCTTGGTAGAGCTTGCTTTCAATGGATATATACCAAGGGTGTATTTAGCCCTTTCTGTGTTTCTTTCATAACTAAAGTTTCAGAACGTTTATTTAGGGAATGGAGATTTAATTCAGCCAACATACTCAAAGGTTGATTATCCTCATGAGAGAAACACCAATTGAGATTAATGAGAATTATGAGTTATACAAAGAAGCTTGAATTCTTTTCATAGGGCGGATACAGCCAGAGATTGGCCTAAAAATCTTACGAAATGCATCAGTTTCAGCTCTTCCTTCAGTTCTAAGGTGTCTCCCCCCACACCAAGCTTACCCTGAGATCCTCTGTGGATGAAGCTCACCTGCATTTATTCCAGCCATCCTTCCTCATATACATGGAGAGCAGACAGAATGAGCCCCCCACCCCATGCCAGCCCCCTTTGAGACTGCAGCTGGTGGGAGCTAGTCAACCATCTTCACCCTGAAAGGCACCACTAGAGTCTCAAAAGGGGAAACATTGAGGCCTTCTGAGGAACATGAGGAGGGAGATTTTTTAGGCCAACCATCATCGTCATGATTCATACAAACTTTGAATTTCTCTGATTTTATCTGAACGTCTATCAGAGCCCTGGTTCCAGTCCATGAAAACCATTCTCTCTCCTTTATCACATAAGTTTGCCATTTTCATCCCTGAGCTCAAAAGCATCTCAGAGGAGGATCCACTCTTCTGTGATATTGCTAAGGATTCCTTTTTTTCAACATAGACAAGAGTGTATTCAAACATCCAGTCAACACTGTTTTACAGGTTCACAGGACTTTGGGCTTAGCTGACAGCTATGAGTCCAGCTCATTGTTTGAAACAATGCATTCATCCCGGTACCACTCCTGGCTTCCCTACCACAAAGGCTTGTCACTCAGCTGCTGCAGAGCAGTTCAAATGCCCTGATTCACTCAGCTGAAAGCCCCCAGGGCAAACAGTTCCAAAGATGATCTCTGCCCTCCTCCTGCATCCAGTGCACTGAGACCCTATGAAGATATTATGACCAGAGACCTTAGTGACTACAGTAATAATTCCCAGTTCAGCAAATAAGCTCCTCATTGCAAACTCTAGTAAGGCTTAGGCACTAGCCAAGAAGCATCTAGAGTAATTGTATCAGCAATTCTCTAATACTATTTTAAATGCTATCAAGTTCAATAAAACTTGAACTTGCTATTACAACAGAGTACAGTCTGTACTCTGTGTTCCTTTAAAATTGATGGAACAAGCCAATTTTTCCAGGTTTCTAGGCACAGTGCGTATTTAATTATAATAAGAAAATAGCTATTTAAAGCTATGAAATGAAAGACTAAAGTCTACAGTTAGAGGTCAGCAGACATTTGAGATTTTTCATGTTATGTTTGTAAGTACTGGGATAGGGAAAAGATGGGGGACAGTTGCATGGGATGTAACTTGCAGATCCACTTGTCATTCCACTGCCTGGATTGACCACCTCTGTTCTATGCTGGCCTTGCATGCAGCACTGCTTCACTGCATAGCTTCTTGCACCTCTACCTTCACCTATGGGGAGGGGTGCTTTCGCTCGGTAGGGAGGTTCCATTATATTTAGACAGAGAGAAAGAACGGTTTTGTAGCAGAAACACTGAGCTAGGAGCCAAGAGATCTGAGTTTTAGTCCCAGCTCTGCCATAGCTTTCTGACCTTGGGTGAGCCAGTTTAGCACTCTGTGCTCAGTTTCCAATCTGTAAAATGCAGCTATTAATATTTCATGGGCAGCTGAGGCTGCCTTGCGAGGCACTCAGAAACTACTGGGATGAGCACCACTGGAAAAAAAACCCTATAAATAAACCTGAAGACCTCTGTGTAGCTCCAAAATTTGTCTCTTTCACCATCACAGGTTAGTCCAATGAAAGATATTACCTCACCTGCCTTCTGTCCATATATAAAATACCCAAACTAAAAGGAAGTTCCTATGTAGGAAAGGCTTGAAAGAAGATGATTTTTCAATGAATTAACAGATGTGTCAATAGTCATCCCTAAATATAGATTTTAATCTAGCAGAAAAAATGATAATTGAGATTCCACCTCCCCCCCCAACACCAAGTACCATCTAGGTCTCTTATTCCATAATCTTCTCCTGTCATTTTAACTGCATGTGAATATTGCAAAGAGATATACTAACAAACAACCACTCTAAAGAAGAGAGTTTTCATTAAAACATTTAGGGCAATATACTGTGATATTGAAGACTGTGCTTTGAAGGGCCAGACTTCCCAGCCAGTGAGTTTTGGTGGGGAGCTGTGAGGCTCTTGCTGTTGTCATGTACAACCAGCTGGATCCCGACACAGAATAAAACAGAGCTCTTGCAAGCACACTGAACCCCACATATACCATCCTTGATCTGCACACACCTCCCTCTGGAGTCACTGGGGTCTGTGTGCATGGATGAAGGACATACTGTGAGGCTTATTTTGTAAGCCTCTATGCCTTGTTTAGAATTAAATGCACTTTCCAAATTTCTCATGCAGGCCCTGATGCAAGAAAGCACATAAGGGTGTACTTAACAGTGCACACATGCTTAAATACCATAGACGTCAATGTTATCTGCTGTAATGCTGCATATTCTGTATATGTTGAGTATGTATAAAGCCTAGTTCAAAGTCCATTGAAGTCTTCCATGGTCTTCAATAGAAGTGGATCAGGCCAGTGGAAAGAACATTAGTCTCATATGCTATTAATCTGACATGCTTCTTGAGCATTACATTCATTTGAATTTACAATATATAAAATATGGGATTTTGGGAGGAAAATTCTTAACCTTTTCAAACACATAAGCACAATACAGGAAAACTTTGACTATGGCCAACATATAAATCAAAGTGTCTGACAATATCTATCATTATGATGCTAGAGCTCCTAACAGTGCAGTTATGGTCAGGATATCATTAGCTTTTGGAATGATCTCTTCAGAGTTACACTTCTTTACTGCCAGTGACCAGAACACATTTTTACTATTTTCCATCCCTTTTGTGTGACAAAGCCAGCACACCTATGCGAGAGTGAGCTGGATTCTAGTCTGGCTCGTGCTGCTTCAACAGAATTTTGTTTTTAAACTGCTCACAAGTACTCCAGTTTTTGCAAAGAACCCCTTTCCTGGGGGGTCTACACTTCAACATGGTGGGAAGGCTTGTGTCTTCCAATGATCCTAAAAGCAGGAGTTTTAACTGCTGGTGGCGTCACCTATCCCAGAGTGGACAAGGGATAAGGCCCAGATGAAAAGCTGTCCACTGGTTTTCCAGGATGGGGGCAGAGCAATAGGCCAACAGTCTACCCTTGTAAACAAATTATAGAAATAGCGCAAAGTAGCCATTCCAGCAAACAGCATGATAGACAGATATGGTCGAACCTTGTTCATGCCCTAAACAATATTCTCTGTCCCAGGAAGGATTCCCATTCAGATTGTAAAGAACCCACTTTGACTTTCAGAGCTCAAGCTGAACTGTCCGGCTGGCAGCTAACACAACCATAATGTTTACTTATCAGAGATATGAAAGTAATTGAAACGAACGGATGCCACAAAGCCATGTTTCTGATCAATCTTCCATCTATCTGTATTAAAAGTTCAATGTGTGTATCACCATAGTATCTAAATGGTGCCACAGAATAAGAGAATAACAGTGCTTTAGCAAAACTGTACAGCCTAACTTACCTAATCAACAACCTTGCAGAATACACTCCTTAGACAAGTATATCAGTGTCATAGAGATACACACACGTATACCATATATATAGGTCTATTTTTATTTTCAGATCACAGTCTCTTGCCATATGAATATACTTCCAAAATTGCACAGTTCTCATATTGGCAGGCTCTGCTCAAGGGAACCAGAGTTGATTGACTCGAGACACAATCTCCTTCCATCAGAAGAAGGATTTTCTTTTGATGCAGAAATGATAGCTCTGCCCTATATGAAGAATCCATCCTGAACAAAACAAGATTCAAAGATGCAGTGAGGGGGGAAAGGATTTATGTTACTATAACTACTTATAGTTTTAGTATACAATGGTCCTATAGTTTTTTCTCCCTAAAATTTAAATATAGAAGCATTAGTGTGGGATAAATCTGATCCAAAGATATTCCAGGATTTAAAATCACAACCTATATATGTGTGTGTCATTTACAAAGCTTAGAAATTAATATTAAAACTCCATCTGAGAAAATTAATGTCTATTTTTATGCTTATTTTATATTTGGTATATTTAATTTAAGGCATGTAAGACTGAACATGAGATGACTATTCTAGGATCTTAGTCATAAAATTAAATCACTACTACAGATTACAGAATGGTTAAATAGTATTCATAAATTAAAGTAATGACATTGTAATAATTTAGATTGTCCTGAAACAATACTAAAAGTGACTAAAAATAAAACACTACAGCTGACCATTTCAATTAAAATAAAGCCTGTTATACTGTTATAAGAAAGCATTTGGCATTAATATGGTAAAATATATGCCACAGAATCCTTTGCTCTGATTGACTGAGACTGATTAAACTCTGCCGTGGGCTCTGGCCACCTGGGAGAAGCTGCACTGGATTACACAGCCCTACTGAGACATCTTCTTTAAATAGGTATTTTAAAAAGTCATGATCCCCTTTTCCACTCAATGTTCTCTGTAAACATTGGTGAAATGAATCATTCGTCAGCCACTGAATATAAAAGGGAGGGAAAAATGCAGAAGGGATAAAAATGGTTGTGTTTCCTGAAAGAGACAAGGAGGGTTTTCTATAAAATGAAAAGTGCAGTTTAAAGATATGTTAGATCCATGGAGAGCTATTCTAGAAGAATGAAATTCACCAGGCACAGAGGACCAGCACAAGTTAAGCAGTATTTTCAGGGGTTATATGGGACATAGGTGGAGCATAGACCTTGAACTGTCCCTCTGCACTGGGATGAATTTAAATTTAAATTTAAATTTAAAGAGTATGTCTTCACTGCAGTTCACCTGAGTTATGTACACTCAAGTCACTTCTCTTGCATTGGCCTAGCTCAAGTGAGAATGGCCACACTGTGAAGCAACACTCAAGTTGCCACATCTACGCTGGCCTTGTTCTCAAATATGTATGGTGCGAAGGTTTCTGGGAGCATATCCCATAGTTCCTTGGCGCTGGCCTGTGTCCACACTACTGAGTGATTATGTTATCAGCCAACAAGCGGCGCTCGCTCAAGTTTTAGCAAATACCGCCTCTCAGGCCAGCCATCATGAGTCAAAAGCTCTACTGGACTTGAGATTTGTATGTGAATGGGACTCAGTTTAGGAAGAACACTCATATTTTTATTGCAAAGTTATCTTGAGTTATATAGAAGTTTGTCTGATTAAGGTCTTCAGAATTTCACCCAAAAGAGAGCTCAGTGTCTCTCTCTGAATTTCACATGGGATGCTTATCCAAACCTCTTATCTTAAGCTCTTTGGCATCCCAAAAAGTGACTGGAAGTCTCAGGAGACCTGCAAGAGTTTCCCCTTTTCCAATACTTCCCACTTCCATTTAAGACAGGAGTACTGCAAGATAAGATGTGTTTCTTGCTAGGTCTCAGCCCTTTCAGTTCTGCTGACAGTGTAGAAGGAGGCAGTGAGGAAGGGAATAAAACTTCAGAGTAATAACTGGAGAGATTATTTGAGATTTTTTCAAACCTCAGTAGAAGATTCAGTTCCCATCAATTCAGTGTTTGACAGTTCATCTGCATGTTTGTTTTGAGATCAACTATTTTTTCCCACCCACTTCTCCCTGTCAACAAGTGAGAATGCCTGTAAAATTGGGTTCCAGCTTTGTTTTAAGAAAAAATACCTTTGGGTTAGGCAATTATTAACCCCATTTTACAAACAGAGAAACCTTGATATGTATCTACACACACACACAGCAGCTTGCCTTAGACATACAGTCATTCAGTGTATTAATTGTGGGCAGGAATGACTTGTATGAAGTCCTAAACACAGGAGAGACCAAATCAGGAAACATTTATATAGACAATATGACTCTTCACCTGAGCTAAGAACATAGACTTGGTGGTGTAAATGGATGTAATTAGAGGGTCAAATTGTAGATTGGAATATTTAAGTCAACTGAAAGCACTGATTTACACCAATCAAAAATCTGACTCAGATGTTAGACATTCTGTGATTATATAGTGGAAAGAATGCATCTGATAAATTGCACGAGCAACTGTTTTGCACATACAGAGTTGCATGTGTACATACAAATCATTCGTCATCTGTGGCTGCATAATCTTGCAGGTACATTTTTGCTGGCCAAAAAATAAGTTGGTTTGAAGCCCACCAAAAATTGGGCCCTGAGAGATCCACAACACTTCAAATGTGGAAAAATGAGTAACAAGGATTTAAGCTGTGATGAGCACTGGACTGCACGGTATAAAGTTTTCCCAACAACAAGAAGCTGTTTAATTTTGAGAAGACAAATATTTATAATTGTTGACACTTGTGCTGGAGTAACTAAACCCAAACATTAAATTTCCCAGCCACAGAAAGAAGATTAAAAATCTTAGAGAATCTGGATGCATTTTCGTTTGGTGATAAAGATGGGGTGATTGGGTGGAGTTCAGGCACAAATGCTCCTCTTCCTTATTTCCCTTTGGACTGGAGCCACAGAAACCAAATTAAAAAAAAATGCTGGTGCGGTGGAGGTCAGATACAGCATTTCTGTGGAAAGGAAAGCCTGGATTTAATGGATTATTTTGCAAGGAAAATATCTGTGGCATTGCTTCAGGAATCTGATAATGATAAAATCAGGGACATGTTCAAGTATTGTATTCTCAAAATAATCATTTCCAATAGAATATTCAGTTACTCACATCATCAGAATGGAAGATTTTTTCTTAGCAAGAAAATGTGGGGGTTGAATAATATAAAAACAAAACAAAACACAAACCACCCACTTGTTCTCCAAATGAAACAAAAAACAAGACAACAACTGCTAAACCAAAAAAGGCTGCTTAGCCACTGGAAGTAAAAGTCATTTCTAAGAAACATCCTAGTTTCTCAATATCACCATTCTTAATTGGGTTTAAAATAACCAACACATTAGCTTAATCACAGTGATCCAATAACCATTTGTTTCATGCAGTGTTTTGCCTTTATGGCTATATCTTGTTCCAATTTGAGTTTCATCCATCCCAGTTTCAAAATAACCGTGTCTTTCGTATAGGCTCTCCATACACCAGATCTCATATGTTTGTGACCTTAAATAAACAAGGGACCTTTGATGGTCTTACGTATTTCAGACCACTTTGTCATTTCCAGTGATATGTGAGCCCATGGTAATGACATGCAGTCATTATTGGTTTGTGGAAGTGCCTGCTGCTGCTTCTTCTCTTGATGTATGTTCACCATAGAACAAATTTACAGTAATCTTTCTGTTAACCAGTACTTCCCTATTATGACACAGAATGAGAAGGGGGTCAGGGAGTTTGAAAATGGAATTTTTGTTCATGCCGCATCACATATTTGTAATAAACAAGGATGCAATTCTAAAAGGAGGAGGAAAAAGAAGAACAACAGACTAGTGATCTGAAAAGCAATTTCCAGAAAACAAATACAAAAAAATTGCTAACTTCTGGACAGGTCTACACATCTAGCACAGCAGCTTCGTTGTGGCATTGTGTATTCCTTCTATTACATTTCAGGCTGCTGTTCAAGGCTGTTGGGTTCTGGCACTGTCAAAATGAAAGAGATTATGTGGCACCATATGTCAGGCAGCTGAAGCAAAGTGTTACTGTTCTAAAATGTTTGCCTTTCCCATCTGGAAGAGTGTGTTGTGGAGAGGGGAGGGGAGAAAAAAACAAAGGGGTGGTGGGGTGGAGAAGGTGAGCTGGTGCTTCTGCCCCTGACATTTCTGCAGTCCTGGCAGCATCTCTGAGGATGAATGTCTGGGTGTTGTTGCTCCTACCCAATGCTACAAAAAGTTCATGTTTTCCTCCGGAGGGGCATGTAGGAGGGAACTTTAGCAATTATTTTTTAATGCAAATGAATGTTTATTTCATGCCCTCAAGCTTTTTACTCTGGGTTGTTTGTGACAAACATTCCACAATAGGCTATTTATAGACTAGCATATGCATCAGTGCTGAAATACATGGAGCTGAAGTCGTTAGACAATAAAAATGAAAGACGACAATAACATGCCGCTAATGGTTTTAAATGAGTACATGGTAGAATATTTACTGGTACATCATGGACAGGATATCCTCATTGCTCTACACAAACCTGTGCTCCATCAATAGACTAATCTGTATCATGTAATACATGGTTCTTCTGTTACAAAAATGTCTCGTCTGTGCTATGGTTTCAAACATAAATACAGAAGTTGATATAAGGGGTTCACATTGCTATACAGCAAATAATTCAGGTTTCTGCTTTATCATGAACTGGTTTGCCATGGGCCAGGCCCCCTGCTCATATAAATTGACTTACTTCAATTGATGTTACACTAGCAGAGAATCGGGCTGTAATCCTATTCCAAATGAGTCCAATGGGATCAGGATTTGGCCCTCCGATAAAACAATCTTCCCCATACTCCAAGTTTAACTAATTCTACTGGGCTAAATCTGCAGCTATCATCCAGACTCCAACTAGCTTCAGTGTCAATTTTTCATGTTTGCTGACATGATTTGGCCAATTTTGCTGAGGCAACACATGGTGTTATAAGTAACATCACTAAATATTCTGAGGGGCAGACACAAATTAGGCAGATTAAAATAGGTAAATTAATTGTCAAATTATCTGTTTTCACCAAGAAGTAGTGAAAAATGCAAACACTGACTTTCCTTAATATAGCATTTGGTTTAGACTTTCCTCCATATTTAACTATTTATTTTCCTTGTTTAAAAACAAACCAAACCAACCCCAGCCAATTTCAAACCAAGCATAAGTGGCTGAAATTTCATTGACTTCAGAGCAGCTGGCTCACTTACACCTTCTAAGTGCCTCACGGAGAAATAAAAACAGCAAAAAGGACATTTGTGACCCACAATATATGTTTTGCTCAGCTGCTGCAGAACTTGGAAAAGAAGATGCTGTGGTAAACCCTTTTCAGAGTTGTGGTAAAAATGCTACTGATTTGAGGTAAGATTTTCAATAGCTCCTAAGTACATGACAAGCCTAAGTCCCAGTGACTTTTAGTGAGACATGGGACTTGTCTACACGGTGCCATGGTTTGAACTAGAAGGGATGAACTGTAGAGCACTCTAATGCATTGAGTTCTAACTGAAAAACAGGACTATGTGAACACACCCAAGGTACTTTTCACTTTGCACCAGCAGGGTTTACACGGGGTAGTTAGAGCGCAGTGTGTTAGAATACTCCACAATTCACAACCCTGTAGTTCATACTGAGGCACCATGTAGACAAATCCTTAGGCTCTCAAGTACCTTTTGAAAAATGGGACTAAAGTGCTTTTGAAAATTTTACCCATTGGAATGCTGACAATGAAGTAAACTTAAAGCAGCCAGTCTGGTTTGCATTTCACAAGGGAAAAATAAGTGTCTTTATTTTCTATACTGGCATGTGTGGAAAAGAGACAACATTGGGCAAGGAAAGACACATAGGCTAAAGTTTCCAAAGGTGGGTGCCTAAAGTTAAGCTCCAAAATCTAGAGTCCTAGGCCTGGTCTACACTGGGAGGGGAGGGGGGGATCGATCTAAGTTACACAACTTCAGCTATGTGAACAACGTAGCTGAAGTCGACAAACTTAGATCTACACACCGCAATGTCTTCCCTGTGGTGAGTTCACTGCTGATGCTCCCCTGTCGACTCCGCCTGTGCCTCTTACCCTAGTGGAGTACTGGAGTTGATGGGAGATTGCTTGGCAGTCGATTTACTACGTCTAGACTAGACACGATATATCAACCCCCGCTGGATCTAAAGCTGCCCATCAATCCATCAGGTAGTATAGACATACTGTTAAACAGGAAACCTGATGGAACACTCACAGCTCCCACCTGGAATTCAGCTCAGCACCTCTAAAACTAAGTATTTTATTTTAGAAGACTAAATATGGATTTAGGTGCACCTACATTAAAAGCTTTTGCTGCTACATTAGGTTTTGAAAGGACATTGCAATCAAAAAAAGAACCAAAAAACAGTACTTAACATTGTCTCTATGTTGCTGTCATGGTCAGTAGCTGCAGCATATTTTAAAAACCCATACATAACTTCACAAATTTTTAATGCTGGCCTCTTTCCCATCCAATTAAATTTCTATTTACATAATGATAACTAAACATGTTAACTGTACAGACACATCAAAACACATCTTACAAAAGCCGGTGCAAAGTAATAATTCACAATTAGAGCTGTGTGGAAAGATTTCCAAACAAAGCAAAACTGTTGAATTATGGCTTGTCTCCATTTTTGTTTATAAAAAAGGCATACCAGGAAAAACCAGCACACATACACACACTTCATTTTTGCAAATCAATGGAAGGTGATTTTCATGTGACCAAGAGGACTTGAATCTATCTGTGGTATTTGTATGACCCTCATTCCTGTAGTATCTGGGTGTATGTCTCATAATCTTTAATGTATTTATACTTAAAAACACCCCTTTGAGATAGGTAAGTGTCGTTATCTCTGTTCTACAGACAGAGAACAGAGCTACAGAGATGCCAAGTGATTTGTCCAAGGTCACACAGAGCAGGGATTTGAACTCAAGTCTTCCAACTCCTAGGCTACTTCCTTTACTAATGCACTATCCTTCCTTACTAGTCCACTAAAATAGATTACAAAATGTACAAGAAAACAGCAAATTAAGTGCACAATGACTTTGGATAAGCTTTTGCCCTGCCAAAACTCCCCTCACTGTGTACATGCTATAACTCCCAATACATTCAAGCTATTACACCCATGAGCATAGTTTAGTAGTTTTCAGTTACAAGACTAGTATCCTGTCTCTAAACCACAAATCTGTAATAATTTATATCAAATTATAAAATGACCACTGCTAGCTAATACTGTGAGAAGATTGAACATGATGAGAAAGCTGGTGAATTGCCTCAGCGCACAAAACTACTCTTGCTTAAAGGAGCAGTAAACAGGGACAAATAATACTTGGTGTCAATCCAACCTCATTCCACCCTGCAACAACAGGAAAAGTTTTATGCCACTGTGCATCCCAGGCAGCCAACACATCATGGTGAAACTGTGAGAAAAGTTACAAAGCCAGTGAGTACATACAGCAGCACTCATCCAGATATGTCGCTACTCATGTCCAGCGAAAGAGAGTGATGGGGTGTGACTCACCACTATGGTGCCTCCTCATGGCCAATTCAGGAATTAGCTCTACTCACCAGTGCGCCCTCATCTGGTGATGTCTTGCCACCATCACTTCTGCTCCAGGAGCCAGGTCACTCCAAGGACCATGGCATCCTCTTCAGGACACAGCCCTCCAGCTGTGCCACACTCTGTGCTCCCGCCCTTCTGGGGGACAGTATTGCAGTCCCTCAGTCCAGACACTTCCTCATACTGAGTGATCGAGGAGACACAGACCCACTCACTACTCTGGGTCCTGGCCCAGGGACCCTATAGAAGGCCGCTGCTTGCGGCGCCCCCTTTGACTCCTCAGTAGAATTCCCTAGGCCACTTCCCACGGCCCCAACTCCCTGTTTGCCCTTGTCTCAAGGCCTCAGCCTCCAAATCCCTGTGGCCTGCCAGGAGCTGCCTTTAGCTCCATAGCCTCTTCCTGCAGCTCTGCTCCATCTAGGGTGCTTGCTGCCTTCCTCCTCCCTCCTCGAGCTCCAAGGAGCGACAAACTGCTCTGCAGTCCTTTTTATATGGGCCAGCTCAGCCCTAATTGTCTGCTCCTTGCAACCTCTCTTTAATTGGCTGCGTCCTGCTCAGCGTCCCTAGGGCTTTATTATTCCCTTATGGGCCAGCGTGGGACAGATACCCCCTCACAAAGAGACCTTTGCTAGTGTCCAAGAGGATGTTGTACACTGGGCCAAGTCAATGCTCTTCTGGGTGCTGTTTATAGCTCCTTTCTTCATGCTTATAGAGCCATCCTGCACTTGCTGCAGCTCAGGGGTACTCAAACTGTGATACGCACACCACTCATAGATTGATGGAACATCAAGCTCACGTACCACGTCACAACAGTTTTTGGTGATACGTGATCCAATAAAGTTTGGCAATCCATGCTGCAAATGATGATGTAAGATTGGTAGAGGAACACAGGAGAGGTACTACTTTCCCCAGGCTTTGGAGCAGGAGCTGAGCCCAACTGTGGGGGAACTACTTTAGCCTCTATGGTAGGACTTGTTAGGTGAAGGCTAGGAAGGGGAACAATGGGAGAATCCCTGGCTCTGGTCTTTCTGCAGCCCAGGCTGCCCCCATCTCCTTCCACCCTGTGACACACTCCCATGGAGCATTGTACAGGGCAGGCAGTGCTCCCCCTTCACTTCCTCCTGAGATCCTACCTCCTCCTACCTACCACTGTGCATCGGAACTGTACCTTGTTCACTGGGACTGCTGCAGTTCATTTACCTTAGCGTTCTTTCTACCATTCCCATCCTTACATGCCAGCACAGAACTCCAACATTTTTCTTAGATTAAGGGTGTTCAAAAGAGGTGGTTACAAAAATTTCAACAAAATATTTTCCCATTAGAATTTGCCAAATCATCCATATGAAAATATTCCATGGAGATGTTTGGATTTCAACAAAGCTCTAATGGAATCCTAGCCGAGTGCTAATGGAAACTTGCCTGGTTCCTTGTCATTTTGCCCAGCTGGCTACTTGCCAGCCCATCTTGTTGGCTGTTAGAGAGCCTGGGCTTACAGGTTCTGCAGCTCTGGGGCAAGCTGAACCAGGGACCCCAAGGCTCCCAGGTTCCATAGCTCTGGGATAGCCTACCATATAAACTGCCCCAGGAAACCCCAGGGCTTCCAGGATGGGTGGGTCAGGGTCATCACACCAGGCAGATTGTTACACTGGGGATCCTTCCCTTTCAGGGAAAATTCTGACGTTTCTGGGCTTTGGAACAAAACCAGGTTTTGAAATAAAGAAATCCTATGTGAAACGGAATAATTTTCTCTGCCCAGATTGAATGTAACCCAATACCTGTAAACTTGCATACAAATGATGGTGCATCCCAGTGGCCCGAGCATCTGCATTAGAGTTCCAGTCCTGTTAAGATTTTATTTTCATTAACATTCCTCATGAATTACTTTTTTCCCTTGCACTTCTTATATGGCAACGGGAAAATGGTTCACCACATTTTCAGCTCTTAAAGGTTCATCCTGCAGTCTTTCTTCAGGCAATGATCTCACTGTTACGCCAATAACTAACATCACTTTATATAGGTGCAATTCTATTTACACCAGCAAATTTATTCCAGTTTGACACTGGACCCAATATGTTTTTACAACATTAATGGGAAAAATACTGAAGCCCTCTGCTGGCTAGAATAAAAACCTCTAAATCTCCATGGTTCTCAGTAAAGACATGGTAGTCAAGTGGAAAAAAATGTTTTCCATCTTTATTGTAAAGCAAGTGGGGACAGATACTGTTAGAATAATGTTTTTATTAACGTTTTTTGGGCAAGGGACACCACCAACCTGAAAATGACATTTCTGTCTGAAAATTAGGTACGTACTCATGTTAGAAGTAACACCTAAAGTTATTAGAAATGAAAGATGAGAGGAAAAATATTTTCTCGTTCTTCAGAATGTTTCAGAAATGTGTTCATTTGTCAATGTTTTGTGCATGATCAGCTCTACTCTTTCTCCTGTAGAGTTAGTTTCTTTCTTGCAAAACAAAACAAACAAAAATACACACACACACACACCCCTTCCTAAAATCAACAAGAGGAAAAGGGGAGTAAATATTTTAAGGATTAAAAAACTAAAATTAGGACATTCTATGTAAACTGGATTTTTTTTAAAGTAGTCATTTTAGAACAGTTCAAATGGGCAGTGTTATTTAGACCCAGATTCAGTAAATCAGGGATGTAAGAATACGTTTAAATATTTTACTGAAAAGGGATGAACCTCAGCATGAGTTTGTGTGTTTTACTGACTTTGAGCCTTTTAAAACAAACAAACAAACAAAACCTTCTGGAATTCTCATCTAGTTCTTAGCACTTCTCTAAAGCCACGGGCTTGTTCTGATCCCCCGCGCAAAGATAGGCGAAAAAAAAAAATCACAAACTCCTCCAAACCACACAATTTATCTGACCAGTGACAAAAATAGTTGTGTATTATTGTTATCCGCTGATCTCAAAGTGCTGTACAAAGTGCTCACTATCCCTATTTTACAACAATATGGAGAAGTAAAGTGACTTGCACAAAGTCATCCAGCAGGCCAGGCAGAGCTGGCAATAAAACTAAGGGCTGGTCCACACTACGGGGGGAAATCGATCTTAGATACGCAACTTCAGCTACGTGAATAACGTAGCTGAATTCGAATATCTAAGATTGGATTACTCACCCGTCCTCACCGCGCGGGATCGATGTTCGCGGCTCTCCCTGTCGATTCCGCAACTCCGTTGGGGTTGATGGAGTTCCGGAATCGATATAAGCGCCCTCGGGGATCGATATATCGCGAATAGATGAGACGTGATATATTGATCCCCGAGCAATCGATTTTAACCCAACTATATGGCGGGTAGTCTGGACGTAGCCTGTCAGATAACCTTAGTCCCAGATTTGGACCTTAGCGTCCAAAATATGGGGGTTAGCATGAAAACCTCCAAGCTTAGTTACCAGCTTGGACCTGGTACTTGCTGCCACCACCCAAAAAATTAGAGTGTTTTGGGGCACTCTGGTCCCCCTGAAAAACCTTCCCTGGGGACCCCAAGACCCAAATCCCTTGAGTCCCACAACAAAGGGAAATAATCCTTTTTCCCTTCTCCCCTCCAGGTGCTCCTGGAGAGATACACAGAAGCAACCTCCGTGAATCTAAGCAGAAGGAGTCCACCCTCTGTAATTCCAATCCTGGAACAAAAGCACTTTCCTCTTCACCCAGAGGGAATTCAAAATCAGACTTCCCCCTGACTTCTTCCTCCCACCAATTCCCTGGTGAGCTGCAGACCCAATTCCCTGAAGTTCCCCACTAAAGAAAACTCCAACAGGTCTTAAAAGAAAGCTTTATATAAAAAGAAAGAAAATACATACAAATGGTCTCTCTGTATTAAGGTGACAAATACAGGGTCAATTGCTTAAAAGAATATTGAATAAACAGCCTTATTCAAAAAGAATATAATTCAAAGCACTCCAGCAACTATAGACATGTAAATACATGATCTCTGTACTCACAACTTGGAAACAGAAGATTAGAGAGCAGGAAATAGAAATCACTCCTCATAGCTGAGAGAAAAGCAGGCAGACAGACAAAGACTCAGACACAAACTTCCCTCCACCCAGAGTTGAAAAAAAAATCCTGTTTCCTGATTGGTCCTCTGGTCAGGTGCTTCAGGTGAAAGAGACATTAACCCTTATCTATTTGTTTATGACATAGCCATAGTCCCAGTTCAGTGTCTGGTTTCTCGTATCTCCATATATATATATATATATATATATATTTTGGTGCTCCTTTTTGCTGTTCTGATATCACATTCAGTTTATAGCCAAAGATAAATGCCATTGTAACTCTGATCCCATACCAAAAAAAAGGGAATTACCAAAAAGTGGTAAAAACACAGAAGTATCTAATTATCTAACTAATCTCACGGGCTTCAAAAAAATCCAGCTCATGGGTAGCAAAACCAGAAGTCATTAGACACTACTAAATCACCTCAGGCAGGCAAGCTGAGGAGACTAGGCACCTAGCCGATCTGGAGCTTGGCATTTAAGGACATATGCAAGTCCCACTAAAATCAACAGAAAAAAAATCCCATTGACTTCAACAGGCTTTTGAGTAGAAAGTAAAGACCAAATTAAGTATAGCATTTAAGTACATACTTTGTTTTCATTAATGTCAATGGCACTTAAGCATGTACTTAAATTTAAACATGTGCTTAAGCGTTTCACCCAACACATATGTACTGCTGGCTACAAGCCTTTGAAGAACCTAAAGATATGTCCAAAACTAGTTGGCACACACTTTAAGAAAAAAGAATGCAAACATCTTCCTGATGTTTTTGAGAGGATACTTGAATGTATTCAATTTATTGCTACTGAAATTGTAACATAACACAGAGAGCCCAAAATACTATAATGTATGCTTCAGGCAAAACTGGTATCTGGATCTCGGAAGGATAAACATTCCGAAATTGCATAATCTAATTTTATACAATGAAAATTTATAATACATTTTCTGCGCCTATTGATCCTGATTCCATTGACATTACCCCAACAATTGATTTAGCCATTTGATCAGTTTGAGAAAGGGGTGGAGAATATAAAGTTTTAGTGGGCTTTATAAAGTCACAGCTACAACTTTCAAGTCCAACCAATAATACATAAACCATGGAGGTAATAAATGAAACAAATCAAGTTCTGTAATTACAACATGGTTTATAATGTAATAACATACTACAAGCATGTTTGATTTCTCCAGAATGTACAATAGTTGTTTGAAGCTGCAGCAATACATTTCCAAAATAAATATGCTCCTGATTATGTCTGAAACTGGTTTAGTTTGGTTTGTGCATATTTGAATACCCGAAAGAAAATGGGTCATCAGTTTATAACACTATGGACAAAATGTAGCTTTGATTCATCATTCTAGAAAGCTATTTAATGAGAATAAAAATGAAAATTGCAAAATGCTACACATCATCCCTTGACCTGTTGTCGTGTATGTGGGTATATGGAGAAGTATGTATTCCTATTATTCCCTGCATAAGCAATCAAGATCCCGAATCCCATCATACAGGAGTAAGCTACCACTGTGCATCTGCTCCTACCCCCTCCGGAAGCTGGTACATCGGTGGTGGTTCGGGAAAGGAAGAAGCCCCAACTTTGCCTCCCCTTGTTGTACCAACCTGCAGCGCTGAATCAGCACTAAGGATGGCATAGTCATTTGTTGCTGATATAGGCTAGCATCAAATTACTCTCTGCTAGAGCAAGAAGGCAGAAGAATGGCTTGCTGAGCCACAGTGCCTTCCCCAGGATGCCCCCAGGGCAGCGTAGAAATGCTCTGAGTCTTACAGCAGGCTATGACTTTGTTGCACCACTGATCCCAAAATGATTTGCCTTCCCCATGTTTTAACATACAGGAGCAGATTCTGCCAACTTCACTGGGAGTAGTGCACAATTATTCCAGCAGGCACATTGAGTGAGACCACTCACAGTGCAGAGCATGGCTCAAAGTCAGCAGTGGTGTCAGAATCAGACCCACTGCATTGCCAATAGCCCATAATAAAAAGAGCACAGTATTGATGCACTGTATTGTGATTTCAAGAGAGAGTCACAGCACCCGGCTCAGATATTAAATTTATTTTGAAGACATTGCATTGGAGGTTTGTTCAGCGGTCAGACAGCGGATAACTTAAAGCATTCCCCAGAGCATACCCAGAGATGGACAATACTCATGTTTGGTTGCTTTGGACCTGGACCATGAAAAGCATACATTTGGGCACTAGGCCTGCTCCTGAAACACTTCTTTGCCCAAGGTTCATGCAGTGAAGCCTATGGGTAAATGGCAGTACTTGCTTAAGCAAGGCTGGCTCTTGTGAGTATGGATGTTCGGCTCAGCCTTTTGTGAGGCGGGTGCATTCAAAATAAAAATGACATGTACTATGAAATGGAGTGGACTAGCAGGCTGCACTTCTAAAACGATTAGGGTAAAATAGCCAATAGCAACCAAGCCAGCATACGGGACTCCTGGAGAACAGACATCGAAGGAAAGCTTTTTTTTTCCAAATACTTCTTTTGAGGAGGTAAACCGATATGACTACCTTGAAATAAGTATCAGACCAACAATGTCACACGAGCCTCTGTTGGTTTCCATTGATCAGAAATATCTCATCCTTTGTTAGTCCCTAGGTATATATTTTGTGCTGATGTCTTATTTATTTATTTGGAGACCTTAATCAGAGTGGCCTAGGTAACAAAACATTTCTTCTGCTAACATTTCCTAGACTTTGTAAATTGCATTTCCTATGTAAACAGTTCAGAGGGGAAATATATCACCTTTTAAATGCGATTCCTGAAGACCTGAATGTTTTCATTCCTTTAAAAATATATCTAATGGAAACTGTGCAAATCAGATGTAGCATTCACAAGTGAGTGACAAATTCTTTCTAATATTCATCCGCATGACTAAATGAAATTTAAAAATTTTCCAAGCACGTCTAGCACCTAAGAGTAGACAATACAAGCAGGAAGAGACTGAAAAATTAATTAATAATAATAATAAAAGAACTTACTAGCACAAAATTCAATATCGCTCCTATTCCCCTCTTCCCCTCAAAAAGATAAGCTTTCACAAAATATTAGTGCACTTAAAAAAATATGTCTAGTCTTATATATACTTATCTCCCTCTTTCTAATTTCTGGGACTTTCCCTTTGTGTTTTCACCCATAAGCCTGAGCTACATTATAAAATGTTACCAAATCTGACACAATGCTGACTAGGCAGACACAGACCAGGACAAATTGTGTTCAGAATCATGTCCACTAATGTTGACCCAGCAAACTTTAAATTGAAATGCTCAATACAATTTGCCCTTGTCTACATTGATCACTCTCTGCATTATGGCAGCTAACTTCACACTCCTCAACCGTGATCAGAACACTTTTTTAGTGCAAGTAATAGCGTAGAGGTGGTCCCACAAAGTCAGGCTTTAGGTGTGTTGCCCAGGGAGGACACAATGAATGGATGGATGGTCCTGTGGTAAGACCCCTAGCTTAGGATTTAGGAGACTTTCACTTAGGCCCAGATTTTCAAAGGTATTTAGGCATTAGTGTGTTCAACATTGCAATGCCTAACTGATTTAGGAGCCTAAGTTTCATTTTCAAAAGGGATGTAGACATATAAGTATCTAAAATAGATGGGCAGTGTTGTGGAGATGCCTGTGCTGCCAATGTCCATTATCACTCTGTAGATAAAGAGCCACAACTTCTCAGGCTGCCAATCCAACACCTAAATGAGCATTAAAACAACAGAATGCAGATTGGAAGACATATACCCAGAACAAACAAACAATTTGCTTGAATGCCTTTTGACAAGGGAGTGGACCCAGCATTTTTTAAGCCAGTTTCTGAAGACTGTGGAGTTCAAGGAGACCATTTTGGCTCGTTCTCATTTCACTCTGCTGTTTTAAACGAAACCAAAAACTGCAAAGAACATACACGACGAAGGGGCTAAGAGAAAAGGGGTTATTACGCTGGTCACTGAAGTCTACCCCACCTCAGAAAACACATCTTGAGCTCACAGAAAGGAGTGCATTACCCCCTAGATAACAACACATCCATTTTCATAAGTTTATTTCAAACTTAAAAAAAAATCGATTTCATTGTTCTGAAAATTCTGCAGGTTGTCTCCAGGCCCTTGACTGAGAGGGTAGAAACTGAAAAAATCCCTAGCTGCAGCCAAAGTCTTTAAACCATCCAACTTATATGGAAAAATGGTGCTGGAGTTTTCTGGGAAAGCCAGCATTACACAACACACATCTGCTAATCAAATGACTTTCTGAACAATGCTAAACAAGGAAATTATTCAAAGCACATCCCGCTTCTAACCATTTGTCCATTGATTATGGATGGACAAGATTCACAACAGAAGGGAATCACAAACTATGGAAATAATGGTGCTTTTGCATGATTCACCCATCGCCTTCTGTGCAATGGTTCAGAGCTGTGCAAAAAATCCAGTACTCTCTATCATGTGCGGAATTCTTACACTGAAGCCAAAAATGTCAAATGTCAGGCTGGGATTTTCAAATGATATTAAAGAAGTGACTCTCGAAATTCAATGAGAGTTGGGCACTTAACTCCCTGAGGCTCATTTGAAAAGGCCAGCCTCAGTGCCCAACATTAGGCACCTTGTCAAAGGGCATGTCTGCCCCATAGTGCCTCCTACTGGCCAAACATGGTTCTGCAGCACCCTGCTTCAGTTTCCCCTTTTCCCAGGGCCCCCGTAAGAACTCCACATAGTACAAAGGTAGAAAGCTGAGGTTCTCCTTGATGAAATCTAAACACATTTGAAATAAAGGTCTCTTCTACCCAGACCCAAATAAAGTCTCTTTGGCCTGTAATCTCCTCCCTCAGCTTCAGGGAGTTTCACAGCCCACCTTTCTGAGGGCCTGTGTTTCTGGGCTGTTGGCAGCTCCTCCAGCTGTTTCCTTCATGGATCCTCTCAGTAGCTCTCTGAGTAATTCTTCTCCTCACATCCCTGGGATGAGAGAAGGCCACAGGTAGCAGTCCTTCCCCTGCTGCTAACTCCCCCTTTGTAAGGCCCAGGTGCCTTCTCATTGGGCAGCAGGTCATCAGTTCACAGGTGCCCTGGATCCCTTTCTCTTAGGGCATGTCTACATAGCAGCTGGGCAGTGAGAGTCTCAGCTCAGGTAGATGTACATGCATTAGCTCCGTTCAAACTCGCTAGCAACTAGAGAGCAGTGCCATACTGCGGCCTGGGTAGCAGCTCACGTTAGCCACACGAGTACGATCCTGCCCTCTCCCCTGGGGTATGTACTAGGGTGCAAGCTGAGCAGCTGCAGCCATACTGCTATTTTTAGGGGTTTGCTCAATCAGAGCTAATGCGTGTATGCCTGCCCGAGTTAGGAATTACACCACCCATCTGCTGTGTAGAGATGCCCTAGAGGCACCAGGGCTTCTGTGACACACCTAACTCCATATTCAGGCACCTCGCTAAGTGGTTTAATGGGAACTGTGGGTGCTCAGCAGTTCTACAAATCAGATCACATAGTTAGGTGTTTAAGCACGGATTGAAACTGGGAAAATTTTGCTCCAAGCTTTGAATGTTTGGTAAGATCCCCTGCACGTGTTCAGAGTAGCATAGCAATGGAGCTGCCTGGACATGGCTGTGAGAGGGTGCTCTCTCTCTCTCCCTTCAGGCCAGCTGTTAGCCACTTCATTCCTTGACTGAATGTTAATACTTATTCAGCAACCTTCTTCATTGACTGCTCCCCGAAACAGTAATTAAAGATGCACAGACACAAATGTGAGGTAGATACCATCAGACTCATTTAAAGCCATTGAGATTGTAAGGACCTGGTCATCCTCCCAGCCTGTGTGTAAACTGCCTCAGCCCATGAGGTGGTGGCAGGGGGGATGCACCAAGCACCTACAGCTCTCATTTGTGTGAGGGGGTTGTCAGTTACTTTTGCAGCACCATTTTTTGCAGAGGGCCCTTTGCACAGGGCAGGATCCATGTGTGGCAAATACCTGGCCTGGTAACTGGGCTAGAGATGTTACAGGAGTGCTCTGTATCTATGAAAAGGGCTAATTAATAGATAAGACACCAGGAGCTGGTGCTTAATAATAGATAGCTTAGTTCCAGGAGGTAGTAGGTCTGCAAATGACTTCCTCTGGCTGCGCTTTATATCAGCTCTTAATAGGGAGACATGTATCATTCCCCCACCCCCTATAGGGAATCCAAACTCAAAATAACTCAGCCTTTGAATGCTCAGAGATTCTTCCCATGGGAAACCTCCTTTAACGAGGGCAGCTGGTCCTGAGGGATTCCCTGACAGTGCAGCTCCAGGACACTTTTTTGAAGAGTGGATTCTCCCCCTCCTCCCCCTTAACATAGCAATTGTGGACTGAGCAAATAAACCTTTATTCGCAAGCCCTAACAAACTGTGTAGCAAAAGGGGTCTGAAACCAGGCCAGGTACTGTGCATGGTGGAGGAATTGCAGTGCAAACCTTTTGCATAACAAACTTGCCTGCTACTGTAATATCTGATTTGTTTGAATGAAAGGCACCTATTGCTCAACATTTAAGCACAGTGCTGAAGGCTGATGTCACGGAAAGACAGCATGAAAGAGCAGACTGACAAATACAGTCACCGAACTAGATTTATTTTCTTCTGAGAGAGGTGCTTCCCCTTTTTAATCTTAATTTCCAAGTACCTTTTGAAAAAAAAAATAGCTGTTCTTGAGGTTCATCAGAAATGACTTGGGTGATCTTCTGTTAAAAGAATGACTTTTATCCTCATTCAAATACATATTGTATTGGCTTAGAAACATCAAAGAGGCAATGTCTTTACATATTCTATTTCTAAGTAAAGAAAACAAGTTCTGTCTTTATTAACATTGGTAATGTTGATTCTTATAATGAAAAATGCACAAAAGCACTATTTTTGATGAATAGGTAATAGAACAGCAGTGAATAAGAGAGCATTAATTTTTCTTCAGTGGCTCACTGGGATAATGCACCACAGGGTTTTGAACCAATATCAAGTCACAAGTAAAATGAGGTCAGTGGTCTCTCCCACACCCCTCCCCCCTACTAATGGACATTTTTATTGACCTCAAAAAACCACCCCATAGTTCAAGTACAGCTGACAATGTCTGCTTGTCATGGCCTAGCACTAAAACAGTAGGAGTGCTTTCTATCAGGCCAAAATTACTTCCAAGGGCTTGGATAATGCTGTATGACCATACCACATGCAAGTGTTAACTGAGGCACTTATTTGAATTATGGCTGGAGCAGAGGAAGTGGGATATTACAAGTAACACATGCTTACCCAAGGGTAGACATCTGTAGAATTCTTGCCAATATACTAGCAAGTGACCAAGCACAAATACAGTTTATGTCCTAGGCCGGTAGATGGAGGAGATATATATATAGCGCAATAGAGCCTTTGGTATGTTTCCCAACTGAGCTATTTATACACTGGGATTTAAGCATTCCTTTCTGTCTTTGTCATCTTCCGCCCGAGTGCCTCAGATTTTACAATGCTGAGGGCCATATAAGCATTTAGATGAGGGGTGAGAAGAGGAAGAAAGAAGAGGTAAATCCAGAAATAAACCCAATGGTCATAACAATTCTGATTTTTTTTCATTCTGTAGCCAACAAAAGGAAACATTTTACAATATTGTTATTTGTATCAAATACTATTTTTCTTATAAACTTTCTATCAGTTGAATTTCAAGGGCAGTTGGGGGAAAAGGCAGGGCAGGGGAGAAGAGGAAGAAAAGCCCATGAGAGGGAATGTTCTGATATCTTGAGTGAAAGGGTGACAGTATATTTTGGGGTGTGTGCCAAACACAGAAGACAAGACCTCATGTGGGCATATGGTAAGGAAGGGCTATCCCTCAGAGAAGCCTGTAGCATGGGAGCAGAGTTGATGAACATTTTTCATTTGAATTTCAGAAAATGAGGGCATTTTTCCAGCAAAAGTTTTGAAACATTTCCCCATCACCAACCCCTTTTTGTTGACTAGCTGTACATTACAGAGATTAGTGTCTCTAAGGGTGGGGTCTATCATGTAGAGTGTGCCTCCTGGGAGGCAGGAGAAGGCTTAGGAGCATGTTTATTTCATGAATGGAGGAACCAGGGGTGGCAGGTTTGTAGAAATTTTGGTGGTGCCCAGATCCCGCCCCTCCAACCTCCTCCCCCTACCTTCTTAAGGCTCTGGGAGGGAGTTTGGATGGGGGAGAAGATCTGGGGTGCAGGCCCTGGGCTGAGGATTAGAGTGCAGGAGGGGTGCAGGGTGCAGGCTCTTGGAGGGAGTCTGGGATGCATGCTCTGGGATGGAGTTTGGGTGCTGGGTGAAGGCTTCAGGCTGGGACAGGGGGTTGGGGTGCAGGAGGGGGTGAGAGGTGCAGGCTCTGGTAGGGAATTTGAGTGCAGGCTCTGGGAGGGAGTGCAGAGGGTTGGGGTGCAGGCTCTGGGAGAGAGTTTGAGTGAGGTTCTGGGCTGGGGCAAGGTGTGGGGTGCAGGAGGGGGTGAGGGTGCAGGCTCTGGGTGGGAGTTTGGGGGCAGGAGGGGCTGTGTGGGAAGGGAGAGGGGGTGCAGGTTCTGGGAGGGAGTTTGGGGATAGGAGGTGGTGCAGAGGTGAGGGCTGTGGGGCTGAGGATGAGGGGTTTGGTATGTGGGAGGGGGCTCAGGGCTAGGGGCAGAGGGTTGGGGTGTGGGGTGAGGACTGCGGGATGGGGATGGGGATGAGGGGTTCATGATGCAGGAGGGGACTCAGGACTGGGGCAGAGGATTAAGTTGCGGGGGGATGAGGGCTCTGGCTGGGGATGAGGGGCTTGGGGTGTTGGAGAGGCTCAGGGCTAGGGCAGAAGGGCAGCCTGTCCCATTAGTGGATGGAGGGCGCTAGGACCCTGCGGCAGCAGTTGATGCAGAGAGCCGGCAGAGCAGAGTCAGCATGAGCTGCAGGCTCCAGGGCCCGAAGAGGTGGGTGGAAGCAGCAAGTGTGGCTGGGGGGCACTCGGGGGAGGCACATGGGGGCAGCAGGCGGGACTAGGGGAGAGACTCAGCACCAAACATTGGTGGAACCAGACCCCTGGGCCCTGAATATTGCTGGAGCCCAGGCACCATGGGCCCATACAACTCGCCGCCCCTGAGAGGAACTATTCTCTTTTGGGAAGTCAGGAATTTCCTGGGAAGCTCGTGCATATCTTGAAAGGGTGGCAGGAGAATCAGCGAGGGGTGAAGCTGTTTTCAGTTTGCATGGAACAGTAGGTATCAGTACTATGTGTGAGATGCACATTGGTGAGACAAAGGTGTACTAGAGGAGGCAGAGTAAGAAGTATTTGGAATACAGTAGGACAGCATGCATGACAGAAAATATCTTAACAGCTACTTGCATCCCTATGAACCTACCTCATTCTAGACTGGAGCAGGGCATGGTTAGGAGCCACCCACCAGAGGATCTCCAAAGCCCTCCTGTTGGCAAATATGGAGCATTCAAACCTGAGTGGTAGGAAGAGGAGGAAGCCCCAAAGCATCAGGAGATTCATGGGTGGCTCTTCCCCAGATGAGGATTTCATTCTGCGTCTTTTATATTTTCAAGACAGACTTGTCTGCTAGTTTGTCCAGATCCCCACACAATTGCCTCCATCCCTGTCTTCCATGCAGCTCCTCATACCTGGTACGATCTCCCTAAGTCCATCAGCAAGAACTCCCTAAGTCCACGTTCAAGTCCCTCTTAAAATCCCAGTAGCGTCATGCTGCTTGCATTGACTTATATTTAAATCACCTATTATTCAATCCATTCACCTTCTTCTCCATCCCTTGTCTGTTCTTAGATTGTGAGCGACTTACAGCAAGGACCCTGTTTCTTCAGCACTTGGAGAGTCCCCGGCACAGACCGGGAGCCACCATAAATAAATATGAAGACAATTGTAATCTGTGCTCTATCAGTGTGATCTGTGAAATACCAAAGTCTTTTCTGAAGTCCAGTATTACATTTATAAACAGCCAACAAGAAGCTAATTGTTCTCTCTGTTTGTATCCGTCGCTCCTTTTCCTATGGACTAAGCCACTGGTTCAGCCTGCTGATTTATGCTTCACAGAAACAAGAGACCAATAGGGTTGCACTTTGTTTCAAAGGAAGAAAGAAAAAAGTTCAAACAAAGAGAAACAGTAAATCTAGATTCTACAACATCTAATACAATGGCTCAGGACACCAGTGTAATTCTAAGTTACACTGAGAAACATTGGTATTTCAGCGATTACGGGGTTCAGAAGCTGTCCACAGTCAATTGAGTTGGAATTAACAAATAGAGTACAAACTGCATGTGGATATGTAAGGGAGATGAGCAAGGGAGTAAAGAGTGTCAGGATTAGGAATTGGCTCACAGGGTTTTTAACAGCTGATGTAATTTCTGTAGAGATGGAAGGAGTGGAACAGAGAAAAGATTAGAATTTAAAAGTAAAATAAAAGGAAGCAGTGAGCCATTCCTTACCCACTTTAAACTCTAAACAATTAGAAAGAAAACAGCCCTTGTGATTTTAAAGTTACTTTTAGAGCCCAAACTTGGAATACCTCCCCATGCTGTCATCAGTATCCAAGGGTTTGGCCTTACAAATGGGTAAGCAAAAATTTCTCTTCTAATCAATTCAGAAAGGTCAGGAAGTCTTATGGACTTGTGAAAAAACAAACAAAGTAGACCACATCATTAGAGCCAAAAGAAAATATTTGTAACAACAAACACACAAATTAACAAAACAAAACAAAAAACCCTCAGTCTGTATACCCCAAATCAAAACACTACAGCCTTCAGAGCCTCATATTTTGAATGTTTCAATAAGGAAGGATTTACTATGATTGGGAATTTAGGACCAGATCATACAATAAAGGTGATAAATATTGCATATTAGACCAAAATACATTTTTTTAAATTTCATGGACACCAAGATACCTATCTTAAGACACACATATATGCTAAAACAAACATACTCATGAGTAATTTGGCCCTTTTAGATTCATGTAGATAACATTATTTTACTGCCCCATAAAGGAGAATATGGATTAAATTAAGACTTGGTGTAAAATCCATGCAGCTGAGTCAACCATAATAAGGCCTGGATTTGACCATGTTAATTAACTGTGCAGGGACACAACACAGACAAACTTTCAAAAGTTCCTACCTGATTTAAGGAGCACAACACCCATTGATTTTCTAAATCCTCACCTACCTGGCTAGTGTTTAATAAAGATACTGCAATAAAAGCTCTGGAAAACATAAGTATGTCTAATACATCATAAGTACTTATATAACTCCCTTTCCCAAAGCAAATGAGCACCTCACAATCTTGCATGTATTTATCACCACAATACCCCTTTGAGGTAGAGAAGAGCAAGTAGCTCCATTTTACAGATGGGCGACAGAGGCACAGAGACACAATACGATTTGTTAAGCTCACACAGGAAACCGCTGGAGAAGCATCGAATTGAACTCAGGTCTCCTGAGTCTCAAGCCAGCACTGAACCATCCTTCCTTTCCTTAAAGCCCTTTATAAAACCGCAGAACAAGTGCAGTACAGGCAGCAGCACAAATAATTCTGTGACTAGAATCCAACCACATTTTCTAGACTATCATCAGAAGTTTTTTAAACATCGGTCTCCAATTTATTTATAATTCATGGAAGGGTTGTGATAGGATCTCAGGGTCCAACATGGAAGGATGCTAATACAACTTGTAAGAAATGAAGTTTATGGAAAGGAATAACTGATTGTTGTCTCACGACCAAATCTGGAAATGCCCTGTTCTCAGGGAACAAAGAAAATGTCAAGTCCAGCATTTGGATCCCGCTAGCCTTCTTTGGGGTAATTAGATTCATATATAATTATCAATCATCAGCATCATCAAGCGTAGAAAACTGAAGACAACATAAAATAGACCAAATAATTCTTGCCTTAGCTATACTAACTTGAGGGAGAAATGCAATGGGGTTTGCTACTTACAGACAGTTAACAAAAAACGTTTTCTATGCCTTCTCCCAAGAGTTCAATAGTTTCTCCAAGTGTTTGGGGAAAACTCCCCCCACCCAGGAAATACCGTCTCTCAAGAGTGACTCTATTTACTGGATTTTAAATTAATGGAGAATTCTGACAAACAAGGGGATGAAAGTATCTGGCACTTTCCCCACTTAGGTTTTATGTCCAGACACCTACATTAAAGAAAGAAAGAAAGACGGAAATACGTGAAAACCTCAACATATTTTATTGTTCTGAACACTGACTTAACAAAGGAAACTTGAATTTGGGAGTAAGTTCATAATTTCAGTCACCCAGAGCAATAGCTGATGAAAGTACAGCTATGAATGAAGGGCTACACATGATTATTCATTATATTACAGTAGCATCTAGCAGCTCCAGTTGACTTTGGAGCCATTCACTGCCCCAAAAGCTTATCATCCAAACAAACAAAGGAAGTTTTATTTGATACATGGGTAACTGAGGTACAGAATGATTAAATGACTTTCCTAAAGTCCACAGGAAATCTGTGGCAAAGCCAGGACTTGAAACCTAGTCTCCTGAATTCCAATTCAGTGCCTTAACCACAAGATCATCCTTCCTCTTGCTTTTAGAGCCAATTTACAGCATTTGCTTGGGATGGGCATGGCAGGAGAAGTTATTTGGGCTGAATCACCTGGAATTCTCCTATAACTCCCAGGAGGTCACACCTCATTTAAGGCTAGCATTGATGGCCATGGTTAGCATGCACAAGGCCTGCAGGCAGGAACCCAGGTGTGCACAAGGCTTTGTGGGAAAAGGGATGCATTGGGCACAAACGCCCAGACACAACATGGTCCTGAATCCTTGGTGGCAATAGCACAGTGTGATATGTGACATTCATTTACCAAGTGCCAGCAGGGCTGCAGGATTGCCAAATACAATGTATTTGGGTGCCCCCCATTGGGACACTTTGAACTGCAAAGCCTCAGGGGATGCTAAGCCTGATATTCACCTTTGGGAGGAAGGCAAGTTGCACAGAAAATGTGAGTGGTGAGAAACTACAAAAAAGGAGAACAGCTCTACAAGTATCAGGCACTCAGAATGCCAAAGAGAAACAAATTCAGTTGTATTTTTAATACTGATTTATGTTAACAGGGTCTACATTAAAGAAATTGTCAACTGTGAGGAAGCGCCTCTGTCTGCACAATTCACAGACTACAAAACCACACAGTGTATCCTCCATTGCTGGAGAGACAGCAAAAGATGTATTTTGTGTTTGTTAAGCGAACATGCGGGAGTAAGGATCATTTTGTGTCTTCCCCCAAACACGTTATTAATCTAACTGCATGACATTCCCTGTAATATAAGGGAAAAAACCATAAAATGTTGATATTAATAAACCTCTGTAGGGAAATCAGGTATATGTGTTCCCAAATGCTGAAGAGTAATATAGTATGATGATCTGAGCTAAAGAACACAGGAGGGGTGTACTAAAATAGCACTGGTCACAGCACTGTTAATTCCTAAATATTAGCTGACAGAGCTGGGACTGAGATACATTCCATGCATAACCTACAGTATCTGGGTGAAACTAGGGAAGGTCCTCCTGGATATTTCCACACAAGTCAGTCCACCCCTAGAAAGAGTTTTCTGCAGCTGCTGCTATGCAATGACCGCACACACAGGTCTATAAACACACAGCTCCTATACGCACACAGACAGATACAGTGTCAAACTCAGTTGAAGTCAGAAACACAAATCCAGAGTGGAAATCTCGAAACCAAAGTCCACCACAGAAATATAAAATAGTTTTGGAAAATTTTCAGTACTTCATTGTACACATTTTTCCTTTTTCTTCTACCATCCTCATGCACTCCCAGAGTAGGGTGACCAGCAAATGTGAAAAATCAAGACAGGGGGTAGGGGATAATAGGAGCCTATATTAAAAAAAAACCAAAAATCGAGACTGTCCATATAAAATTGGGACATCTGGTCATCCTATCCCAGAGAGAGACAGCTAGTTAGAGCCTTTATGCAGAGAGCCTGATCCTTGCACACCTTATACAGCAAATTGAAACAGCTGAAAGGAAATCACAGGTAAATTATATGAGACAGGGGAGTGGCATCTCACAGAAAGAAGACCTTTCCTTAAGATCATTCAGTCTACTGGGCTCAATGCTGAGAGATTCTGAGCATCTATAGATCCCCTTGATTTCATTTCAAGTTGTTGGACCCAGCAGTTTCATGTATTACCTCAGTGGATAGGTACTACAATATCAGAGATGATTACTGACATCCCCAGCAGGTCCAACTGAGATTGGATTCTGTTGTGTTATGCATACTGTTGCCAACCCCAAGCATTCAAAAATCATGAATCAAGAGCCAAACCCCATAATTTTAACAATACATTTTGGGTTCTTTTCCTTCTGGTTTTGAGTCACTAGGGTACATTTGAATCATGCTCAAAAGCTAGACATTTTAGCTTGTCAGAGTAAGAATGATGGAACCGTAATCAATTGAAATACGCAGTTCCACCAAAAATCAAAACACATTGTGAGATCAAGTAGATTTTTCCAGATATTCCCCTCCCTCCAGGAAAATCGGGAAAAAAAAGTTCTGACAACACTGAAATGTCCCATTTGGACATTTTTGATCTTTTGTTTTGAAATGATTTTTCATTTTTTAAAATGTATTACTATAATACAAAATAAAAAGAATCAGTCAAAATGTTTCAATGTTTGTTGTAGTGAAATATTTTGATTGACCCCAAGTGAAATTTTGGGAAGTAATCTTCCTTCATAGATAATTTTGAAATTTTTGAGGGGGTTGTTCCGATGTGGAATGAAGCCAAATTTCAAAAATTGTGAAACCCTTTGTAAAATAGAAAGTCTATCCTCTGCACAGAAGTACTAGAAACTGACTTAAAAATATGAAAACTGAGATTCTCACACAATCACTTGACTGCAGGAGGGGGAGGGGCTGAAGACAAACACCAATCATCACAAGACTTGTGATAAAATCACAATAGTTGGAAACACTATAGGTACTGCACATAGAGAGTAAGAGGCAGTCCCTATATCAAAGAGGTTACAAATTAAATAGATAAGACAGACAGATAGACAAACGGAGTATGTTTAATTCCCTTTTTCAAACGGGGAACTCAGGCAAAGTGATTCAGTTTCCACAGAAAATCTACGTCCATACCTGGAACTGGACCTAGATCTTCTGAAACCCAGTGTTGTGCCTTAATCACAAGGCAATCCTCCTTATTTGCAGCTTGATCCCCTTAACTCTTCAGTCTCTCTGAGTTTCCTAGGCCAAACCCTTTATACTAACGTCCTCTGTCCCGCTGTACCATGTGAGCAGAATTGTCTGTCAAGAATATTATTATTATTATTCATAGTATTTGTAATTCTTCCCATATAAATGGAGGAATGTGTCCCATTTGCTAGAATATAGCACTTTTAAATTATTTGCTACTGTCTATACCACACCTCAGATTGCAAGAAATCCGTTCTCTTTGCCAGCTAATTTTCCAACTCTTTCTCCATGTGTGCGTGGAAATGTGTGTGTGTGGGGGGAGTAGGTATTATATTGGGTACAAACACAGTAAGCCCAAATTCATCTGTATGTATAGACATTCCATTTCTCAGAGGCATAGGGTGCAAACATGCATAATACATATGGGTCAAGTCTGATTGCTGAGGAAGGAGGCAACAATGCAAGACTAATTATTTTCCTGACCTGATGGGTGATATTTTATTTAACTCTGCATTGAAGAAGCTAAACTAGCTGACAGGGAAGAGAGAGAAATGTATTCTCAAAGGTATAATCCAAGTTTATGTAGCACCTTTGATTTTGTATACACCTGATGATTGAGATAATTCAAAACCATTATTTATTCATTATGTTTTTGTTTGGGCTCAGAATGCAAAGGTTCCATTTTCCTATTTTTCCCCTTGCCTAATATTTGTTACAGTTGCATTTTTCAAACCATTTACTGTCTGGAGGGTAAGTAGAGTGACACTGCTCATAATGTGCAAATAAATGTGAAATAAGCTAGTCAGCTCAAGTGGAATGAATTACTGTCGCTGGTAAAATAAGGCAAGAGGGAACGGCTGCCTTGGGAGCTGAAAAAGACTCTAGCAGGTACTGCTATTGAGCGACTGGAATAACACTTACTATGATTTATCAAAGACCACTTGAAAGCACTTCTAAGGCATTAAATAGGCATGAAAAGAGGCTTTAGTGGCAACAGGACTATGCCAGAACTGAGTGATTAGGAGACTCAGTAGCTTGACCCTAGCATGCAGCCTATGAACAAGTGAAGCCAAAAATCTTCAAAGACTTGTGGACGAGACCGCAGAGCACAGTCAATTTAGGCGACGAGAGGGGATGGCCACAAAGCTATTAGGTCCCTGTGACTAGACTCAGATAGCATAGCCTGTGGACAAAGAAAAAGAAATCAGACTCTCATGACTACCAATGCAGCCATGTATCATAACGTCAATGGGACTTTTTTAAAATGGCTTTGTACATGAATAATTACTTAAATGAAAGAAAATACTTAAAATATTTCAAGTCCAATGTTGTTGTGATTTTACGGGACGATTTTCTGCACCCTAGGTTCTCAAAGATAGTCTGCAATTATGGTAATGCCTTTGTGGCAGAAGTTGGACCAGTGATCCTGGATAACGTACAGCTTCTGTCAGACCCTTTTCCTTCTTAGTCCTTGTCTCATACAGATGTCAGATCATAACTTTGTTTTGTGCAGACAAGCATCACATTTCCAGATCTCACTTGTGCTACCAAGGCGTCCTCTTCTGAGGGCAAGGAAATGTTTTGATGTAGGTCAAGGGGAAAAAACAGAAAAGAAAAAGGTCTCGCCACACACAGTAGGTCTCATTGACAAAAATATAGGCTGGAGTATGTACTGTAATAGCTTACTTGACCCAGCTAACAGCAAGTAGTTCTTGCCTTCACTGTAGCTGATCTCACAGCAAGAGAGCAGATCTCACAGCCAATATAAGTACTTCCCAGATATGGGACACACTAGTCCCACCATGCGTACAATGAGTGACTGCTGTCCACCCATCCCTGTTTCTATGCTTTCTGGATCCTTCAAGTGATGATTATTGCTAACTGTTTGTAGTACCAAGTTGTCAGGGCCGTTGCAAAAAGATCTGGGTTCCCTGAAATGACTTTCTGTTTAGTCCCATGCGAGAGAGTGGAGATGACACGAAATATGCCCAGAACTGATGTGTGTATTTTTTAGCCCAGGGAGCTTACTTCATTTTCTCAGAGCTCTCAGTCAGCATGAAGCAACTTGTACTGTACCAGCGGATGGCACTGGAACAAGGATGGTTAATATGACTTTATTTCTACTTACCTTTGGTGGTATCTCTAAATCAATCGCTGCTCACTTTAAAAGGCAAGGGAAAGAAAAAACAAGGGCTTTGTGTCTTGCTTTCAGGAACTTCTCATCTTACAGCAAATGTTTGTAAAAGTTACTAATTATTCCCTTATTCCATAATAAGGTACAATATTACCTAGCTGTTATATAGCACTTTGTATCACTAGATCTCAAAAGACTTTACAAGGGAGATCAGTATCTTTACCCCCATGTTACAAATAAGGAAACCAAGGCACAGAGTTTTACATGACTTTCCCGAGGTCACCCAGCAGGGCAGTGGAAACAGAACCCACGTCTTCTGATTTCTAGTCCAGTACTCTAGTCACTACTCAAACTGCCACTGAAGAAGCATGGTCTTGTGGATTAGGATTTAAGAGATCACAGTTCAATCCCCAGTTGTACCACAGACTTCTTCTGGGATCTTGGGTAAGTCACAGACTCTCTGTGTCTCAATCCTCCATCATAAAACAGGGATAACAACATTTTGTCTGTCTTGTCTATTTATATTATATGTTTTCAAGGACAGGGACTGATTCCTACTGTGCATGAATAACTAGTAAAATAGGGGCTTGATTTTGATGTAGATCACTAAGTGCTGTAACGGTAAATATGGGTTTTCTGAGCATCATGAACAAGAAAAATGTGATCTTTGTGACGTTCATAGCCACCCTCTCAAGAGACAAGACCAATATTGTACCATAAGGGGTATCCCCAACAGATAATATTAATCCACCTCACTATATCATGTTGGTCAGCAAATGTGTTAACACTATAGCTGGACACAAATTTTCATGGAATATTTCAATTTTTAACAACAACAAAAATATGAACACCTGAAAACCATGTGACCCACATTTCTATGCCCCTCTGTGGTAGGCCATGGAGCATCTAGTATGCTTACCTCAGTTTGCCCTTCACTCACCATTTCTCTATGTCCATTTGAAGTCCCACCTTTGAGTATAATTTGTATATATACAGATAATACACAGATCCCTTGTGATAAAATCAGTCTTCCCAGTCCCCCTAAAGTACAACAGAATCACAGCTCTTTTCCCACTGGAGACATCATTTCCAGGTCACCCTCCTGAGAGTCTATCTCCAGTCTGTACTAGTCTCTTTTTGCCTTTGATTCAGGACTGTACTCTTCAGGCCATCCACCTGAGAGTTCACAGATTTGTTCTTCTCCAGTAGCACCAAGTCAGGTCTCTCTGCAGTGTTCCACTCACCCAAGCTTCCTCAGCTGGGATGGCTTCCCCTGCTCAGGGAAACTCCCTTCTGGTCCAACTCCTTGTCTCTGGGCTTGGCTTCCTGCAGCTCTCCACTTGGGCCACTGCAAGGAGATATCCCACTCACCCCAGGCCTTCTTGCCTGTGAGTCCAAGCAACCCATCAGCATGAACCCTATTTTTGCTTCTGGCTCAACTTCCCTTAGCCAAGCTGGTTCTTCCCCTAGTTCCTAGGGGTCACTGCACAAGCTCTCTTGTAACTTGGCAAGGGTTCCACAGCTCTGGCCAGTTCTCACCAACAACTTTCTTTACCTTTAGTTCTCCCCAAAAGCTCTATGGTCCAGCTCTTCTCTGCTGCTCCCATTTCTCTCTAGGTTTCTCCTTTCCTCTCAGGCAGCTCTCACCTGCTCCTTTCCTCTGTCTCCCTTTTTATATGACACTAGTGCCTTCTCTTAAGCCCAATTGAGTCCCAAGTGCACTTGACCCCATTTCCTCTTAATGGGGCCAGTCACCCGATCACACCATGTTTTGGGGCAGGAGGTTGTTGAAAGCTGAAAATTTTCAGCCTAATACCAAAAATGTTTGGTTTTGAAATGCCAGCAACGTATTTCAGGGAGCTTCATGGAAGTAGATTGCATGTCTCATGTCCCCATGTGCTGAGCGCCTCAGTTGGACTACATTTTCCACGATGCACCATGACCTGGGATTCCCAAGATTCATTGTGGTGGCTTTACAAGACAATGATGCATCATGAGAGCTATAATCCAGACAGGGAATCTGGCCCACAGAAATGAATGGATGCATGAAGCACCCAAACTACAATTCCCACGAGGCACTGTGGTGATATTTCTAAATTAAAATATTCTGTTTTAAGATTAAAGTCTTCAGTCTTTGATTTTTCATCTCTTGATATTTTTTGCTGAACAGTCAAAATTTACCCTGGGGGGGGGGAAAAAACCTTCTCCAGCCAGCTTTTGTTAACCCTCTGCATTTTTACAGGATTTAAAATATTACTTGTATAAAGTTGAGAACACTTCTATTTATGGGAATATTACTTGCATAAAGGAAAGAACACTTCTATTTATGGGAGTATCATATCAGGTAGAGAAACAAAAAGTTTTGTTATCCATTCAGTCATCCCACAAGGCTCAGCCAGTTATAACCCAGACATTTCTCTTGGCAAAAGAGAAGGCTTTCAGAATGCTGGAGAATCTTAGGTGCTGATTGGCAGGATAGGATATGTCCCTAACAGCCCCTTTATGCCAGCTGGCAAAGGGTACACTCAACACACTGTTGTCAGAACATTTAGCCAAGCAGTGTCCTGTAATGTAGCATATAACTGGCAATATGGTGGCCATGAATATCATTGTGTGACATGTGGACAGTTTCTATAAAGAGTTATGTATGTCTTATGAAAATAGGTTCTGAAAACGAGTTTTGGAGGCAAGTCTGCCTTAGACAAAGGGTTGTGGTTTTAGCTGTCTAGGTCAAGCTTTTTCAGCCATAGACAATGAAAGTACATTTACATATAAGGTAACCAAAGCATCAAAACAAGCAGTGGAGGAAACAGCTTGCTGAGCACACCAGGGGAGTCTGAACCCCCAAGAAAGTCTTTCTGGCTCTTGAGGCAACGACAATGAACCTTGGGAAATATAAGGGGAGCAGAAAGACTTTCTAGTTCTCCATCCCATAGGGGAAAAAGAAGCCAGCACCCTCTGATTGTATGAATGTTTAATCCTCTTGCCTGAAGGCGTGGAGACACTGATGTGTCTTGAAAAACTTTTAGGCAAAGACATGTTTTGCTAGAATTAAGTTTTAGGAACTAGAAAGTATGTTATTTTTGTTTGTTCATCACCATTTTCTGTCTCTTTTATTCTGCCTCAGTATCATTTAAATGTGTTCTTTATTAATAAACATATTCTTGTTTTATTACAGAACCATCTCAGTGCTGTATATTAAAGTGCGGGACCTCAGCTAAACTAACAGCCTGGTGTGTGCACTGTCTCTTTGAAGGCACCAAAGTTAATAATTTCTCTGAGTGCTCAGTGAGAAGGATTGGACACTGCAGAAAGACTTCTTTCGGGAACTTGGGTTCACTGACTGTTACCTGCAAGACAAGTTTTAGACTGGCAGAATCTTGAAGAGTTTGCTTGTAAGGTGGGTAGACTGGTGTGTCAGGGAGCTGTCACATAGTCTAAACACCAGCAAAGTGCTCTTTTGCTAAGGCAGAGAGGTAACACACTGGCTTACAGATCTGGGTGCATTAGCACAGCATCACATAGTAATTGATTTTGTTTGTCTCTCACAGGAGTATTGGGTGACATCTAAGAAAATGGGAACACACCAGAAAGAAAATGCTCCATTAGTCAATGAAATAATATAAATAATTTGGGGTGGGGAGAAACATCTTGATCTGAATTAGTGTGTGGCAGAGTTCCCTGTCTTTATCTTCAGGCAAATGAATACCCAGGAGAAGAAGAATTGCACAACAAGCACGGAGAGTAGGGTTTTCTTCTCTTTAAACCTCATGATAAACTACATTTCACTAACCTGCTTTAGGATTTTGCACAAAAACATGGCGATCTCCCTCCCCACTTCTCAGCAAAGATTTAATAGCAGAGGGCTGTAAAGTGATCTCATATTATCACGACTTCATTATTTTTATAAAATATACTACTGTCATTTACTAGCACTTTATGAAGTATTACCATAAAACAGGTCTCCCCCAGTCATTAGTGTGAATTAGTGGTGTTCTACTGTCTACCCATTGCCTATGCTGGGTCTCTTAGAGAAGGAGAGCCTATTATCTTGTCTGAATTCAAACAATGGTTGAAAATATATTGAATAGCTGCCTCTATTGGGAAGCACTGTGCCAATATTTGAATCAGATATTTCCATGAGGTGCCCTATGCGCTTTATGATATTACTATAATGGAACTCATGGTGTTTAATGATACATGAAGCCCTAAATGGTATGGAATTTGGATATCTGCTGTTACCTAGAAACCAACTGGAACACACTCCTGTCACCTACCCCCCCCGATACTGTAATTCACATCAGACCTGGCACACTCATTACCCCAACACACTGTTTTCATAATATATATGATCGTTGTCATGTTAGGCATCATACGTAAACTAGTACCTTACTTTACACTGTGGTGATGAAAAATCATTGTGAGATGTATGTACGGATTATATACAAAGAGTTATGGATGCGTGTTGGAAATATGTTCTTAAAATGTGTTTGGGCAGCAGAGCATAGACCCCAGCCTGCCCTAAACAAAGGACTGTCCGAGTGGCTTGGTTACCAGCAGAGGAAAATTAAAGTATATTTACATATAAGATAAACAAAGTCATCAAGCTAAATAAGTGAGAGAAGAGACCTTTTAACAATCATGCCAGGGGACAGCATCTGTACCTCAGGAAACCTTCCTGGCACTTAAGGCAGAGACAATAGACTTTGAATGATATAAAAAGAGCCAAGGCCTGGTCTACACTAGGAAATTAGGTAGGTATAACTACACTGCGCAGGGTGTGAAAAATCCACACCCTTGAGTGACGCAGTTAAACCAACCTAACCCACAATGTAGACGGTAATAGGTCGATGGGAGAATTTTTTTTGTAACCATACCTGTCTTTTGGATTCTTTCTTAGTCACTTAAATCTTTTTTCTTTTTTAATAAACCTATTCTTGTTTTATTACAAAACCATCTGAGTACTGTGCATTAAAGTGGAGGGTGAGTCCTCAGATAAACCAACAGGCTTGCATGTGTTCTGTCTATTGATCATTTCTGTGAAGTGATTATATCTGCGGATGTCACAGTGAGAGGCACTGCACATGGCAGAGAGATGTTTCTGGGGAACTCGTGAGTTGGGGTTCACTGAGAGTTACCTGCAAGGTAAAGTTTGGGCTGGCAGAGTCCTGAAGAGTTTGCTAGCAAGGCAGACAGACTAGCATGCCAGGGAGCTGACATACATCTTAACAACAGCCAAACTCTCATTTGCTGAGGCAGAGGTAGGTAACAGTGGCTCACAATTCTTGGAGTCCTGAGCAGGACGTCATACCTGTGAGACTATCCTTCTATTCTTGTGATTCTGCCACAGTGGCAGTTAGTGGAGGTGCCTCAGCTAAAAGTCTGGAAGGAGCCCAGCAGAAGGATATTCTCTATGATGGTATCTTGTAGTTTGGAATTTGCTCTCCCAAACCCACCAGTCCATCAGAACCTGAATCTGTTGGCCTTCCAGACATGCAGCAAGGTCCTTTTACTCTGATGGAGGGGATGGACACTGAGCAGACTTGGGAGATTTGGTGAGAGGCAGTTGATATATGATAGGGCATTGTTTTTCTAAATGTGAATATGAGTCAACAATATAACACTATTGCAAAAAAAGTGAACATCATGAATTATCAGGAGTGTTGTAAGCAAGACACTAGAAGTAATTCTTCCACTCTACTCTATTTTGATAAGGCTTCGGCTGAAGTACTGTGTCCAGTTTTGGGCACCACCTTTCAGAAAAAATGTGGCCAAACTGGAGAAAGTCCAGAGGAGAGCAACAAAAATGATTAAAGGTCTAGACAACATGACCTATGAGGAAAGATTAAAAGAATTGGGTTTGTTTAGTCTGGAAAAGAGAAGACAGAGGAGATATGATAACAGTCTTCAAGTACATAAAAGGAGGAGGGTGAAAAATTATTCTCATTAACTTCTGATGATAGGACAAGAAGCAATAGGCTTAAATTGCACCAAGGGAGGTTTAGGTTGGACATTAGGAAAAACTTCCTGTCAGGATGGTTAAGCACTGGAAGAAATTGCTCAGGGAGGTTGTGGAATCTCCATCACTGGAGATTTTTAAGAACAGGTTAGACAAACACCTGTCAGGATTGGTCTAGTTATTACTTAGTCTTGCCCTGAGTGCAGGGGACTGGACTAGATGACCTCTCAAGGTCCGTTCAAGTCCTACACTTCTATGATTCTATTTGAGACTTTTCCCTTAAGTGTCAGCTTTTCAATAGAAATGTAATTCTGCAAATAGCAACAGCTTCTTAGGGGTCTTCTCAGAGAGGCAGGGTTTTGTTTCCTCACCGGTCCTGGTAGGAAACTGTGGTGCAGAGAGCCTCTGTGCCCCTTCTTACACACATGCACATGCAGAAAAAAGCAAGTAACAGGCTAGGGCCTGCGAGTTCTCATTATGTCGGAAAGGCACCCTAAGAAGCTCCAGTCAGCTCTGCACTTGACTGTACAGATTTGGGCTGTCCCAGTGCTTTTTATATTTTAGAGTGTCACTGGGACAGGAAAATCTCAGACAGGAACTCCAGCAGCAACAGCCGCTGAATTCCCCCACAGCTTAAAGACCAGGAGAGGAATCAAAGAAATCTGGCTCAAGGAAATGACAATAGGGAACTTCTTGAGTCTCACGCTCACCACCTGTAAGTGGCGGCACTGCCCCATTTCCAGGATCCTGTCATGCCCTATGGTGGACCTAATCTCTATGATAAACTAAGTGGCCCTGTAAAGCACTTCCTGCTCATTCCCCACCACCCACAACAGAACATAGCTACCCATTCCCATCATTCACCAATGCTGCCTGAAGTCCCCACTGAATTTCTTCTACAGTGGAGTTTTTGTGGAGGCCACTTCACATCAAGAATTCTGCAGAATTGTTTAAAAGAAAGGAAAATCTCCTTGTTGAAATCCACTTTCAACAACAAAGCTGCTCAAAGACCATGCAGATACTACTGGATAAAATCTCAAGTTTAAAACAAACATATGTTTGGCAATAAGACATTTCTGAAGGCACAATATTAATTCCCCGGTGACAATCATGCTGCACATTTTTACAAAGATAATTATATTGTTCCCTGAGAGACCATCCAAAAATACTTAAATTAATGCTATCTCCAGCTAATAGTGACAGGTAGGAGGTTCTTCAGTACATGCACAGCTTTAGTTACAACATCTCTGGAAAAGTCCTGAGGAATTTAAAACAGTGAAACTATAATTTAGCCAGTCAAAAAAAAGAGCTGTAAACAGATTCACAGAGACAGTTCTATAAGCTCAAGAGTTTGTATATTTCATGAGGTAAACACTATCTGCTTTCCCCCCACTCCTTTCCTTTTCCGAACACACCAGCCTTAAAAACAAAATAATGGTAAAAAGAGGTTTTATATTAATTACATTACTCAGATATCATAATAAATATAATCCTCCTTTAATTCTCTCTTTTCAAAGAAATTTCTGTTTTGAAAACCCTGGAAGTATCATACTATTGTTCTACTGATCTAATAGAAGGTTCAACTCACAAAATTAACTTCATTGCACAATGTCTTTGAAGACCATACTTTGGTTTCCGTGCTATAATTTCGACTGATAGCATAGGAACATTTCTGCACACCCCTGAGACATTATGCGATTTATATTTAGGAGCTGGATTTGCATGGGAGTGCCCATTTCTTTTTTGCTTTTTTTCAAAAAGACCATGTTAAAAAGTAACCAAGAATTTACACAGACAAGGACTGGCCAAAATGTCCGTGCATGGAAATCATTGCCATAGACCACTGAGGGATTTACATGGATATCAGCTGAATAGAGTAGCAATAACAATTAGAATGGGGTTAAATTGTTCAGGCAAATGTTGGGTGTTTCTTTGCAAAAGCCTGTATGTAGACCAGCAGCAGCCTTTTTAGCCTTGCTCACATACAGCTAAAACAGTAATGATGTCATTTAAATAAGTATTCAGTCCCAGAATAACTATGACAAAGAGATATCATCATGTACCAACTTCATGGAACTAACCGAGTGTCCTTCTCTTCAAAGTAAAACATTTGATAAAAGTAAAATTGGATGCCAAGCATGGGAAATTTCAACCCAAGCAGAATTTTTCAGAAAGATCTTCAATGAAACTGAAATAGAGGATTTTGACTGAACACTTTTCATATTTGTAACTATCCATGTTGCCACCCGTGAACACTACACCTATGACATTTTGAGAATGGGTAGCTGTATTCACACTCTACACACAACTGCAATGATGTTTGTCCAAAATATGACTTGTAAAGTATCATTTGAAAACTAATAGCACACTGGTCAATATAATTGTCAAATGCATGTTAACCTCTTATGTGAAGTTATGAATTCCCTCTGAACAGCTTTAAGAAGACAGCCTGATCTAGCTAAAGGTGATAAACAGGACTGTGCTAGACAAAGGAATGTGGGTTTATCTCAGTTTACATATTAGCCGTAAAGGAAAGGTATCAAGAAACCCACTGGGGGTTGTCTTGATCTTGAATATGAGAGATAGAGAAT